>NC_133102.1:8611341-8933126 GCF_022965805.1 Primulina eburnea
CAGGGCGGTTTCCACAGTTTCCAGCTGGTATTCATGCAGATCCATTTGGATGAGGGCATCTTTGAAAATAACATTGACAGAGCTCCCATTATCCACGAAAATTCTTAACACGTCATAGTTGGCGATGCGGGCCTGAATGACCAGCGCATTATTGTGAGGTAAACTCACTCCTTGGAGATCTTCTGGTCCAAAGCTTATAATCGGCTCGTCTCTTCTTTTATTATCAACTTCTAGACACTCCCTCCTACTCCTTGTCTTCCTTGCCCGATTAGAGTCGCCATCAGTAGCTCCCCCCGAAATCATTTTGATTACTCCTCGACTCGGAGAAGGATCCTCTCCTCCCGCTGGCTTGATTCTCTCTTCCCGGGTACTCGTTTCTCCTCCTCGTCTTCCACTTGAAGTGCTCATCGTTCTTTGGGGAATATTCAGCGATGAACGTCTGGACAACCAGGGTGGTTGTTTAGATCGTTCTCGTGGCGGGTGAGGCGCGGACACGGGACGTCTATTAGCATTTCTTCCTAGGACTCGGCACTGATTAGTATCGTGAGCACAATTTTTATGAAGGGTACAGTACCTTTTTTGTTCTGGCTTGGAGATTCTGACCTCTGAACGGGGAGGAAGGACTTCATTTGACCTGCACTCTTGAATCTCTCTGTCCCGAGCCATCTTTAAAGGCACATGGGGAAAATGACCCCCACCACTTTTCTTAGGAGCTCTTTCTTCAGTTTTGTAAGTCCGATCTCCTCTTGCTCTTTTCAAGGCCTCTCTTTTCTGGTTTTGCGCTTCTTCCATATTGATATATTTCTCCGCTCGTGACAGGAGATCCTCAAAATTTTCAGGCAGTTTTTTGGTTAAGGATCGGAAGAAATCCCCTTCCCATAACCCTTGCATAAATGCGGTGGTTTTTGTCTCAGGTGCACAGGTCGGCACATCAAGGGCCACCCGATTGAATCTTTTGAGATAAGCCCTCAGGGTTTCATCTTGCCTTTGCTTTACTTCGAATAAACTGAAGGCGGTCTTTTTGTACTTTTTACTGCTGCTAAATTGATGCAAGAACACTTTTTGAAAATCTTCAAAGCAACAGATGCTTTGTGGTGCCAACCCTTCAAACCATCTCTGTGCGGAATCGACCAGAGTGGTAAGAAATACTTTACATTTGATTGGGTCTTCATAGCAGTGCAACATGGCCATATTTTCGAAACGCGCGAGGTGTTCCTCAGGGTCAGAGCTTCCATCATAATCTTTGATTTTTGCCGACTTGAAATGCCCGGGAAGTGGTTCCCGGATGATGATATCAGAGAATGGGCAGCCTTTGATTACAAAAATACCGCCCTTGGAGACAGCCTGCCCTTCCAATGCTTTCACTTTTTTTCTTAATTCTTCCAATTCTCCAGCGATAGTGGGGGATTTAGAACCTGCGCTTTCCCTTTCTTCTTCCCTTCTCTCTTCCTCTTGTGCTTGCTTACGCTGCTGTTCATGCTGACTGGCCTGGTGAGAAGCAGCCTTTTTGGCGTTAGCCATGTTGACAGCATCGGTTATGATTTTCTTCAATTCTTCGGGAGTCAAATGAATGGTGGGTTGAGGATCATTAGGGGGGGACCACCTGCGCCAGAGAGACGTGTATTGTTTTCCTCTGGGGCTCGAGAGGCGTCTTGGTTTGCTCTCCTAGTAGGAGCCATATCCACGTCTTAGGACTCAGATTTCCCACAGACGGCGCCAATGATGCCACCCGGGTCGAACAGTGGAGTCGGGTCGGGAACTCTACCAGGTAAGCTATCAAGAATACGGGAAGAAATATGAGCTAAGACGGCGAACTGGAAGGAAGATTCTTCGTTTGCCTTTGAAAGATCTGCCAATAAGAAAAACAACCACGTGAATGGGCGCCGGAGGGGGTCCCCGACGTGGCCACTCCGATGCTTAAGTCAGCAGGGTACTCAAGCAATAAAACCAATGTAGCCAAGTGATGGCTGTGATATTGGTGTGCAATAAATGAGTGTGTTAAATGTTCATTAATATCTGAATGAAGGAATAAATGCAAAACCTGGTATTTATAGTGGAGGAAATAATGATGACCTCGTTTTTTGAGACGTGCGCATTAAATATACTAGGGCGGCTGATTATACCCTATTGTTCTGACATGTCAAATCATATATTAGTCATATCCCATCTGTCCAGTCACTCATTAATGTTAACAGGTCGGCCGCGTGTATTTTATTAAGTCAACATCATTAAATGCCTCCCTCGCTTCGAGATGTCAGAAGAGAAGTTATACCAGAACTCTGGTGCTATGTCCTGAATCAACCACTCGAGAGATGGGCTGTCCTGACCCGGGCATCGCTCATGGGCCTGACCCATGACCCGAGCATTCCCGGGATCAACTGCCCGGGACATATCGGGGTATCATCAGTCGCAATATTTATGCATTCTATTGTTGCAAATTAAGATACCGCCTACTTACTTTCCATTCTGTTCTTGAACTATTTGATGAGCTGATTTAGACACAATTTCTCGCTTAGGCTTCAATACAATGTCGGTACCCTCACTCTTTACCTCATTCTTGTCAAGAATCTCCTGATAAGGCTTCAACACAGTCTCAGTTTCCTCATTTTTCACATCTGCTTTGTACACTGACTCAAGCGCTGGGGATACAGACTCACATTTTGATACAATCAAGAACCTAAAATATCACATGTTGTACCATATAAAATGTTAAACTTCATCAAGATAAGTCGAATAAGATTAAGCAAAATAAAAGTATCAGAATAATTTACTTTTCTGTCTTTGTTGGGTTTTCCTGCAACAGTGCCCTCACCTTCTTCTTACCATCATTCGCCATAAACCTGAATTATTCAACAAAAACAAGGTTTTAATTCCTCTTTCACACAACCAATTCTTTTCAGATCCCGTCGAATAAAAACACTTGTCGCATCAGCAAAATAATTGTACAACACTATAACGAGCTTCATAAATGATTACTTGGCTACCAGCTGAGAAACAGTTCATAAAACTCATCGAGCCGAAATCAGAAATTTTCATAAACTCGTAACACCACTTTAGTGACAACCAAATTCTTTACGTCACTATTACACGGAAAATCGATTTAAAAACGGGTACATGTATTTCGACCCAGAACTCCAGAAGGCTTTAGATCCACGACTTGTCTGATAATTTCCGGAAAATCTGACGTAGAATCAGGACACGGGTTAGCCAGAATAGTAGATATCGCATCTGGGCTCACGGGTGAGCGAAATGAATATGAAGATTAGGAGCGAAAGTTTTTGGAGGGCTTTTGATTGAAATTTTGAAATCGGATTTTGGCGCGAGTGGGATCTTTTGTCTGTGCCAAATGGTTTGTCTAAATTTAAAGTGGTATTATCAAACTTTGAAATATCTTTCAAAATGTAAAACTACGTAAATCTTGGGGAATACATTTGAAAAAAAGACGTCAAATTAATAATTGGTCATCCCTTAACTGATTTACATTAAAAGTTCCTAATTTTCTAACATTCTAACACCATGACCAACATGATGGCACGCAGGGAAACCATCTTGGTCGTGTCGCGACGTTTCCGGTTGTATTCGAAGGTTCTGTCTCTGGCTCTTCCGTGATGGTCAGTTGTTGCGAATGGGGTCGTGATTGTTCTTGGCTTGTGCTCTTTATGGAAGCAGCTGAACCGATTGAAGCACCTTTGTCACGGTCTCCAGTCATTCTGAAGTATAGCAAAATGAGTCAATTCGTTGCAATAATAAATGAAAGCTTGATTTTGATCTCAATCTAGTTCAACTTTTCGAGCTCGTCGATTATATAAAAACTTACGTGCAAAATGCGAAAGATTTGGTACTTGTCCTGCTCCCCTCTGAACGGTGAGAAACGCATCTTGCCTCGGTGGCTTGAGCCAAGGATTTTTCATTCTTCTGGTTCTCGCTATCCCTGATCACCTCCTTCATCGTCGCCTCCGCTATTCCCAGCTCACGACTTCTGGTATCAGCACCCGCCTTGCTGCCCGCACACTGCACCGCCGAGTAACTAAACATCCGACCAGACGTCGACGTCTGATCTCCTGCACGAAGCTCCCCGGATTTCGAGAAGATATGGTCGTTAGTGAAGCTCATGTTCCCCATGTGGATACTGAACAATGATTCGTTCGAAGCCACGCTCCAATCCGTGGGTGCCGTCGACTTGTTTCTTGCGAATACATGAGATGGGATCCTATATGAAGAAGTGGTGGGATTATGCTCCATTGTTTGTGTAGGAGGGGCGTCAGTTACTGATACATCATTGGCATTGGGTGGTGCTGACTGAATATTCGATGTTTCCTTGGAATTTTCGGAGACCGTAGTATCAATGTGTGAAGAGACAATGCTTGGAGTGAATAGATCATTGTCTCCAAAAGGGTCGTAGACTAATGGGGAATCAGGTGAAGAAGAAGAAGAAGAAGAAGAAGAGGAGGAGGAGAAAGAAGCAGAGGAAGAGAGACTTGATATTTTGCTCGTATTGTTGCGATTTTCGACCTTTTCAACAGCAACAGAAATTTTTTTTTGCTGGGATTCTGTGGATGATGTTGGCTTATTCGGATCATGATCATGTGAAAGCGATCCCATTCCGTTTGAAATGTATATGTATCAATTTAGACCTGTAAGTAAGCAAACACACATTATGACAAACAGAATTGGGAACAAATTCAAAACATGTCAGCATTGGTTGAATGATTGAATCACATGCATTGTTAACTTATTCTCATGATTCTTGACAGTTGATAAAATAATTATCAATCGATTAAAGTAGCATCAAAATCCCACAAAAAACCAAAGATTAATAATTAAAACAAAAAACAGAGAAATCATAAGAGTTTACACCTCCATCCCAAATTGTATTTCATCTCATATTTTACCTTATCCAGATATAACTAATTAAAATAAAAAAACTCAAAAGACCTATCACATGTTTTGGTTTTCCATGACATCGCATATACTGTGGAAAAATCCCAGTTTTGGTCGGCTCGCAAAATATGAGAGACTTACATATCGAACGAGAAGTCGTGGATTATACAGAAGAACAAGTATAAAACAAAGGCATGCATGCATACCATGTATATTTGTACCCCTTTTGTTTAGAGGAAAGAAGCCTGGCATGGATTTGACCCAAAGTTTCACGAAACCTGGGCACAATATCGGCAGACTCCTTTCCACCGTGATGCACGACAAAGAAAAGAATATGACAATGTAATGAACCATGCAAAGAAATTTGTCCTAAAAAGAATTGATGGTTTGACGTTGATTTAGCATCTCCCACTGGTACACGATGAAGGAGAATAGAGGTACTACTAGGTAAAGATTATGTTTACACCCAAGCATTAGATAAGATCAATTATTCTTATGCAATAAAATGTAATTACTTATTTTGGATATTCAATTGTGGGTATACACACACATATATATTTCACTCGATATAACATAGAATAATATGTAAATTTTTAAAAGCTTTTATAAGTTAATCAATCTTGGTGCAAAAGGAATTTTTGTGCAATATTCCATACAAGGGCAATATTTCAATTTTAAGTTTGTGATAATAGTATTTTTTTCCAGTTATTTTTATATACATGCGATTATTAAATAAGATAAGTATTCGTATGCAATTAGATTTAACTACATATTTTGGATTGTACGTGGATATTACGTCAAACCTCAAATGAGGTGAACTGACCTGACAAAATCGAAAAAACACATGCAAAGGCCTGAAACACACTAAAGAATATCCAACAAAATGTAGAATTTCAAGTGCTGATTTGGGGTGGCTAATATTATATAAGATAATAATCCCACAATTGTTTCACAGAAAAATGGTTGTTAATTATAACAACCAAAAACCTTGCATTTGTTGCCTTTATTTTTCCGGATAACGACCCTTCATTTTTGAAATGGAAGGCTTTGGGGCTCTAGGCTTGTGCCTTGGTAGGTAATGGCTATGGCTTCACATTGAGGCTTCTTCTACTAAATTTCTTGGCTCCAAAATACGGTCAGATAAAGCTATGGACGGGGGCAGAAACCTTAAGCTCGTGTGCAGCTTGAAAAGAGTCTGCTGCCTGCTGCATTGATCCTTCCATTTTATACACCAATCCGAGGCTGAACCATGCGTCATGGTTCGTATGTTCCAAACGAAGAGCATTCATCAAGAAACTTTTCGCGACATGAAGTGACTCGTCATGTCCCGATTTTATCAGTACTTTGGCAGTTGAAACAATGCTTGGGACATAATCTGGATCTATTGATAATGCAACCGAGAACGCGACGAGGGCTTCCTTGTGTCTTTCTCGAGCTTCAAGAAGACAGCCTGGATTCGTTTAAGAAAACATGTAAACAGGATGACCCAATGTTCTTATTAGAAATCACGAGAGAATTAGAAAAGAATGTAAACCTGTTGCATGCCAACAACGAGGGGAGTAAATCCGAGTCGCCTTAGCTTTTTCTATGCAAATATCTGCATCAAGCCATGACTCGTGGTCTGAATAAACTCCAGCCAAATCTAGCCAGGCTTCTAATTCCAAGCTCCTCGTAGTCAGGACCTGAAAATCAAAAACACTAAAGAATTTGAAGATCAATAGTTTCCTTCAAGCGGAAAGACTCAAGAAATGGCCATCAAATTTACTACAGACTAGCTACTCTGCACACGCAGTGCGTGTGTACAATTTTTTTTTATAATTATTTATGGACTAAAATGAAATTTGACAAATTATCGAGGTACTAAAGTGCTATTTGAATAATTGTAATAAAAAAAATAAAAATAAAAATGTTTTTTGAAATTAAAAAAAATAAAAATGTAATTTTGATATCAAATATGAGCAAAATAGGGAAACCAAAAAACAGACCAAAGACACCAAAAACAGTTATTCTAATATGCTTAAACTTAATAAATAGTAAAAGATGTATTCCCGCAACTGTTCAAGAGATTCTGCAAGTTCACTTTCAAGATTTCATAAAATGAATTCTAAAGCGCGCACACCTCATCCATGTTCTTCTCATGTTCGTCAAGCCCTTGGATCAAAGACAGCAAAATCCTGTAGGTTTCTACTGCTTGCTTTGGGTTCTCTTCAGCAATCTGAATCACAGCTTTGAGCCTCAAAAGTTCTAGCTGGTCAATAATTCCCATTTCATCCAAAGCAAGGTCGATGATGGCTCCGGAATCTTTTAGTTTATGCTCTCCAGAAGCAACAAGTGCCATCAGTTTCCACCCCTTCCCCGAACATCCTGCCATGATTTTAGAATACATAATCGCATTTTCGAAAGCTGGGCCAAAGTCCCGCTGAATCGCATTTTCCAGCCCGAGATTAAAATAAATCTCGGGATCTTTAATGCCAATTTGAGAAGCTTTGTTTAAGGAGTCAAGTGAATCCTTGTACAATTTAGTCCTATCAAAATCTGAAATGGACATTCTTGCTGCGTTTCCACAGCATACCCCAAGAAACTTATGTACTTCATTGTTTAGATGCTCGTTTCGGTCTATAGAAATATCTATCACTCTTTGTGCAAAATCTATCCCTTCCAATGACTCATTCGGGACTTGAGCACACAACTTCGCTCCCAGCAAGAATGATGCCAAGTGACTTTTGTGCTTAGCTTCTGAAAGGCCTGACATTTTCTTTAAAAGGTTTATCGCTGTTGCATTCTGACCTGCAGCACCATAACAAAGTGCAAGAAAATACCATCTTTCTGTTCGATTATATATACCAGGAAGGACTTGCTCCACGTGATCAGCCAAAGACTCAAACTGCCCCGTGATTGTGAGTGCGAAAGTTAAATGATCCATTATTTCTGGATCCCAATCTATTTCACCGTACAAAACCTTCTGCATAAGTATAAATAACAGGAGGATTGATTCTTCCGTGTTATTTTTCAGAAATGCTGGTTCCTGAGTTTTATATCGAGATGGACTTTTGGATTCAACTCCACCATAGAGCAATATAGCAGCCAAATCTTTCTGTGTCTCTGCAAGTTTTCGAGGATCTAAGCTCCAAGGCTTTACAAGAGCTCTTCGATATGAAGTAACCGCTTCATCTAGAGAGCCTTCCTGTATCCAAAGTTTGGGAAGAAGCTCAAGTGCTTTATGAAACATATCGAGTATCTTGCTCTCAATGCATAATCCCCCTGATATACCATTTGGCAGAGCTAATTCAACCGTATCCAAGATGATTTTGCACTCTTTTGCAGCTTCTAGTATTCATTAAAACACAAAAAGAAAAAGATTAGTATAACCAAAAGTGAAATCCATCAATGGAAAATGTTTAGGTTCCGATTCCTTTTTGATAACCGTGTTGTATTTATTTCTAGTTCAATTTGACAATTGGGAAAAAGAGAAGGAAAGAAATGGCTTGTTGAACTAAATCCATATGAATCGAGTAATTCAGTTCATATAAAGTATTTGTCCGTATCCTTTTAGGTTTTAAAAGAATCAAATCTCACATAATCACTAAATTTCCTACAATTCCTGTTTTGGTTCATATTTTTAGTACAAGATTTGAAACACAGGTCTTCAAATCTGGTTCTAAACCAAAACCGAGAAGTCGCTTCTAGTTTTGTTTGTGGAGAACAAAGCTAAGAGTTGCAGATTCTGATAAAAACCCATAGTAAAATCTATTTGTTGCCTTGTGCCGGTTACCTTTAATTCGTCCAAGCTCAGCCATAGATTTTGCTTTGAGCAAGATTGCTTCGAGAATTAGACTCACTGAATGCAGAGACATTATACTAGCCACACCACATCGACTTCCGCCACGTAATTTCGGTTTCCGAATACTGTCACTGATAGCTTTTGACATCCTAGGCATCAAGATTTTGATATCGATCCCTTGAAAAACTTGCAGAGCAGCATCAAAATTACCCCTCTGGTATTCTAGTCTCCCCAACAAGGCTCTAGCCTCCTAAACTCATAATCAAAAGCCAATCTGCTTAGTTTCAAGAAATAAAACTGGAGTACTCGTTGAATGTGATTCTCAATCCAAATATGAAAACTTGGTGTACAGCGGTTGAAACATTAAATAATGCGTAATTTTCACCAGTGATATGAGAACTCTAGAGCGATACAGGATCCAACTATCAACACTATAATAAAGCCATGTAACTCAAAGTCTTTTCACTTGTTCAATCCGTGGCGCAGACGCTACAGAAAATGAAGGAAAATTGGTTGCTAAAGTACCTCATAGTTAAGAGAGAGTGCCTCTTTCAAGGTTGATTCAGCTTCATCAACTTGAGCATCTTCAAGTTTTGATTCCCAATCAACAGTCCCAGTTCTTGATGAAAGTGCACTTGCGGAGAAATCCCTTGTAGCTAATGACTCTGGAGACTGAGTCACAGCCTCCTCAAACTTGAATTTCTCTCCAGAACAAGCGCACAACATTTCTTCTTCTTTGTGTCCTTTGAAACCCCAAGAAAAAATATATCACCACCCTTTTCTTGTGTGATCAAAATGTCCCCTTTTCACTCACAAATTTTTTATTAAAACCCCTGCAAAAAGCAAATAAGCAATAAAAGAAAAGGTGTAAGAAGGATGCAATAAAACCAGTGGGTACGAAAGACCAACTCTTTAAACTAATCAGAACCTGATTTCTTCACTAATTCAGACACGGGTCTGTTCTGAAAAACAACAATATCGAACAAAAAAAAATCCAACTTCAAGTTTTTTTTATAGAACCCAGAGTAGAGAACCCGAAAGGAGACAAAAACAACCACACCAGAATCCGCAAAACATTGAAAGGGACTGAAGCAGGAAGATGGCTATAGAACAAGGAAAGCTGACCATAAAAAAACAAGAAGTGCAGAAAACAAAATAAAAAATATTTACATTGTGTAGAGAAATGATCAATGGTTCTGATCGAGCAAAATTTCTGAAAACGGTACTATGTTTTGGAGATCTGAGTTTGAGTTTGACAGGACATTCTCACTTTCATGATATTATTAATTCAATAAATTAATACAACGTGTTGTATTTTGGTCATAGCCTAATAAGAAGTTGGTTTGACTGTAGTGACAGAGTGTGAGGCATGGGGATGGGAGTTAAAGGTCGTTGCAGAGCCGCTGCGGCTGTTCAAAAGATTCTCTGTGTTCCTTTTTTGGGTATATATATATATATATATAATATATATATATATATATATATATATATATATATGAGCAATGATACCCTGTACATCTCTTCCCTGCACACCTATGAGCGTCTGTCTACGTGGCACGTCCACAACCACACAAAATTTTTTGTTTTGTTTTTTTTTTAAAAAAGCTGACCAATCATGCACCGCCACCTAGGCGGTGCTCATGATACCCTGCACACCTGGTGTGCAGGGTAACAAATTCATATATATATATATATATATATATATATATATATATATATATATATATATATATATATATAAATTACTGGAAATATAAGTAGGAAATTTTGATAATATTTAAATGAATTAAAATACGGCTAATAGTATTTATTAATTGAAACAAATCAAACCACAAAATCAAAAATCATAACCATAGACATATATGAATCGGAGAAGTTATCTTATCCACATGACAGACTTTTGAATATCTTATCCACATGACGCACTTTTGAATATCTTATCCACATGACGCATTTTTGAATATACTTCTTGGTTGATTTTGATAACTCAACAACTCTTTGTCGTAATTTGTTATAATATATATATATAACCATTTTGGTATACTCAGCAAGTATATGATTGTCTTTAACATCTATTATGTTATTTAAAATCCTTATCTGGGATATGACATGCTCGTAGTTTACTTCCCTATCAGGACGTTTTTTTTCGGTTTTCTACATTTTTTATCCAGTAATTTTATTTTCAAAATATTTATTTTATTATTGAATGATTTTTCAGTTTTTGACAATCATCAACTATAACTCATAAGAATAAATATTATTTTTAGTCGTGAATGGTTTTTACTTGTGACTAAAAATATGTATAACAAGTCTTCTGTTTCATTGGAAAAGATGCAAGAATTACAAAAACAGTCAGGAGATAGGAGTGGTCTCGGTTTTTGTAATAATGAAGGCACTTCTGAAACGAATACTAAACCAACACTGGATATGTGCAAAGGGAAATACATTCACTTTGTGAAATCCAGTGTGGTACAGGAACCAGAAGTACCTACTGCTTCATTTGAAAGGAATGTAAATCTGATGAACAGAAGAATGCACTATGGTCTGGGTTACGTTAAACCTAAGGAAAAAGTTGACCAGAGTTCTAGATTCGGAAAAGAATTCAACTCTGGAAGACAACATCCTATGAAGGTTAAAAACTACCAGTACTACAATTCTAAACCTGTTCAGAAGAGATACAGACTGGAAAACAGAAACAGAAGGGAAGAACAACATTTTGGTATGCATACTGTTAGAAATAACAGACCTTCTGTTGCACACACATCTTTGGATACCCGAAGTACAAAGTCACCAAGAATCGTACAAATGTGGGTTCCCAAAGGACTGATAAGGCTTGGACCCAAATAGATTTGGGTACCAGTTACTAAAATTTGTGTTTGCATGAACAGCAGAAGGAAGCAGAAATCAGTAACTCTACATGGTATCTGGACAGTGGTTGTTCCAGACACATGACTGGACAAAGAAATCTACTTTCCGAGATAGTAAGCTGTACTGGACCAAAGATAACTTTTGGAGACAACTCAAAAGGTAAAACCATGGGTAAGGGTAAGATTATCCATGGTAATATAACTATTAATGATATGCTATTAGTTGACAATCTTTGTTACAATCTTATCAGCATTAGTCAACTATGTGATAATGGGTATTCTGTGGCTTTTCAAAAGCATTCATTTATAGTTAGAGATTCTGCTGGAACTACTGTGTTAACAGGAAAAAGAGAAGGCAACACTTACAGAGTCTCTTGGAACTCAAATCATGTCAATACTCCTACATGCTTAGTTGCTTCTCTTAGCAATAAACACTGGCTATGGCACAAGAAACTGAATCATCTGAATTTCAAGTCAATTAATTATCTCAAGAAGCAGAATATAGTTGATGGTTTACCTGACATTAATTTCGTTAAAAATCACGTTTGTTCTGCTTGTCAGCTTGGGAAACAGATAAGATCCAGCTTCAAGACCAAAGATAGCAAATCAACTTCAAGATGTCTGGAACTACTGCATATGGATCTATTTGGTCCTATCCCCATCATGAGCTTAGGGGGAATGAAATATACTCTTGTTGTTATTGATGATTTTTCTAGATTCACTTGGGTAATCTTTCTCGCAGGAAAAGATCAAACCAGTAGTCTCTTGATCAAGCTTCTGAAAAGGATTCAAAATGAAAAATCTTCTACCATCATTAAAATCAGAAGTGATCGGGGCACTGAATTCACTAACAAGTATCTTGAGTTATATTTGAATGAGCAGGGAATTCATCATGAATATTTAGCTGCCAGAACTCCTCAACAAAACGGAGTGGCTGAGAGAAGAAATAGAACTCTAAAAGAAGCAGCTAGAACAATGCTAGCAGATGCAGACATTTCTCAGCGCTTCTGGGCAGAAGCTATCAATACTGCTTGTTACACGCAAAACAGATATATGGTCAACAAAAGACACAACCAGACTCCGTATGAAATATGGAAAGGGAAGAAGCCCAATGTATCTTATTTTCATGTGTTTGGTTGCAAATGTTTTGTACTAAATAATGGCAAAAATCATTTGACGGCATTTGACTCAAAATCAGATGCTGGAATATTTCTTGGTTACTCTGCTGTAAGCAGAGCCTTTAGAATCTTCAACAATAGAACTCTTAATGTTGAAGAATCAATTCATGTTGTCTTCGATGAAGACAGCAGTGCTGAAATTTCTAACATATCTGATTTAAGTAACATGTTAGACATGATTCACTTGGAAATCGACAGTGAAGATGATGTAGAAGCAAATACCAAGGATCTTCAAAATCCAGAACCAGACATTCCAATAGTGGAACCAGAAGTACAGACTCTGGATCTACCAATACCAGCAGAAGATGCTCAAGAACCTACTACTGGTTCTGTAGAAGACAATCTTAACATATCAAATCAGGAAGATGTCCATTCTAATCCGTTTATCTGGAGAAAATCTCATCCTCCATCATTGGTTATTGGTAATCCAGCAGCGCCGTTGAGAACCAGAAGGCAAATGCTTAATGAATACATACATGCTGCTTTTATATCTCAGGATGAACCAAAGAAGATTGAAGAAGCTCTTCTGGATCCTAGTTGGATTGAAGCCATGCAAGAGGAGCTGAATCAATTTAAACGTAATGAAGTTTGGTTTCTAGTACCTAGACCATCTCATCAAGCTGTCATTGGAACTCGGTGGGTATTCAGAAACAAACTCAATGAAGAAGGCACAGTGGTGAGAAATAAAGCTAGATTGGTAGCTCAAGGCTTCAGACAAGAAGAAGGCATAGACTTTGATGAGACTTATGCACCAGTAGCAAGGCTCGAAGCAATCAGAATATTCTTAGCCTTTGCTGCTTTCAAGAATTTCAAAGTATATCAAATGGATGTGAAAAGTGCTTTTCTAAATGGTCTTTTACAAGAAGAAGTATACGTCGAACAACCTCCAGGTTTTATCGACCATTTCTCTCCGCATCATGTATTTAAATTACACAAAGCTCTATATGGTCTAAAACAGGCACCTAGAGCTTGGTATGACACTCTATCACAATTTCTTATTAATCATGATTTTACCATCGGAGCAGTAGATAAAACTTTATTTACTTTAGTAAAAAATAAGCACATTCTTTTAGTACAGATCTATGTTGATGATATTATTTTTGGGTCAACTAACCCCAAATTATGTGCAAAGTTTGGAAAATTGATGCAGGATAAATTTGAAATGAGTATGATGGGAGAATTAACATTCTTCCTAGGATTACAGATTAAGCAATCAGAGACTGGAATCTTTATAAATCAAGCCAAGTACACCAAGGAGCTTCTGAAAAAGTTTGGAATGGAAGCATGCTCTGCTGCTTCTACTCCAATGAGCTCATCTATTAAGCTTGATAAAGATGAAAGTGGTATTCCAGTAGAGGTAACTCAGTATCGAGGTCTTATTGGTTCTTTATTATACTTAACTGCCAGTAGACCAGATATCATGTTTGCTGTTTGCATTTGTGCTCGATTTCAATCTAACCCCAAACAATCTCATTATATTGCTGCTAAACGTATTTTGAAGTACTTGAAAGGAACTCAAAACGTCGGCTTATGGTATCCCAATGATTCATCGTTAAATCTTATTGGATATTCAGATGCTGATTATGCAGGTTGCAAACTAGACCGAAAAAGCACAAGTGGTTTTTGTCAATTTCTTGGTGATAGGCTGATATCCTGGTTTAGCAAGAAACAGACTTCCATAGCCACATCTACTGCAGAAGCAGAATATCTGGCTGCTGGAAGCTGCTGCTCTCAGATACTGTGGATTCAACAACAGTTAAGAGACTATGGGATTCAAGCCTCCGAATCACCTATATTCTGTGACAATAACAGTGCAATTGCAATCACACAAAATCCAGTACTTCATTCCAGAACGAAGCACATAGACATCAGACATCACTTTATTAGAGATCATGTGCAGAAGAAAAACATTCGTCTGGAATATGTTTCTACTGATCAACAAACAACAGATATCTTCACGAAACCCTTACCAGAAAATAAGTTTTCTTACTTTCGTAATTCTCTTGGTTTGATAGATTTAACTTGACTATTTATATCTTAGTTAAACTTCTATTATTAATTGTTTGTTATCGCATTGAACTAACAGTGAGCTATTTGCAGAAAAGCAGAAGAGAGAAGTCAGATAAGCAAAATTGGAATTTTATTAGAAACCATTTCAGTACTTTACACGATGCATAAGGAAAAACAGTAGATCTTCTTTGCTATTTAACCATTAGCGTTACATGTAGTGCTTGTCTTCTGTAATAGGAGCTTTCTGACATTTGCTTGCAAAGTACTTCAACAGGAAAAAGATGGTCTTCTTCGAAAGAGAAAGGCCTAGAAAGAATCTAGCAAGCTTAGGTCTTGCCAGCACTAATGTAATTTTTAGATGCCTTACAGGGCATCAGAGAGGATTTCAGCATCATCAATCCACCAGCACTCTCTAATTGCATTAGCATGCTTCTGGAAGAAATCGATGCTATATTTTAAACTCAATCGAAGCAAAAGATCTGCATAACTGTGGAAACTACAACTCAAGGAATGTATTTCAAGGATCATTACGACATTTATGATACCCTCAAACTTCTCTCTGGACAATTTTGCTTCATCTCCTGAATCTAACTCTAACTCTCCTTTTACTTGAGTTTTCATTGTTCTTGTTTACCTTCGTTCAAGCTTTGCATGTATTTATAGAGGGAACAAAGACTCTTGTGAATCACACAATTGCGACTGTTCATTTTCAACGGCTCAGATTGAGAGATGGCCAAGAGTCACTTGTCGCAATTATGACTACTTATTAATTGCATTTACCGAGGGGGAACATTATCTTAGTCAGACTAAGAGCTTGACACCTTTTCAGAAAACAGATAGGATATTTGTCTTTTCGATAAAACTACAAGACTGCTGGTTTTGACAAAGTGCTTGTATATTTCAGCACTCTGAAACTTCCAGCAGACGTTATCATAAAATGACAAATCCTTTTCTAATTTCTTTTAGTAACCGTCTGGACAGCCCGCTCTTTTTCAAAATTTTCAAAATCATTCGTCTTTCTGACAGTTTCTGTAAAACTTTTCAAACACTCAACCAAGAACATACTGATACGTGTCTTTATGTTTATTTGACGGCTGTATATCTATCTCATATTTCACATTTTCACCTTTACTGTTTCATAACTATCGCTATTCAGCTACTGCTTTCTCTATATCATAACTAACTACTGCAAATTTTTCTGATCTCATCTGCATATAGAAATGGCTGGAGCATATACTCTTAACGCTTATCAGGTTAACTTTGCTTCCGTTCTCACCATCAAGGATGAGAATCTCTTGAAAATGTTTCAGGATATTGAGAAATCAGGACTCCGTAAATTCCTGGAAGCACCAGCAGTTATCTACAAAAATGCTCTCCTGGAATTTTACGCCAAAGCAACAGTGCATGAAGGAAGGATTGTTCATACCCAAGGAGATGCTTCTATCTCCATTGATGCCGCACACCTAGGAGCAACCTTCCTCCTTCCAATTTCGGGTACTTCTGAACTATCTGATATTTCCAAGACAGATATGTCTGTTGCTCTCAGCTTTTTCTCCGCATCTGGAGAAGAAGTGTCTCCTTCCTGCCACAAGAAATTGCTCAAAATAGAGAATCAGATTCTGGCCGATATTGTGGCTAAAGCTGTTTTGATCAAGGCTGGCACCTTCGACAAGTTGACGAAGGAGAAAGTTCAGGTCATGACTGCCATCACCAAGGGGATTAAGGTGGATTGGAGTCATTTTATTTTCAGAATTATGAAGGATATGGTTATTTGGAAGAGTTCTGGTTTCGCGGTTCAGATCAGTGTTTTGCTCAAGGATGCTGGTTTCGCATCTACCAGTGATCTCGATGCTACTTCCGTTACCATGATTGATGCAGCAAATGTATTGGCTCTAAGGCCTAAGCCAACAGTGGCGGAGTTTGTTGCGATGAAGAAAGAAATTGGGGAAACTGATTCTGAGGCTCCCAAACCTCAAAAGAAAATTTCGAAGAAAAGATTGATTATTTCGACGGATTCCGATAAAACAGCATCAGAAGAATCTGCTGCTGCTGTTCGACCATCAGTACCGACCCCAGCCAAGAAGAAACCGCGCACCATTCTCAAGATGAAAAAGACATCAGCACTGTCTGAAATTGAGAAAGTACCTATTCGACAGGTCTTTCCAGAAGAGGTTCCTTCTGCTCGATCGACTGTTTCTTCGACTGCACTCGCTACTGTGTCCATCTCAGCACCTTCTTCTGCTACTGCTTTTAAGCCATCATCTGGAATCGTTATTCGGGAACCAGCAAGCGGGTCTTCTGCTTTCCGACCTATTGCGCCCATTTTATCTACTGACAAAGGCAAAAGGAAAATGGTTGAAGAACCACCTACTTTTGGTCACAACACCACTGTCACTACCGGCGTTGATCTTCATCTAGCAGAGATTGAGACCTCTGCAAACGATGACATAAAATTCTTTGATGAATGGCATACTGTCCGACTGTTCCATTCTTTTGACTACTTCAAAACAAAAGGGAATTACAGCAAGATGATGAATGCAGAAAGGAGGACTTTTCAGCTGGCAAAAACAGAGAATGTCATCGAGGCCTTGCGCAGAAGGAACTTCATCCTCGATCAGCTAAAATGTCAGAAATTAGAATCAGTTCTGAAAGTTCTTCAATCGAATTTTGATCATGCCGTTCCTACTGCTGTTCAGGATCAAAATGTTATTTTGATTATATCTGACAGATTAAAGCAGATGAGTGAGCAACTTCTTGCTCAAGAACAAGGCTTTGGA
The DNA here is from genome assembly GCF_022965805.1 of Primulina eburnea. Lineage (NCBI taxonomy): Eukaryota > Viridiplantae > Streptophyta > Magnoliopsida > Lamiales > Gesneriaceae > Primulina > Primulina eburnea. The sequence goes on from NC_133102.1 coordinate 8,628,836, forward strand.
GAGCCTATTGTTTATCATATTGGCCTTGTCCCGATCTTTCAGCAGAATCAGACAGTTGAGGAAAGGACTACAGCCTCCCCAAAGGCTGCTGTTCTTAGTACTCCTGCATCTCCGACTAGGCCCATTCAGTCCTCATCACTATTGTCTATGCATGAACTGGCTTCAGTTGAGGAAGTCATTGAATCGATTGTCCCTTCTGTCTCTACCACTTTGGAATTGCCGGCTTCTGGGTCTCCTACCCCAGGGCAACAAGTAGCAGAACCAGATACTACTTCTTTACTGCCGAACATAGAGTTGTTTTCTGCTGCACATCAAGCAGAAATGAACGTTCTTCTGGAACAGCCTTCTGCACCTTCTATTGTAGCATTTTCAGTTTCACAGGCTGCTACTGTACCTATGGAAGAAGCTTTGGCCTCTGACTTGGCCTTTCCTACTGAAGATACTACTCTTCCTCTGGTTGCTGTTGAGCCTACTATTTCTGCACTTCCAGCAGAAAGCACAGCAGACCCTGGTCCTTCTACTGCATTAATAGATGCTCCTCCTGTTTCTACTGCGTTGACTGTCTCCCTCCCTGTTTTGACTGCGACGAATTCTCGTCTTTCTGAGATCAAACAACGCATTCTTGAACGAACCCCTTCCCCGGAATCAGATGCATTCAACCTCGAACATCAGATTCAGTGTCTACAAACTGACCTCAACAACGTATCTGATTTAGTAAAACGCATGTCTTGTGAAAACCTTGCGGAATTCAATGGTGCTAAATCTTTCCGAGAGCGAATGGGGAAATACATCTATCTCACTAAGGAGACCTCGAACAAGATGTATGCTGAAGCCTCTGTTTTCAGATCAGCTGTATCAAGGACTCACAACGCCATCATGCTTGCTCAAAATGATATACTCACTCGAATTACTGAGCATGATGATATCTTTCGATCACTGTCTACTTCTGTGGAACTTTTGGATGCCAAGATTGACTCTCAAAATCAATCTATCACTGCCTTAGATAATCGCATCTCTTCTCAGACCCCGTATCTGGAGATGCTAACCGATGGCATTCAAAATATTTCCGGCAGACTGAATGATCTCTTTACCCATGTGGTGGCCGCTGATGCCAAAAAGGGGGAAGATAGAGAAGATAAAGGAGATAGAGGATATCAAGCAGGAGTTAGGCAAACAGAAGATGAGGCTGAACCTTCTAACAAAAGAGATCAAGAACCTCAAAATGAAGAAATCATTTACAGGGACATTGGAACCGATTGATTTGTTTACTTTAATGCGTTATTAACATTATCCGTTTGTTTAAATGATTATCTGTTTTACTTAACGACTTTCTACTGTTTAGGTTTTGGCATCACCACAAAGGGGGAAATTGTTAGACATGAATTTTATTGTGGCGATGATAACTAAAACCAGTAGACCAGCAGACCAGAACAACAGAATAGCTTATCAGTAGTTGCTGCTCTAGTAAAACTAAACCAGTAGAAAAGGGATAACAATACAAACCAGTAGAGAACGTTTTCTAACGTTGCTATCTTAATTGTTACCGTTAAAGAGTTCCTAGTACTAGTATTAATTGCAGCATTAAATACTATACGGAGTCATTTAATGCATATTACCCAATTAAGTATAAAACAAGACTGATTGTTTTATAGCTTTTCTGCAGGAACCTATTTCGGTAATAAAACTGATTGTATCAGTTATCTGAAGACTTCTCTGATTGTGAACGTTGAACTCAGTCGATTATATATACTTGGATCAAATCCTTGTTCGACACGACACCTCGCATAATATCATTTTCAAGGAACAAAGCTACTCTCTTATCAAACGAATATCAGTTTTCCTTGAGCATTTTAAAAAGTTCAACACAAAGAAAAGTAGCACACGCTTCATAGCTTATATCTGATCTTTTGTAGATCATCTTGTGCTACTTATTCTTACACTCTTCACGATCTTTACTGCACTAATATTTTATCAGAAGAGTCTGTAATCTGAAAAGAGTCTTTTCAGAACTTTGTGTTTCGCATTTTTGTGAGTTGAGAAACTAAGAGTTTCAGTAGGCTGAGGTGTAAGTCCTTCTGAAGTGGGTGTGTACAAGTGTTGTACTGTAATATCCAAAGTCTTTTAGTTATACCTTCTGGAAACAGAAGAAGGGGAGACGTAGAAGAGTTTATCTTCGAACTTCCATAAACAACTGATGTCTACTGCTTTATTGTTTTTCCAACTACTTCATCAGATTGTTTCCGCACGTTCTACTGTAATCAGGTGAAAGTATTTGCACAAGATCAACTACTATCCTTAACAGGATTTTAGTACCTCATCAGAACGAAAAACGAGTAGAGTTTATTCACCCCCCCTCTGAACTCAACTTCGATCCTCAACAAGTTTAATAAATTTTTAACAATTATTTATTAATCAGTGTGAGAAAAAAACTTGAAAATCTTTTCAAATGACTATATCTTAGAACTGTGTCAACGTTTAATTTGACATAATTCAGGAAAGTCATTTCGTTCGTCATTTTTTAGAAGATCTGGAACAATGATTGCGTGCATCATATCATGGATATGATAAAGTTTCAATCTCATAAACAAAACAACTTTTATATATATATATATATAAAAGTATTTGTCTTATTCAATATCTCATATAATAATACAATTATTTAGATTTCATGAGCATCTTATAATAGACGAAATTAATTTGATGAAATATTGTATAATTCAATTTGAATTTTACTATCCGTCTAAGTGAATTTATTTGACGAATAGTTATCTGTGTTACCATCATATATCTCATGAATTAGTCTGTTAGCCATTTTTACATAAAAAATAGACAAAAACAATCTCTTAGTCTCCTCAAAATCTATCGAGATAATATTGGAAGAAATAAAGTGCAACCGGATCAATGTCCCAATTTTACTAAAAATGCACAAAATTGATCTATTGTGTTCACAAAGCTTTAGAATTGTTCTTATACCATTAAAAATAGAATGATAATTATACACAATTTTTTTCATGTATTTATTTTTCTGAATGAATAATTTTTTCTTTTTATTTTTTCTTTGAGAAATATTGATATCTTATATGACATCAATATGTTGCAAACCATGAAGTGGCGACATAATCACTATATAACCCTTAAAGGTTTACACATACAATTTTCCAATTTCTTCTTCATTGTGCTGCGTTAAAACTTAAATATGAATCATTCTTGATCTTAATATTTTGCTTTAAATATGCCTTCAAATATATATGTATATGTTTCATGTCACTTATTTAGACTTAATTTCAAATATATAAAAAATGTGTTTGAATTATATCATAAAAAAATAGGGACATAGTAATACGCAACATTATTTTTTTAACATGTTTTTTGATCCACTATGTTTGTCATAAATTTTTTATTCAAAATTTGATTCATTTCTTAACTACATGTATGAAGAACCAATAAATTATATAATTCACAGAAATCATATATTACCCTCTTCATAGAATATAAGACCCAAAATATGTGGCTTTGATTGGCGTACTCTCATACATATTTTCATATAAACAACAAGACAAATAATAGAATATCAGAAAATTCAATTGCAGCCAACAATATTAAACAAAATGAATTTAGAAAATTCATGACACAAACAACCTCCATAAAAAAATGATAACTCAAAGTTCAAAAATAATTTATCTAGTACAATAACAAAGAAGTTGAAGTATATACGAGCAACAAAAAGCATAAATCAATACTAACTCATATTATTCAAATTTTTTTTCAAATAAAGAGAAGGCGCCTTATTAACTCATGGTTTCATAAATATTTTAGTTTTGAAAAAAACACACAAAGAAAACAATGGTGCCTCAAAATTATCATGAAAAATCATTTAATAAAACCTTAAGAAATAAAAATATAATACGAAGTCATACAATTTTCTTTAAATAAAAGAAAAATATTTGACCGTTGACAAAATATATCTGACAACGACAAAATATACGTTAACGTTTGATACAATTAAAATTTAGAATCATGCATAATAACTTAATTAGAACAAAATCGTATGACAAAAATCTATTTGATATTATCTCTTTTAACAATGTATCCATGTTTGTCGTCCACCAGAGGTCTCATAGATCCACTAATTTTTTTCGTCCACCTATTAATTTCACAATAAATAATACTACAAAAATAATATAATCAAGTACATAAAAACTCAAATTCAAATACCTTCAATCAATTTAAATAAAAAAATTTGAATAGAGAATATAATAATGTTGTAAAATTTTGAATACAGATTCATAGACAGAAGTCTAGAAATACATTTGTCCCAATAAATAAAAAAATATTATCTCTTTATATTCTGAGATATAAGCTAAAAAAATAAAGAAACATTTCATCATTTTATCTATTGTTTATAGTCGTCATAACTTATGCGGTGACTCACTATATTTCTTATAGACTTCTTGCTATGAATTGTTGTGTTTCTGATAGTCGATGTGATTTGTTGCCATGATCGTTGCTTATCATTTGTTCATGAACAATAACATAATGTTTAACATATGATATTTGGGAGTAGATCAAGTTCCTAAGATTTTGTCTCAAATGAAAGTCATAAACCCACATCTTGGGTGGTGAGTTATCCTCGACTTAATTTTATTGGTGTGACCTCTTACACAGTTGTCGTCGGTTTAGCTATTCCATGAGGTTGGTCATGCCTCTTATGCTTGAAAAGTTTCTACCAGCTACACGGATCGATGACATTTTAGTTAAACATTCATTCAATGGAGATATATTACTCTTAGATCAGGTCTCTTGTGAGAAGGTCTCACGAATTTTTATCTGTGAGACGGGTCAATCCTACCGATATTCACAATAAAAAGTAATACTCTTAACATAAAAAGTAATATTTTTTCATGGATGACCCAAATAAGATATATGTCTCACAAAATACAACTCGTAAGACCGTCTCACATAAGTTTTTGCCATCATGAGACTAATGTAGTAATTAGCTTTCATTAATGTGCAATGAATGTTGATGGATATTAACAACAAAAAGTGCTATCAATGATAATTAAAATAAGTTATTGCATACATATATATATATATATATATATATATATATATATATATATATATATATATATAGATGGATAGATAGATAAATAATAATAAAGCCTCAATATTTTGCATTGGAAAAGAAAACTATTATTAAATTTTAAACAAAGAAAAGATCAAACTTGGGTTAGAGTAGATGCAATGTAAGTCAATGATTGACTAAAAAATTTATTGACTCAATTGTAATTAAAAATCTTTATTTTAATATAATTTACATTTCATGATTTCATTTTAATTTATCTGTATACTCATGCAATCGACATAGATAAATATCTTGATTATACTTTAATACAAATGAATCGTAATTCGATCTTAAACTCATTTGTAAACAATATATATTCTAAATTCATTCTTAGTCGATTCAGCCGCCTAAAAACAAGGATAAAGACTGCTTGAGCTTGAGACTAGCATATGTGATGTTGTGTACAATGTTTCATGGTAAGAGCATAGAGATGTCAATCATGCAGATTTGTAATCATATGATGATTGCACCAAACAACCCTCCCTAGAACTTTCCAAGTAGTTATCATTCATCAAGAGGAAAGTCCGTGATTATGATTGTACATCATTAGTTCTTATGACCCAGAACAACACTGAGACTCTACATACTAGGATTGTGTTTTGACTAGTTTACCGAGTCCGCGAGGGTCACAAGGTGGCGAGGTTGGGTGCAATTACAACATGTATAGGAGCCAGTGAATCATAGCTGAGAATTTACTGCTTACCTACGAGTGTGGATATCCTATGTGGTCTAACAAAATAGTAGTGAATGAAATATCTGGTCAAAGTATAAGATGTACATTAGGGACAAAAGTTTTCTAGTTGTGTATGTGATGACACTATGAATATTTCATGAATGTATCACATAGCTATTGAATCCAATATACAACCCTCAATAAATCAATGGTTGCATATTCGATAGAGATATATGAGATAAAGATACCGTATTGTACGTTAATTATAACCGATTGATTCTTGCAGGCACTATCTGTGATACCTAGGGAATCATGTGGCTATGCTACTAGACGGTCTTACTATGATTCGATGGGTTTAATAGGAAAATTATTTATGAAGTTCTCATGATCAAATGTTGGTACATAGAATGTGGTAAATAAGGGTAAGCATGAATAAAAGGACAATTTCATGAATCACAAAGAATTGTGAACTCACGGCTTGTTGTATCCATGAACTATTAAGGGTCACACAAATACTGAATCGTTTGTTCCCGTTGAGACAATAAGTTCAAAAGGTTAAATTTATATAAAATTATGAGATAGTATATTCAAGAAGTTGAATTTATGATAATAAAATTTGGAGAGAATAAATTCAAGGAGTTGAATTTATGAAAAATTGAGAGTTCAAAATATTACACTCAAATGTTGAGTTTATAAAAGATTAAATTAAGTGTAATGAGAAGTATGTATTGTAATGAGCCGAATCCTTATTTTGAATGAAATACTAATTAAGAGATGATTAAAGAGTTGTTAATTAAATATTATTAAAAAATTGATAATTCGAGATCAAGCTGTTGGGATCTACTGTATTTAAAATGGACAACCCAAGCTACTTCATATTACATTATCCCGAGAAATCAAACTGAACAAATGAGATTCTGACACGTGACAGATAATATTAATTCGGATTTTCTGAACTAGTTCGGATGCAGCCTATAAATGAAAGCTGATTTCTTTTGTTTCCTACACTGCATTCTTCAGAGAGAGTTCTAGACATATACCTTAGGTTTTCTAGCCAATTTCTAGGGCACTTTAGTGTTGAGAATTTTCGGAGCCAGTGTCGACCCGAGGAGGGGTCGGTGAACTGAGATCGATACATCATCAGCAGGCTGACGACGGATGCATGTATAATCCTAAAACCTTAAATAGTGACTTAAGGATTATTAGGAAGAACATTGTAGCATGTTTGGTAATTCAGGATCTGGTTTGATAGTGATTTCATTATGTTGGTATTGTCTAGGTTCAGAACTTTCTGTCAGATTGTTTTAGTGACATGCGTGATGTACTGATTGAGATATCCAAGCGTAGTATAGACACTTAAATGTTGCATATTTATCTGTTTCATGATACATGTTTTACTGCCTTGACATATTATGTATGACATATCACTACAACAAAAAACGGCATACGACAACGAATTTATCTGTAGTCGTAGCTTTTTTAAAACAGTTGTAACTGAGGGTGTTGTTGAAAGTCCGTTCAACGATAACGGTTTTTATCCGTGGTGGTAGGTAGAATTTGCGATGGTTTTTGAAAATCGTCGCTAAAAAAATAGCGACGGTTAGCATATATAGACCGTCGCTAATTTTAGCGACAGTCTTTAATCATGATTTTCGTCGCTAACTTGTTTCGAAAAATAATTTTTTTATTAATTTAATAAATATAAAAGAAACTAAAATCGTGTAAAAGAGAAAAATGTTAAGTGTTGTGAAGTAGTAAAATCGTTTAAGAGAGATAAATTTAAGTGTTATGAAGTAGTGAGAAAAATTTTATGAAGTAGTGAGAAAAAATTTAAGTGTTATAAACTAGTGAGCAAAAATTTTAAGTGTTATGTGAAGTGATAAAATTGTGTAAGAGAGAAAATTTTAAGTGTTATGAAGTAGTGGAAAAAATTTTAAATGTTATGTGAAGTGATAAAATTGTGTAAGAGAGAAAAATTTTAAATGTTGTGGAGGAAAATGAACCGAATATGGAGTTATTTATAGTGCGTGTGGACGGTTTTTGGTTAAACCGTCGCTAAGTTTAAATTAGCGACGATTTTTATAAAACTGTCGCCAAATGTAGCGACGATTTAAGAAAAACCGTCGCTAAATGTAGCGAAAGTTTTAAAAAACCGTCGCATATTTAGCGACGGGTGTTGTAAAACAGTCGCTTATTTTAAACATGCGACGAATTTCCTTAAAACCGGGTGATCTAAAACCGTTGCAATAAGTAGCGACTAAAACCGTCGCTACTTTTAAATTTGCGACGGTTTTCAAAAAACTGTCGCTAAAGTTAGCGACGGTTTTAGAAAATCCGTCGCTAAATATGGCAACATTTTCCAAAACCGTTGTTGTTCGTCCAAAAACCACGCTAATCGACAACGGTTTTTAAAACCGTTGTCGATTATCCAAAAAAACACGCTAATCGACAACGTTTTCAAAACCGTTGTCGATTGTCCAAAAAAACTCGTCAAAAGACAACAGTTCATAGAACCGTTGTCTTTCGCCCTAAAAACGCTAAAAGACAACGGTTTTCTACAAAACCGTTGTCGTTGACCCCCTAAAAGACAACAGTTTTTACAAAACCGTTGTCAAAACGTACCTACGACAACGTTTTTCACTAAAACCGTTGTTAAAAACTATACGACAACGGTTTTTTAAAAAAATCGTTTTCGTAGATGCGTTGTCGTTGGCCGTTTTTCTTGTAGTGTATACCTCATTTGTTGGGGCCGCTCAGCCCTTTTATGTATTGTGGACGATGGGGCATCGAGAGCTATAGTGTCCAACGGGACTCGCGGGCTCTGATGACCTGGACATTTTAGGTTCATGTGTTGATGATGAGTGTGGGAGCCAAAACAAGCCTGAGGCAGATAAGAGACTACACACTCAGGTGCCTCTAGACTGAGCATGAGATTCTTGACTTGATCCTTGATATCTGAGCATATTGCATTTCGCATGCATCATATCGTTTTGTATAGTTGTACATTCTCATATTGGGCGATTGTCACTCACGTCCTTGTTTTCATCTTGGGCACCCCATTCCACGGAGCAGGTCTTATGTTGAACGGTTCGGACGGCCAGGGAAATGGCTAGAGCAGTTGAGTTTTTGGTGGGGATCAAGTGGAGGTTTTGTTTGGTTTATCGGATTCTCTTGCAATATTTTGTTTTCGATATGGTTGTTTTAATGTTTAAGACTGCTGTTATTGTTTTGTTTTCGTTTGGATTGTAAGACGATTAAATTATTTGGTTTTTGCTGTGTTAATTGTTGTTATTAAGTTTAAATTTTGCATGCTTATTAGTCTGTTTAGTAATAGCTTGAGTAAGGGTGCTACATGTCTAATGAGCTTGTAGGAGTACAAGCCCAGTATGCTAAATAATTAAAGTCCTTAATGGACTTTGATATATTAATTAATTAGACTAGTTGGAGTCATATTAATTAACTAAGTCCATTAAAGTTTAATTAAAAAAGTCTAAACCTATGATTAAGAAAACTAGGTTAAGGACTCGTGATTTAAAAGTGGACACAAAACCATAAGCTTCACACTCATGATTTTCAAAAATTCCACTCACACTCTCCAAAATTTCGGACACCTCAAAATCATTTAGGGTTTGAGCCGTCTTTTGGTTTTGGATCTCCACGATAAAATTCTTCTAAATTTTCTAGTGCAATTTAGAAGATGATCAAACGTTCTAGTTGTGGACTTGATTGAAGAATTGAAGAAAAGCTTCAAGAATATCATTCTTAGGGAATATTTCAAAAGCTATCTCCGCTAATCGCAGAATAGTTGGTGCCAAGTTGAAGAATCTCATTTCTGTCTTTTTCTCCCTTCCATAATTCTGCCAGATCCCGTGTTATTGTTGGGATATCAGGGAAATAAACGAGGTAATATCACAATAAACATTATAAATAATATCAACAATAAATAAGGTGAACATAAATATTTATAGTGGTTCACCCCAAAATTGGGTTGCGTCCACTCTAAACATCTTAAAGAGATCACTTCTTTTTTGATAACAAAGAACACAAGAAAAGTGAGAATACAAAGTATTTCACTAAGAACATTGTGATTTTAACACTCTCTTTCTCTTCAGTATTCCTATTTCTTCTAAGGATAAACACTCTTTAAGAAATCTCACAATAAATCATTTAACTCACTTCTACACTTATGATTGTAGATGAGAAGATTTTGTGTTTTTGGTGTGATTTTGAAATGAATAATGAATGAGTATTTATAGGTAAAGTTTAGGGAAGAAATAAAAAATAAAACAACATTGATTCATAATCAAACCAACCATTTTTTACTAACTCAAGCCATGAATTAATTATTTTTCAAAGTGTGTTGTTGAATTCTAATATGGCTGCTTCAATATTAGCAATTCTCCCACTCAAGAACATTTTGTGAATTCGATCAGACCTGCAACAGTTTTGCAATATTCCAACTTCCATTTCAATTCGGCAATGTCTTGGTCATCATATCAGATCCATTTTCATCTGTGTGAATTTTCTCAAGTTTTAACAACTTCTTCTCCAATGCAACATTTATCCAATGATAGCGAACATCAATATACTTTGATCTTGAATGCATTGAAGGATTCTTTCCAAGATGAATTTCACTCTAACTGTCACAGAACAACTTGAATTGATTTTGCACAAAACTCAATTCCTCCAAAAACCCTTTCATCTATAATAGCTCATTGCATGTCTCAGTTGCTGCAATGAACTCCGCTTCAGTGGTTGACAATGCTACACATTTTTGCAACTTTGATTGTCATGACACAGCTCCCCCTGTAAATGTAATCAGGTATCCTGATGTGGATTTTCGGGAGTCAACATCTCATGACATTTCTGCATCAGTGTAACCTACAAGCTCAAGTCTGGTTCCTCCATGTGATACCCTTGTCCCACATCTGAAAAATTAAAGATTTAAAATGAGTTTATAAAGGGCTACAATGGACTTCTATAGCAACCTGGGTTAATCATTTTCGTAAAGCGAGGACGAATACGAAGTAGTTGCTATAAGGGCCCATTGTGCAGTTACGCAGGCGCGGGCACGGGCTTGGGGCGTATACAGTGGTATCAGAGCCGACCTCTCTTAGTACGGTGTGGTTCAGGGACGAATCAAGCGGAAGCTGGTGGGCATGTGAGGCCCGGGGCCGAAGAGGGCGGGGGGTGATCGCCGGTGCCATCAGTTGCACGGACAATGAGCGGCTCCTGGCAGGCTTCTAGGTGGAGGGAACATGAATGAACCGACCTACATGGGAATGAGAGGGATTCCTAGACTGTTTAATGTAATGGACTGTACAGTTGAAGAGGGCTTAAAAGATTTGATTGGTACTACTCATATCACAAAGGTGCATCTTCTTTTCGGTAGCTCATCACATAAAAACTCCAAAGTTAAGCGTGCTCGACTTTGGGCAATTTTGGGATGGGTGACCTCCTGGGAAGTTTCCTAGGGTGCGTGTGAGTGAGGACAGAAGCACGCTGGAAAGACTCGTCTTGATACAGTGAGGACAGTCGTCGAATCTGGGGCGTGACAGAATGGTATCAGAGCCGGTCACCGGCATGAAATACCAAGAAATAAGTGCTATGCGGGGCAAAGTTCTACGTGCATGAGAGCCACCTCTTGAACCTGCGGGACAAAGTGCTACATGACGGGAGCCACCTCTTGAACCTGTAGGAGCCACCTCTAGATTCTCGGTGCTGGTGGATCGAGTGGTCAGGCCGCGACGAGGACGTCGCGTTCTGAAGGAGGGGTGATTGTGATACCCTTGTCCCACATCTGAAAAATTAAAGATTTAAAATGAGTTTATAAAGGGCTACAATGGACTTCTATAGCAACTTGGGATAATCATTTTCGTAAAGCGAGGACGAATACGAAGTAGTTGCTATAAGGGCCCATTGTGCAGTTACGCAGGCACGGGATCGGGGCGTGACACTCCAAAACTCAATTTATATTTAGAGGTTCCTCGTAATTATCTGAATATCCATTTTACTACAACCCAATGTTCATCTCTCGGTTTTGAAAGGAATCTACTCACTACTCCCACAGATTGATAAATCTGGTCGAGCACATACCATGTCATGCATCAAACTTTCAAAAGCTGAAGCATATGAGACAATTTTCATTTCTGCTTCTCATCCTTTGTAACAGGACTCTGCTTTGAGTTCAAATTGAAGTTGTTGGCAAGAGGACATGTAACCGCTTTGGCTTGGTCCATGTTAAATCTTTGAAGTACCTTCATAATATATTTCTCCTGCGACAACCAGGTCTTCTTGGCATACCTATCTCAATGGATTTTCGTGCCAATAATTCTTTTTGCTGGCCCCAAGTCTTCATAGAAAAAATCTTGCTTAATTGCTTCTTTAGGCCTTTGCTTTCAGAAGCATCTTTGTCAACAATCAACATGTCATCTACACAGAGCAGAAGCACCATCAAATCATCATCAAAGGTATTTTTGACAAACACACAATGATCTTCAGTGGTTTTTCTTGAATCCTATTGAGTTATCACTGATTCAAACTTTTTGTGCCATTATCCTGGTGCTTGCTTGAGACCGTACAAACTCTTCTTTATTCTGTACACGAGGTCCTCTTTTCCCTTCTCCGCAGACCCCTATGGTTGCTCCATTTAGATTTATTCCTACAAATCCCCATGAAGGAATGCGATCTTGACACCCATTTGTTCCATCTCCAGATCAAACCCAGCTGCTAACGCTTGTGAACTCCGGATGGATGCCATCTTCACCACAAGTGAAAATATTTAGTCAAAGTCGACCCCATGTTTTTGTTCGAAACCTTTGACGACAGTTCTAGCTTTGAATCTTGGTTGACTACTGTGTTATTAAAGCTTCAACCTGAGCACCCACTTATTCTTCAAAGATTCTTACATTTCGCCAACTTCACCAACTCAAATGTCTCATTTTCATACGAGGACTGCGTTTCATCTTGCATAGCCTCATCCACTTCTCCTTGTGTTCACATGTAGTAGATTTCTCGAAGCTCTCTGGTTCTCCTCGTGTCAGTTGGCAGTATATATTCATTTGAGGAATATTTGGTTGAGGGTCGCATTTCTCTTCCAGAATGTGTGGTCATGGTGCCACGAGAATTTTCTGTTTGTGATTCACTATGAACAGGGATCTTATCATCATTCTCATGATCGTTTTGTAATTCTTCACCTTCAACCAGTTGTGGATTTACCATTGAAGGCCACCATTCCAGATCTTGTTCAGATCCAGAATTCTCATTTCCCACAATCTCAAAAACTTCATTCTCCCGAAATACGACAACACGACTTCTTATATGTTTTTTGAGATCTGTATTCTAAAACTTGTAACCAAGTTGATCCTCGCCATGCATTTTCTTGTATTGACATCCAACTCTTGTCTTTCATCTTTTGGTATATGAACATGAACAACACACCCAAATATCCACAAATGACTATAGGAAACTTTTTTGCCTTGTCACACCTACTCCGGGACATCGTAATTGAGAGGAACACAAGGTGAGCGATTCAATATATATCCAACAGCAACCACGGTCTCAACCCAAAATTCCTTAGTCAGCTTTGCATGTGAGAGCATGATTATATCTCTTTCTGCCAAAGTTATATTCATCCTTTCAGCTAATCCGTTGAGTTGTAGTGTCTTTTGATGTCCGATTCAATTCCTTTTGCATATTTATCAAAGGATTCAATGTATTATCCTCCATTATCTGTTCGAATACATTTGTGTTTTATGTATGTTCGTCGTTCAACCAAGTTTAAAAAATTATTGAATGTTTCCGCTACTTGATCCTTGGTTTTGAGTGTCCACACCCAAATTTTCCGAGAATGATCATCGATAAAAGTTACTCAGTACCTTGCTCCTCCTAGCCATAATGGCATCAGATCACATAGATCTGAGAGCATCATATCTAGAATTTTATCGGCTCTTCTAGGAGGTGAACTTTTGAACGATATCTTATTTTGTTTTCCGGCTAAGTAGTTCGTGCATTGTTTCATATAAACCTGCTTTATACCGGGCAGAACTTGCTTGCTCACAAGACATGTAAGAGTTTTTTCACTTATATGGCCAAGACGTCGGTACCACAATTCTATTGAGTTTTCTTCCCTTGCATAGTTCACACATTCAGAATGATTTTCCTGAATTATATACACCTTCGACATCTTTAATATTTTTGACACCACAAGTGATCCTCTTGAAATCTTACATATCCCATTTCGAAAGGTTGTGCAGAAACCTTCTTCATCGAGTCTTTCGACCGATGTCATCAGACTTAAGGTCTTTCAGGATCAGTGTAGAGCTATCTATGGTATTCAAGCTCACATCTCTATTTCCCACGACTCTGGACAAGTCGTTATTCCCCATCCCGACCACACCAAAGTCCCCTTGTATGTAGGATGTATTCGTTCTCTTTGAGATGTGACATTGACTGTTGCTTCATTATCGATCACCCAACTAGTTACTTGAGTTGCCAAATTTACGAACTCACATCTCTAGCTCGTGAACAACATTGAATTCGTCAATGGTGTTTGTCATCATTGGTTTCATGTTTTTATTTTGAATACCGAAAATATTTTTTAATATGTTTGTTTTCTCCACGGCGATAACACTTTACATTAGCATATCTCTCCGAGTACTTGTTTCTTCTTGGCTTTTGATTTGTGTTTTTATCTTGATCTTACTTCTCCCCCTTGACTCAGCAGCCAAAACATCTGACTGTAAGGTAGAGGATCCTTGAGATCTCCGTCTCATGTCTTCATTCAAGATTGCCACTCCTGATGAAGTCCATACTTACGACTCCTCCTGTTGTTGTCTCCGTGAGTGATACCTTCAAAGTCTCCCAAGGCTCTGGCATTGAAGCTAGCACAATCAGAGTTATCACCTTGTCATCAAGTTTTATGTTCATACTTGATAATTGCTCCACGAATCCTCGAATCTCATTCAGATGAAAAGCTTGCTTTAATAGAACAATTTGTTGTTGCCACTTTTGGATGCATATAGTGTCTCCAACTTCGTCCAAAGCATACAAGCAAGTGTCTCGTTACAAATATGATTGTATATGTTGTCATCGACAAATTGTCGGATGTACCCACAGACTTGCTCGAGCTCGAAGTTCCATTCAGCATTTGATTTATCATCTGGTTTAGATTCACTGAACACCGGTAGGTGCATCTTGGTGATGAATAGAAGATCTTTCATTTTATTTTTTTGAATTGATAATTAGAGCCATTAAGGCTAATCATCTTGCTTGTGCGTACCTCCATCTTTTGAGACTGCTACCAACTAATTAATCATCAAAGTCTGACACAAAAGAACCACATGCCTAATACTGTCTAGAAAACATTTTCTGATGTGGAAGTTTAGATTAAGCTGCAACCACAGAACATACGAGGACTTTGTGTCGTATTTGAGAACCTGTCTCTGATACCAGTTGTTGGGATATCAGGTAAATAAACAAGGTAACATTGTAGCAGAACATCAGAAGTAATATCAACCATGAATAAGATGAACACCAATATTTATAGTGGTTCATCCTAATATTGGGCTACATTCACTTTAAATCTCTCAAGAAGATCAATTCTTTATTAATAACAAAAAAGACAAGAGAATTGAGAAAACAAAGTATTCCACTCATAACACTCACTTTTTCTCCACTAATCATATTCTTTCCAAGGATATATCTCATACTAAATTTTTTATCTCACTTCTACACTTATGATTGTAGATGAGAGAGATTTTATGTTTCGGTATGATTTTGAAATGAAGAATATATGTGTATTTATGCGTGAAGTTCAGGAAAAAAACAAAAAATAACACATCATTGCTCACATAATCAAACCAAACATTTTTTACTAACTCAAACCATATGTTAATTATTTGTCAAATTGTGTTTTTGAATTTCCCATATGGTTCCTTGAATATTAGCAGTTACTTCATAGTTCATAGCATGTCCATAAACTGCAACAATGGGGAGTCCACTTTCTTCTCTTTCACATGACTATAATCATTTAAAAATTTTCATATGTCGTGGAACATTATATATAAAATATCAATACTTCTACCAAAGTCATTGTATTCTCATAAATGTATGTTTTTTATTTGAGAAAGCAATGTGTCATGACAAATTAAATTTAATTCATTCATTTGTATTTGTTTCTTGTTTCATAATTAGTCAGTTATTGTTTGTTTCTTATCATTAGTTATTTTATTTATTATTTTCATCATTTTGATTTGTTTAAATTTTTTTTGCAATATCATATTTCTCTCCATGTTATGTGAAACTAAATTCAATGTTTAAGCTTGTGATTGAATCATATGAAATTAATTGGTTTCCTTCCAACTAACTGGTCAAGACTTGTTTATATGATACATCTGTTCATCTTTTCACCATTCCAAACAGAAATTTTACAAATCCAAATATTTGTGTCTTCGGTTCACCCAAGTTTTGAGATTCTCGGTGGTGTTAAAAAACCCAAATAAGGCCAAATAAAACATAGATATTAACAATTTATCGAGTATTAATTTATAAAATTATATCGTATTTTTATAATTCAACTTTCCGTAAAAAAATTTAGAATAAGGTGTTCCAAGCTGCAAATAGAAAAAATTTCACAAGCCAACAACCATATTAATTTGCCAGTACTTCGAAGCATGCTGCCAAGTAGTAACACTCTCTCCAACAAATCCAAAGTAAACCAATGCACAAACTGAAACCTATTTTACATGGTGTAATGCTAAACGTGGCTTACAGAGTGAATTTGTCACACAGTTCAACGTGACAGAAACACGAGCAATTCCGAACTCCAGCTCGATGTGGCCTTCCAAATGCCTGGATGTTAATCTGCCGTCCAACTTTGTTCCACACTTTCCCTTACTCTCCGATTATATTCTCGCTTGTTCTCACTGAACATTCGAGCAGCTTCAGAATTCGCGGGAGAATTGGGATTTGGGTCGCATAACAATGACTGTAATAAAAACACAAGGGATAAATCAAGATTGGTTTTACAACTGATGTTAACATGAGGGTGGAAAGTACAAAATGTTGGAAATTTTTTGGTGAGACGTTTCTGTGAGCAATACAATTTATAGAGGATCCAATATTCTATTTGCTTTAATCATGGGTCGAAATAAAAAAAAAAAAACACACTGTGATTCATGGTCTAAACATACCGAGTCACAGTTTCTTACATGGAAAGCTAAAAGCTGTGATCTACTGTGTCTCTAGTGATCCAGGTATGCTTCGGTGAGACTCTTTACTTTATAGACTTGACATGTTATGTGCGACTGTAATGTATGCTGCTACTACTATACGTGAGGGATAAAATGAGCATTATCCTTTGGACCGTTTTCACATTGGATTTGGCTGTACAGCTGTAATATTAACAGCAAATTCTAGTACAATTCACAAATTGTTCCGAAAGAGTAGTTGCTCCGTGAAGCATCGACGACACATTTCAGAGCAATATTGACCAAATCAAGCAGTCTACTAAAAATATTAGAAGTACTTGTATCACCACCACATGTCATAAGTTTCAAAAAGATATGTTGTACTAATTTCACAAAGTTTTGATTGAGAAATAGTACACAAAACGAGTATAGCACCCCAGCTGCACCCAGTAAAATGATGGCATGACCTCAGCCAAGTTAAAAAAAGCCCATCAACACGCTTAAATTTGATTTGAGCAGTTGCATCAGGATGGTTTCGGTACCTCAGTTATTTCAAATCAAATGACCATGTAATTAACAAATGTGTAACAAGTTCGTAACACCCAAAGGATCGATAATTTCCATGAACTTATGAAACATTTAGATATCAAGCTAACATGATTCAAGAGAAAATTAGACAAGGAAATGGCGAATATTTGCTTTATAATCCTTTTAAAATTTAGAAGATATTGATAGCAATTACCAAAGAATTATCAACTCTACATCCTAACCGACATCATTCAACATTTTGCACATTCTTAAGAGTAAGAATAAGAGCCAATAAACACAGGTTTATAACTGTCTCAGCAATGGTTGCTCAAATTTCAGAACTTAAAATTGGGAGAAAAATGAAACCAAACGCACCATTGTTCGTAGAGTTCAAAAAAAAAAAATTGAACTATCAACAAGTTACATGTATAAACATCAACTTTTGTTATTGCATAAAGAGTGCAACGTTCCATTGATCACGAAACCAATCACACAAAATATCTTTCTGTTGGTTACCTATCAGTAGTCTACTATCTACCTTTAGTCATTTTAGTTAGCAATCAGCATGGAATTCAGAAAAATGATATCACAAGTTTAGTTCAATAAACAGAAGGTACCTGGATAGAGGTAAGTATAGCTGCAACATCATAGATAGGACTCCACTGATTTTGAAGGATGTCCAAGCATATACTTCCATCAGCATAAACTGATAAGAAAAAGTATAATCGTGAATTTGAGTTCAAGATTAAGTAAAATATCACGTGAATTTGAGCTCAAAATTAAGAAACACATCAAAATTTGAATCAAGGGAAGCATCTTACTATTTGGATGGAACATCCGAGAGACAAATCTAACTGTTGGTGGTTTGTTAGGATAGTCTTCCGTAAACTGAAGTGTCAACTTGAACGTTCCTATCACAATCAAAGCATGGCCATCAGTTCTGTATATCATGACAATAATAGGAGTAGAAGATATTCAAATGTTTATTTCCATGTTTTCAGAATTGCCGAAGGGGTTTAAGCTCAAAACACACTTAGCAAGGAACACAACTTTATCAAGGAGAAGGAAGTCTGAACTTTCTCACTTGATAAAGGACAAATTGCGTGAAGACCTGGAGACTCTTTGAAACAAAACTATGGTCCAATAACAAACTAATAGAAGCACAATATATACAAGCTTTATCTCAATATTATTTTTAATCGATCCATCAATAAATTATTTTGAAAAGAGAACATATTGATCTCTAAAAGAATAGATTTGTTTCTAGAAGAACATTCAAGCATCCTTTGTATGAGAACTGAGTACTAACTCAATTGAAATGTTAGCACCTTCAAAGTTCACAACAAGGGATGGGGCATATCCATTACCACAATAATCAAGTGTTGGGTGTCTTGTGTTCAAAAAGATAAAATCTTTTTTATGGACCTAATTTTTTTTTGCATACAGCACATATTACAAGAGCGAAAATAAACACTGCAACATAGATTTACAAAAAGACAGCCAATGAAAACTAGATTATGGATTAGTAATCATCACAACTTTTTACCAGAAATTAATAAGTGGGGGCTTCTTGAATATGTTTTATAAAAGCACACAGCAGAAAAGCCACTTAAAAAGGGTACAAGCAACAAGGTTTTCTACCTTCATCAGACAAAGTAAATAAGCATATATGAACAAATGATAAATACATCGCCATTGAATGCCAAAAAAACAAGAAAGACTGAATTTCCAAAAATGTCCAATCATAAAAATGACTCACCTCCATCCCAAGGTGTATCATCAGGACTGCAACCACATGAGAAAAGAAACATAGAATTGATCATGCAGCCATACTTTTTCCAAAAAATACAGTACAAGTTAAACAGAAAAATCCCAAGTAGCCAGTCGATTCCGACTTGTCTTACAATTATAGACTTTTAACTTGCATTCTCATAATTATGGCATTTAGGATTTCAAGATGCAGCAATACTGATTCACCCTACTTTTATCTCTCTTTGTTTTCTTCTTATTATGTCGGGAGTTTTTATCTTATTAGGTTTACTCGGTTGACATCAGTGCTAGTAAATCGGATTCCTGGACTGAGGCTTAAGGAGTACGCAGCACACAAAAAGACATCATAAACCCCTTGTGCCATGAGATGGCAAAACTTCTTGATTAGCACCCCTCCCAGTTTAAGTGGATTTTTCCCAACTTCAAGAATAAGATTGAGCCAACCAACCAAGAAACTGACAGTCTTGCAGTAAATCCACGGTTCGCAGCCACGGAACGGTTGTTCCAGAATGGTAATGGTAGCAGGTAGCTACCAAACAAAGCTCCAGACTTAAACAGGCGTGCTATTATAATGTTGTTTTACCAGAATATAGCTGATTTCTTGGCCACTGAGGAACAGTTTTGATTTCTTCCAAGTTTTCGAGTTTCTTCTATTATTTAATTAAATATTTTCAAATACTTTTTGAAGTTTCAACATTTTTTTATTTCTTATTATAAAAAATCTGTGACAGTTATTGATAAGTGCAATTTTGCACTTAGATTTTATGTGTTTTTAACTCGGATTTATTTTAGTTCTCGAGCCGTGCGATCTTATGCGTTTTGGTGTTGTCTGTCATTTGCAGGAATTCAGGCAGCACCCAATTTTTGTGACATAAATCAATGTGGAAAGAGATGAGAGCACGGAAAGAAGATCATGTATGCCAAGACATGAAGGAAAATTCAAAAGCAAAGCGCACCTACGCTAGAGCAGTTTCAGATAATAATAATAATAATAATAATAATAATAAGAAGAAGAAGAAACAACGAAGCTCAAGCGCACCCGCACCTCTCAAGAGGCGCACCCGCGCCGTCGTCGTGCACCGCGAGGAAACTTGGCGGCTAGGTTTTAAAAGAAGGCTTTTAACTTATTCAGGAGTACTTTTCGAGCTTTTTAAAGAAGAGGACGATTGAAAGAGACGAGAGAGCACTGGAAAGCAATATATCCCGGTACGAAGACAGAGTAGGCGGCATCTAGGGACAGAGAAGCATCTTCAATCATCATTCTTGTTTCTTTTCTTTCTTAGATCTGTGGATTGATGATTATTTGGAAGAAGTTGCTTTGTTTGACCTTTTAATTGTGTCATGAACTGATCTAATTGACTAGAGAAATGATGTAACTTGACTTGATACTATGTTGTTTTCCTTTTGATTTATATATTTGAAGTCTTTTCGGTTTATTCCGAGTTTAATGCTTTCGGTTTATTGGTCATAGATTGTACGATTTAATATTAAGAATATATCGATAGGGTGAGGGGATTTTGAATAAAACCTAGGAAAATACATTGTTGATGTTTATAGAGTTACGGAGGCCTACAACTCCATTAAAGTATAGAAGAATTGTTGTGCCACTTTCCATTATTTAATGATTGATTTTTTATAGTTATATCAAAATCAATATTAGATCATAGTTTATATCCGTCACTTGGGAGAAAGAGCAGAAACTCTAGAATTTTGTCTCATTAATCCTTCGTTCTTGTGAATTTGTGATTAAGTTATTGCGACTTTCAGTATTTAAAATCAATTCACTTTCGAATTTCTAAATAAAGTTAGGATTATTTTAATTTACAGTACAAGTGTAATTTCAAATTACTCATTCTCCATAAAACAATATTCTTAATCATTCACTTACTAAAACTGAAAGTTCCGTAAAACATCGGTGAACCATGGGGGTTACCCACCCAACGGACACAAAAGTAAGAGCTCACCCAAATATGACTGCATTCCAGAGCATGATATTATTGTCTTGCGGTGCACCACTAATTCCTGCTGGTGGGTCCTGCTGCAACCTCTTGAAGTCCCTCATCAGCCTCTTCCTAGCTGGAGTCGACATTTTAATCTACAGATAACAATAGATTCAACATTAATCAGCACAAGTAAGATATCGGACAACTTATTGACTGAAAAAGGAGGGTAAACAACAAAAAGAAACATTTCATCTTCCTGTCCACTAATTATTTGCAATTCAAAATCAACTCAATTCAAAAGTCATGCAGCTCAACTTATAAACCAATAATTTACTATAAGTAGAAACCGAAATCCCATCACAATCAAGATTCTCAACAATTTCTTTGCTGGCTAGATCTGCTTCCGATCGATTACTATCATCATTAGCATAAACAACATAACCATTCGTGAGCATAACACACAAAAAGAAATAGATAATTTACCTTGAAGGGATAAATCGAAACCCTTATGATTAGGGTTCGGGCTGCCGAGTTGTGGCTCGTGGAAAATGGAAGGAGAGAAGATCGAGTTTCGTGCTCTCGATATATCTGTCCACTATTGGATGCAATGATGAAATCCAATCTTACGTGTTTTATTTTGACTTTAGTCAGCCAATCAAATTTAACTATTGTGAAATCAAATTGAATTAATTTGAACAATATGTTTAACTCACCTAATATCTTTTTTTATGACAGTGAACCCGTTATATTTTGATGTGTGTTGATAAATTCTTTGAATAATATAATATCTTATAAATCACATTAATTTGATAAATAGTAATAAACAAATTTTGTGTGACTGGCTCATTTTAAAAAATTGACGAGAAAATCGGATTCATGAATACTCACCAAACAATATTTTTTATATCATCTTGAACATGTGACTATTGTTATCTGTTTTATTTGTAAATGTTTTTATTTAATGTGGTCATTATGTATAATAATACACTTCATTTAATTAAATGACCATTACAAGATTATTTATTACTCACTATAACAAAGTTTATCCCTAGATACATGTACTCTTAAATGGTAAAAGAGTTGTTTTTATTTGAACGTTGAAAATCAACTATATAAAATTTATCAAAGATTTGCAAAATATATATCTCTAACTTTTGAACTATGAATTTATTGTGGATTGTCTTGCAAAAAGGCTTGGAAAAACCAATATATGCTTTAAAATCTTATCAGATTCAAAAGATCATTTGTGTTATCTTTATTCACACTTTTTCATTGTTTTAACTACCGTAAAAGTGTTAAACATTTGTAATATGAGGAAAAAGTCTTTCCCATGATTAAATTTCTTAAAGTGAATGCAATGTAATAATATGACTTTCAGTAGGAAAAAATAATACCTGTTGAAGTGGGTTAGCACAAGTGTGTACCAAACCAAGTCTTTTAATAATACATTTTGAAAACAAAAGAAGGGGAAACATAGAAATATTTTGTCATTCGAACTTTCAGAAACAAATCTCGTGTCTTATTAGATTATATTGCTTTTAGTTTAATTAAAGTGGTGTGCTCATCTCACCCGGCCCACACTACATATCTTCAGTAGATGCATACTTACCGGGTTCAAAATTAGGGTTTACTTCTCAAAGTAGTCTGCTGCATTTTCAAATAACAAGACTAACCTCTGATTTCTTAAAACATTTCAGAAGCACGCTTTTCAGAATCAGAAGAATTTGAAGTGTTTATTCAACCCCCTTCTAAACACTTCACCGATCATAACAAGTGGTATCAGGGCGAAATTTATCTCGTTCTGAAACATCTATTAAAAAATATTTATGGCATCCTTCAGCAAGTTATTATGTTCTCAAAAGAAGAATTCGATGATTGAAAAATCAGAATGACAGTTTGAAGGATCATGTGATGGGCACCTTTGTGATGCTTCAAACACAATATTCTCCAATGAGCTGCAATATCTCGTGTTTTAAGAATGTTGACACCGATTAATTAAATCGAGTTTGGTTACAAACCAAGCGGAAAATACTCGAAGTAATCCTTCGTTAAGAAACACTGATATATTTGAAAGTCTTTTAACATATGTAAACTGAATAACTGAAAAGCAGAAGATCAGTTCTGAGATATATCAGTTCAGTTATGGTAAGAACTGAACTCATAACACCTCTAACTGATCAAAGTTTGGAAAACAATAGTTAAACAGTTAATACACAAGATATGTTTATGGATGTTCGGAGACTTCAACTTCTCCTATGTCATCCCTTTTACCACCTCGGGTAGGATCCACTAGAAGCCTAGACTGAAGGCAGCACCTTTTAGCCAACACTTCTTTAACGTCTGTGTGTCAAAGACTACATACACAAGTTTATCGTCTTTCTGCAAGACTGTATTTTGGTTGTGGCGGTGAGTGTGTGTGTGTGTGTGTGTGTGAACTGAACAAGGAATATACCGGAAAGGTGTTCCCACACACTGAGGGAAATCTAATCTAAACTGATAATACGTTGAAGTGTCCTTCTAGGATGATTGCTTATTGTAAACTAATATGCAATATGTGTGCCCTTTTTCTTTGTATCTTAACACACTCTTGTATTATTGGTCTTCAGTTATCTTTTATTTATATGCAGGAAACTGATCGTATAATGAGACTCAATAATTGTATATGTTGCAGCTTGAATGTGTTCTTTGAGATTCGTGTCTCGACTTTTCCGACATATATGCTGGAATTTTGTCTTTAAGCTTTGCTACAACGTCCATTTACTGTACTATTGATAGTACAGATGCTTTACACACAGCTGGATTCCATTGAATAAGCTTGTCGTGTTCTGCAAACTGATTGATTCCTAACTGATTCACCTAACTGGCCATCTGAACTGATCTCTAGTTGGGCTGATGAAATCAGTTGACTCGTCATTTGAACTAATTTAACTCTTTCAGTTGAACTGGTCAGCTGGGTTCTTCATCAGTTGAGCACTTCATCAGCTGGTCGGGATTTTGAAGGTCTTCTACTGGACTACCTATCAGCTGGATAATCAGTTGAAATGTTCTTTGATACGTCCGTTGGACTGATTCAGTTTGGGAAATCTGTTGGTACTTTCAGTTGGCATTCTTGAAAGATTCAGTTTGGCTCGTTTAACTGATTAGTTCGAAGTCTGATCAGTTTCAGCTTCCTGCGCACACTTAGGTAAATCATTAGAAACAAAATAACAAGTTTTGTTAATCATCAAAATCACGATTGTAAACATGAAATGTTCCAACACAGTTCACCTTCCAACACAATACGATGACATTTTATAAGCCATCATTTATGGTCTCATTAAAATCATGAAAGCCAATCCAGTTGTGGTGGTAACAGATGGTGATTCACAAATACTGGAAAAACACAGAAGCGAGTGGACCAGCGAAGTTAAGAAGAAAGCAAACCTTGATGATGTTGCCAAAAATATTATGTATAAAACCCTTGACAAGAACAATTTCAGCAAAATCAAGATATGTTCTTCTGCAAAAGAAATATGAGAGAAGTAAATATATGTGAAGAAAATAACCCGACAAAGAAAAATAAACTTTTTGTAGTAATGCAGAAGCTTGAGAATGTTAAAATTAAGATTAGAGAATCTTTAAATGATTTTGATGAAATATTCGGTAGGGTTATCAACAGTTAGCAGCTCTTGGCAAAGATTATGACAACAAAGAAATTTTTTTCTATGTTATGAGAGCACTACCGAGAAAATGAAATGTTAAAATCAAGACAATGAAAGAGTCAAATGATTTGAACAAACTGGAATTACATGACCTGTTTGTAGACTTGAAGGCCTATGAATTTGAATTTGAAGTAAGAAGTTGTGAAGAGACTTCATCAAGTAAGCCAACTAAATCTCTTACTGATACTATTGTTGTTCCAAATGTCTCAACAACTGCTGCTGCTGAAACATTATCTGAAAGGACTTCTGAACAAATCAACAATAATGTTATGTCACTACTTGTCAAGAAATTCTCAAGATTTATGAAAAAAAACCACAAAACCTATCAAGATCTCAATCAAAACTTCAAAAAAAAAAAGTCACCATCTGGTGACACGGTCTGTTTCAACTGTGGAAAAACTGATAATTTTACTGAAAATTTTCCTAAGCCCAAGAAAGATGATTACAAAAAGAAATGACAGAAACACAATGACAAGAAGTCCTGAAAAGATCGCAAAGCAATCATTGTCGAATAAAGCAAAAGGAAGCGAGTAGATTCTAATTGTGAATACTTTGATTCAGAAAGTGAATCTAGTGACAATGATGCTGAAGAAGTTCAGTGTATCATGACATATACGGATTCAACTTCAACTACTGGTGAGTTACTGAAATTTGTGTTTGGATGAAAAGAAAGATTTACTGATCATAAGTTCAATATGATACTTAGAAAGTGAATGTTCAAGACACTTGACTGGTCAAGCAAATCTACTTTCAATGTAACCAATGGTAGTGGGTCAAGAATCACATTTGTGATAATTTTAATAGTAAAACCGTAGGTAATGGTAAGATTATTCACAGAAATGTTTTATTAATGATATACTTTCTAATAGAAAATTTTTATTACGATCTAGTAAGTATTAGTCAACTTTGTGACAATGAATATTCAGTAGATTTCCAGAAGCACACATGCATAGTCAAGGAAACTAATGGTTATACTATTTTACAAGAAAATATAGAGGGAAACACCTACAAAGTTAACTGGAATATCGGTCAGCCTGATCATCCTACATGTCTGGTGGCATCTCTAAGTAACAAACATTTGCTATGGCATAAACATTTGAAACATTTAACTTTCAAATCTATCAACAATCTTAGGAAACAGAGCTTAGTTATAGGATTACCTTATATTAATTTAATTAAGAATCTTGTTTGTTCTGGGTGTCAATTAGGTAAACAAGTTAGATCAATTTTCAAGAACAAAAGAAGAAATCAACATCAAGATGCTTAGAGCTACTGCATTGGACCTCTTTGGACCTATCTATGCAACGAGTTTAGGGAATATGAAGTACACATTAGTTATTGTTGATGGTTTCTCTAGGTTTACTTGGGTTATATTTCGCAGTGGCAAAGATCATACTATTATTCATCTAATCAAGCTCAAAACGAGTTCAAAATGAAAAATATATGTCAGTCAATAGAATCATAAGCTACCGAAAAACTGAGTTCCGTAACAAATCTCTTGAAATATAATTGAATGTACAAGGCATACAACATGAATATTCAGTAGCTAGGACTCCTTAGCAAAATACAGTAGCTGAGAGAATAAACAAAACTCTCAAAGAAACAACGAGAACTATGCTTGCAGATGTAGACATCTCTCAACGTTTCTATCTTATCTAGGCAGAAGCAGTTAATATTACATGTTATACAGAGACAGAACCATGGTCAACAAAAGATATTGAAAGACTCCATATGAAATATGAAAATGGATTAAGTATAATGTGTCTTATTTCCATATGTTAATTAATGTCAAAAATCATTTATCTATTTTTTTATTCAAAATCAGATGTTGTAATTTTTTTTGGATATTCAGAAATTAGTAAAAAATTTAGAATATTTAATAAAAAAAATTCTTAATGTTGAATAATTAATACATGTTGTTTTTGATGAAATTGTTATTGCTCCAGAAAATTCGAATATTTCTACTTTGAGTAACATATTAGACAAGATTCATCTGCATATAGACAGTGAAGATGAAACGACACCAAGAGGAAATGATTCTCAAAATCCAAAACCAGAAGTTCTCGAGAAAGAACTAGTAAATGAAACTCAGAAGATTCCATAACTTGTCCTAGAAGATCCAAAACCTTCTCATGAAGCTCTAGAACATCATGTTGTCCAATCATATCAAGAAACAATAACTTCATGACCTAGTAATAAATGGAGGAAGACACATCCCCCTTACCGGTTAATGGTAAGCCATCAGCACCCCTCAGAACCAGAAGACAAATGATAAATGAATATATGCATGATACCTTCATCTCTCAGTGAAACTCTAAGTGATCCAAGCTGAATTGAAGTAATGTAAAAAGTGCTCAATCAATTCAAAAGAAATGAAGCATGGATTCTGGTATCTAGACCAAATCATGAATCGGTTATTGGAACTTATTGGGTATTCAGAAACAAGTTAAATGAGGAATTAACTATAGTAAAAAAAAAAAAAGTAAAGCTAGTGGCTCAAAGATTCAGACAAGAAGAATGTATGTACTATGATGAAACCTTGGCTCCAGTAGCAATACTTGAAGCCATCAGAATATTCTAGCATTTGTAGCATTCAAGAACTTTAAAGTATTTTAAATGGATGTGAAGATTGTTTTTCTAAATGTCTACTTCAAGATGAAGTTTATGTAGAACAACCCCCATGTTTTGTATAAAACACTATTTACATTTGTAAAAAAATCAGTGCACAATCTTAGTAAAAATATATGCTGGTGATATTATTTTTGGGTCAACTAACCACGAACTTTGTGAGAAATTTGTTAACATTCTTTTCAGGATTACAAGTTTGACAACTTGAATATGGAATTTCATAAACCCGATGAAGAATACTAAGAGCTACTAAAAAAGTTTTCCATGGAAAAATGCATTGCTGCCCCAACTCCAATGAGCTCTTCAACTAATCTCGATTAAGACAAAGGAGAAAATTTAGTAGAGGTAACCATGTATTGAGGTCTGAGATCTTTATTATATCTTACTGCTAGCATACCAAACATAATATTTGTAGTATGCATATGTTCTAGATTTCAACCTAATCCTAAACAATCTCATTATGCAGTTGTTAAACATATATTGAAATATTTAAAGGGTACTCAGAATGTTGGCTTATGATATCCAAAAGATTCTACATTTAATTATGTGGTTTATTCAGATGCATATTATGCAAGTTTCAATTTGGACATAAAAATTACTAGTGGTTTCTGTCAATTTCTTTGTGATACTCTGATATCCTGGTTTAGTAAAAAGCAGATTTTAAAAGCCACTTTTACTTCAGAAGCTGATTACTTAGTTTCTACTCTCAAAATCTTTGGATTCAACGATAATTAAGAGATTATGATATCATTGCTTTTGAGTCGGGAGATCACTGCTTTTCAGTTGGTTATCTTTTGTGACAATATTAGTGCACTAGTCATCACTTACAATCACTACTGGACTCTAGAACCAAACATGTTGACATAAGACGTCATTTTATCAGAGACATTTCAAAAGAAAGACATTCGCTTAGAACATGTGTCTACTCATCAACAAGCAACAAACATTTTTATCAAACCATTATCTGAGGCTAACTTTTGTTATTTCCGAAATGCTTTAGGTCTCATTGATTTGTCTTAAACATAAATCCAGGGGAAATATTGTTTAGTATGACTAAGATTTTATAAAATCTTGATGTATTAAATAAAGAATTTGTTATATTGATAAGATAGTATTTTTTTCTGAAAATGAGTCATTACTGGAATTTTTCTAGTATACTTTTTTTTCAGAAGACCTTACCATATAATATATCAAATTTATACTTTTCACTGCTTTATCATTAACTGACTCTTGGACAACCTACTATTCTTATTTTTTCAAAACATTTTCTCGCGTTTTTATGCAATTGGTCAGTCTGTCAGAACGCCTTTCTTAAAATTGTTAAACTAATTGCAAACATACTAACATGTGTCCTTGTGTTTGTAACTTATGGCTGCGTTTTTTTTAAAATCGCCTTTTCAAATTTTACACATTTTACTTGCATATATTCATCTTCGAGCCTTTTGTTTTCTCTCTGCAATTTTACAATTCTCTGCAAACCTTGCTTTCGATTGTTCTAACCTTAAAATCGCATAAATGACCGCACATATATTCTGAACGCTTAGCAAATTTACTTTGCCTCTGTCTACACTGTCCAAAATTCAAGGCATTGGAGAAATATGATCTTTGTTCATATCTGGAAACTCTAGAAATTATTTATAAGGCTGTTCTTCTAGATATAAATGTCAAAGCTTCTTTTTTTTGCTGATGGGAAGGTTTTCCATTCTCATGAAAACAAGATGTTGGTTATTGATGAAGCCCTGCTCAGTTAAACTTTATCTCTTCCTACATCTAGAATTGTTGATTTCTCAGTCATCTCTAAGGAAGACATGACTATTCTGCTCTAAATAAATTTTCGGCTTCAAGAGTCTCTATCTTGCTTCAAGAAATTGCTGAAGATGTAATTTCAAGTCTTGGTAGATATTGTTGCAATGCTATATTGATAAATGCAGGAACTTTGAAAGTCTAACAAAGGAGAAGGTCCAGGTGATGTCTGTAATTCTTACTGGAACTCAAGTTAACTGGGCCTCTATCATGTTTAAATCACTCTCTGAGATGGTCCATAAGAAGAGTTCAGCTGGTTTTGATGTGCAGATCAACAAACTTCTCAATAATGCTGGTTTCGGACTCACTTCTGAAAAACATGGTACTTCAACCACCATGATTGATGCTGATAATGTGGTTGTCTTTCAACCCAAGCCATATGCTCCTGAATTTATCGTAGAAAATAAGGAAATCGGGATCCAACAAGAAGCTGTTCAAAAAAAGTAGAGGAGCAAGAAGAAGCTTACCATTGTTGTCAGTAATTCTGAACAAACTGGGTCTGGAGATTCCTCTGCTCCCGTTCAACCTCCTCCAAAGCCAAACTCAGAAAAGAAGAAAACAACACAGACTCTCTCCTTTTACTCGATTCCAAAGTCGACGCTCTAGATGCTAAGCTTATAACCAATCTCAATCTCTTTAAACTTTAGAAAACCAGGTTGGCAACCTTTATGAGCACTTATTTGAATTTATTCATTGGGTCAAAGCCAGTGTAGTCGAAAAAGGGGGAAAGATGCCAGGAAAAGAGCAGAAAATGAACCTGCATGAGATCAAGTTGAAAGTGAAGATGAGTAAATCAATGATGAGGAGTAGACTGAAAATAAACATTTTTAAGATTTTCTTTAATTTGTCTACAATTACTCTGTCCATTGTTATGATCTTGATGTTCTCACTTTTGCTTAGTGACCTACGATTTCGGTTGGGAATAAATCTAGTAAGCGGACTAGGTCAAGTAATAGTATTTGGAGATGAGTCCAAGTATCGTACCCACAGAGATCGATGTTTAATTACCAGAATATGAATTATTTTTCCTAATTTAGGCTAAATAAAATTCAAATGATGGGAGATAGATTAGTCAAAACTAAATTAAACAATTTAAATAAATTAACTAAAGCAAAAAAAATCCAAATTATTAAGCTAGACGAAAATTCAAATTATTTAAAAACGACTAAGGCGCACAACGGTACCGAGACAACTTAAAATCTACGTGTCAAATTTAAATTCAATAAATTAATTATTTAATTCACGACGGAATTCTCAAAATTATTCATTAAACGATTCCTCGAATTAATAAACCTAATTAAATCTAACCGTCCAATTATTTCTAACTGAATTTAATTAGATTCAACCGCATTAGTCGTTGTGAAATTCCAGTTTTTCAACCTAAAGTCGCACACTGAAATCGAATACTATTTCTAGTCAATTTAACCATGTGTTGATTGATGTGTGAAGCAAATATTAATCTATCGCCTTCTGGTTTTAGATTAACCAACAAATATTCAATTTAATTGGCCAGATTAAAATAACACGTCATAAACGACATCAATCAATGAATAGAATAAATAATCTAATTGAATTAAACTCAAAACATCAAAAAATAATATGTCTCGGCCCTATCATGGCCTTAGTCTATAAAAATCTACTCCATAAACTTAAAACAAAAGTCAAATCAGTGTTTAAATTTAATGCAGAAAACATGATTAAGAAGGAAGGAAAAGGATTCTCTGTGATTTGTAGTATGTGTGAGGAATTCCTCCAACAAAAGTCTTCTGTCTTCCTCTCTTCTTTTCTTTCTTCCGCGCTGGTGCTACTTCACAGTAGCTTTCTCTTCTGCCCTTTCTCTCCTTCCTTCACTCTTTACGTTACGGCGATGCTTCCTTCTGTACGTTCTGCCCTTCCGCCTCTCTTTACGCTTCTTTTTTCCTTATCAATGGGCCTCTTCCTCCAAATCTTTTTAAGGCCCATCCCAAATAAAAGGAGGTGTAGATAAGATCCTTATCAATATTTACATAGATTTTTCAAGATTTCAATATCATCAAGGAATAAAAATATTTTATTTCATTTCTTTTGATATTTTTTTCTTTGAAGTCTTGTAAATGCATCTTTTATTCCAAATTTAATCATTTTCCTCTTTTATTCAAATCCACAATTATTAATTCAGTCAAGCACATAATTAGAGATAAAAATATTAGATAAGGACAAATATTATTAAATCAAATCCCTAAAATATTTGCAAGATTTGGCCTTATCAATCCCCCACACTTGGCCTTTTTTCGTCCTCGAGCAAATCAAAAGAATAAAAATATTATGAAGGAATATTCAATGATTCACCAAAACAAATGACACAATCAACACTTTTCAACCTACCAAATTCCGTCACACTCAATCAAAAGATCACAGTTCGAAAATCGTAAAATTCACTTTCGTTGCAACTTTAAAACTCAAGCATTCACTAGAAAAGATCAAGATAATGAGACGTGTGTAGTATGGAAGTCAAAACTCATATTCCTCAAAGGTGTTTTAGTTCAAGAAATGCTCATACTTTCTGGAATTTTTTTTTTAAATAAATAAAGAAACTCTCCATAAGCTTATCTTTCATATCTTTCTCCACTAAATATTGGAGGAATATGACCCGGTTAATAGGTCTTTTTAAGCTTATAACGTTAAGCCACGGCTCACAGCTACAATAAAAGTAGGGATATTCAAAATGAGATAAAATAAACAATTATTCCTTCAGCTCATTCCTTCGTCTATTATCTTCCTCCTTATTGAGTTTCATCATCCTCCATCTAATTTTTTCATCTTCCTTGTACTTTCTTTTATATATATATATTTCATCAATCATCTTCCCTTTCTTTTTATAATTATATATATATTTTCATCCATCCTTTTCTCATTCTTCATGATTTTTTGAAACTCCTCCAATTTTTCTCATCAATTATCAGCACATGGTAGTTATTAAAAAATTTAAACCGCTAAAAGAGTTTATTTCTCTCAAAATTAAGGTAGAGGAATAGTGTATATGCTAAAATTGGGTAGTTGATGTGGGATTTTGAAGAAATACGGATGGGGGCTAACTGTATGTCTTTGACACACTTCATTCGATTTTTTATAGGTTCAAAATGGGATACTAGGGACATAAATGATGCATTTGGTAGGCTCGAAAGGATCAAACGGTCCAAAGATCGCCTAAATCATTCTTAAGTCATTCTCTTCCGTATTTTCGCCTCGAAAAATAATCAGACAAGTTCAAGATTGTTTCTTTTTTGTTTTTTTTTTCATTTTTTCATGAGCACACCTCTTGCCAATTCACAATAAATTCATATAAGTATGACCTAAAGTGCATAGATGATGTCTCAAAACATGATACAAAACTAGTTTGTGCTCAAATCCTTCGGCTACAACTACAGCTCATCTCAATCAATTCTAGGTGTGATTCAATCTATTGAGTGATCAAAAATTTAGAAAATCAATTAGTGTGTCATGTAATCACAAGTGTAGTTTCTCAAAGAATAACCAGGAAAATTTTCATGCTCGAGGATTAAACATTGAAGCACATGCTAAGTGTGGTGACGTGAAACAAAACACAAATTCCCCCCACACTTTAGATTTACATTGCCCTCAGTGTCATACCATTCAAAAAGAATATAGAATTTGGATGTAGAATAGTAAGAGAACACTTCCCTGGCAGTGTGTTTTAAGTTTCATGGAGTGGTAGATGGGGATGGTAGAATTCCTCACTGCTGGAAATCTTGTATTTCAACAGTTTAGCCTTTCCAGAGTCTAAGTCATCTTACTGCATTCCAATATTCCCTACACACACCAAAATCACAGAGGATCAACCTAATAGACTGAAAGAGTAAAAAAAATAATAATAAAACGAAATGAAATAAAATAAATCACTGGGTTGCCTCCCAGCAAGAGCTAAATTTCTTGTCTATAGCTAGACAACTCCCTTTATAAATTAGGTTGGATCGTGCAAAGGAGTACTCGGCTCCTCTTGCTCCACAATTCCTTCATGAAAAATTTTCAATCGATGTCCATTCACCTTAAAGGGATTTCCCACGGATTTCTAAAACACCAAAGGGAAAAACTTCAGTAACAGTAAAAGGCCCGGACCATTTGGAGCGAAGTTTACCTGGCATGAGTTTCAAACGAGAGTTATAAAGAAGAACTTTTTGTCCAGACTCAAATTCCCTGTGCACAATCCTTGCATCATGCCACTTCTTTGTCTTTTCTTTGTAGATTTTTGCATTCTCATATGCATCAAGACGAAATTCCTCCAGCTCATTGAGTTGTAGAAGACGCTGATAACCTGTAGCTTGCACATCAAAGTTCAAAAATTTAGTAGCCCATAATGCCCTATGCTCTAGTTCAATAGGAAGGTGTCAAGCTTTTCCATAGAACAAACGAAAAGGGGAAGTTCCTATAGGGGTTTTAAATGCTGTTCTATATGCCCATAATGCATCATCCAATTTACTAGCTCATTCCTTCCTAGAAGATCCAACGGTTTTCTCAAGAATTTTCTTAATCTCCCTATTTGACACTTCTAATTGACCACTAGTTTGAGGATGATAAGGTGTTGGCACCTTGTGCGTGACCCCATACTTAGTTAACAGAGACTCAAAATAGCGATTACAGAAGTGTTTTCCGCCATCGCTAATAATGGCTCTAGGTGTGCCAAATCTTGCAAAATTATTTTTCTTTAAAACTTGGATCACAACCTTAGAGTCATTGGTTCTACAAGCACTTGCTTCCACCCACTTGGATACGTAATCCACAGCCACCAAATTATATTTATTTCTTAAGGAATATGGAAATGGCCCCAGGAAATCAATTCCCCACACATCGAACAATTCACAGATTAAAATATTATTCCATGGCATTTCGTGTCTCCTTGAAATATTACCAACACGTTGGCATTCATTGCAATTCAAAACATAAGTGTGTGCATCCTTGAACAGTGTAGGCCAGTAGAATCCAGCTTGAAGGATTTTTGTAGCAGTTTACTTGCCCCAAAATGTCCTCTAGTTGGACCACTATGACAATGAGAAAGTATAGAACTTACCTCTTCCGCTGGAATACACCTATGAATAATGCCATCTGCACAAATTCTAAACAAAATAGGATCTTCCCAAAGATAATATTTTATATCTGAAAAGAACTTCTTTTTCTGATGATATGTAAGATGAGAAAGAATAAATTTGCATGACAAATAATTGACAAAATCAGCATACCATGGTAAATTAGAGATGACATAAAGTTTCTCGTCAGGGAATTCATCTCTAATTACATACTTACCTTCATCGGACTTCTCCAATCTCGATAGATGATCAGCAACTTGGTTTTCAGTCCCCTTGCGATCCACGATCTCTATGTCAAATTCTTGCAGTAGAAGGTTCCATCTTATCAATCTTGGCTTGGCATCCTTCTTGTTTAAGAGATATTTCAAAGCTGAATGATCCGTGTGGACTATCACTTTACTCCCTACAAGGTATGGCCGAAACTTGTCCAAAGAAAAAACAACGGCCAACAACTTTTTTCTGTGGTGGAGTAGTTCAATTGAGCTCCTGAAAGTGTCATGCTTGCATAGTAGATTACATGCAAGAATTTGTCCCTCTTTTGCCCCAAAACAGCCCCTAAAGCAATATCACTTGAATCACACATGAGTTCAAACGGTAGATTCCAATCTGGTGCAACAATGATCGGCGTGGTGGTCAAATTTTTCTTTAATACCTGAAAAGCTTGTAAACAATCCTCAGAAAAAACAAAAATAACATCTTTCATTAGCAAATTAGTTAAAGGCTTAGTAATACTTGAGAAATCCTTGAAAAATCGCCTATAAAAACCTGCATGCCCAATAAAGCTACGAATTCCTTTGAAATTAGTGGGAGGAGGAAGCTTTTCTATGATCTCTACCTTAGCTCTATCCACTTCAATACATTTTTCAGAAATTTTGTGACCAAAGACAATTCCTTCCTTTACAATGAAATGAAATTTCTCCCAGTTAAGTACAAGATTCGTTTCTTCACATCTCTTTAGCACTTTTGACAAATTAATCAAACAAGAGTCGAAGGAAGAACCAAAAACAGAAAAGTCATCCATGAAGACCTCAATATACTTTTCAACCATATCATGAAAAATCGACATCGTACAACGTTGAAAAGTAGCAGGAGCATTACACAAACCAAATGGCATTCTTTTATAAGCAAATGTACAATAGGGACAAGTAAAAGTGGTCTTATCTTGATCTTCGGGGTCTATGAGGATTTGCATATATCCAGAATAACCATCTAAAAAACAATAGAAAGCATGACCTGTCAAACTCTCTAACATTTGATCAACAAAAGGTAAGTGGAAGTGATCCTTTCTTGTGGCATCATTCAATTTGTGATAATCAATACAAACACGCCACCCAGTCATAGTTCTAGTGGGGATTAATTCGTTATTTTCATTTTCAACAACAGTGATTCCCCATTTCTTAGGAACAACATGCACAGGACTTACCCACTTGCTATCGGATATAAGAAAGATCATACCTGCATCAAGGAGTTTGATTACCTCCTTTTTGACGACCTCTTGCATAGCTGGATTCAATCTCCTTTGAGGTTGAGTAGTGGGAGAGTGCTCCTTCTCCATTAAAATTTTGTGCATGCACATGGATGGATTTATTCCCTTGATGTCAGCTATGCTCCATCCAATGGCATATATGTGATCCTTCAGCACTCTCAAGAGCTTATCTTCCTCATCACCTGTCAAGGAAGAAGAAACAATTACTGGCAGTTTATGTTCTTCCTTCAAAAATAAATATTTTAAATGAGGAGGAAGTAGTTTGAGTTCGAGGAATGGGGGTTCTTCTATGGAAGGTTTAAGTGATTTTGGAATATGTCCAAGCTCCCCAATCTTCGAATTCACCGATCTTGGCAAAGGCTTTGATCCCTCCAAGTAGTTCACACATTCCTCCACCTCTTCTCTGCTGGATTCCGTGGACTTTGGGCTAACCAAAAGCTTTTCCAGTGGGTCTTCAATAAAAGTATACTGCACACTACACTCAACAATATCATCAATAGCATCTATTCTATAACAATCAGAAGATCCAGGATATTTCATACTACGAAAAACATTAAAAGTTACCTTCTCATCATTCAACCTCAAAACTAACTCACCTTTTGCACATCTATGAGAGCTCTTCCGGTAGCTAGGAAAGGACGACCTAAAATTAAGGGGATCTCACGATCCTCCTCCATGTCTAGCACAACAAAATCAACTGGAAATATAAATTTATCAACGTTAACCAAAACATCCTGTAAAGGCCCGAAAATTTGTACTTGAAAATTTACGAAAAATTAAAAATTTTCCTTTTAAATAATTAAAATGTCTCAATCATAAGTTAAACTGACAAAAATGTTTGATATTCAAAATAGCAGCGGAAGAATTCTAATGTTTGCAAAATAATGACTTAAAAATAATTCAGCAACATAAAAACTTGATTTGAATTAAAAACAATAAATGCTGAAATGAGGTCCTCGGGTTCCACTACTGCCGACCCAAGCCAGCTCACTGGTCCCCGCCCTCGGCCCCGAACTCATCAGTACCTACAACAATCAAGTCTAGTGAGCCTAAAGATTCAGCATGCATATATCGTAAATAACGAGTAAATAATATAGTAAAATTTGCATGGGGGTAAAATTATCATGTCATGGGGCATAATCGTGAAAATAATTTATCAAGGGCAATTATAATACGTGCATAACTGAACTGAAAATCATAGTGAAAATGTTTGCTTCTCGGAGCCCTGTACTGATATAGCATGATATAATTTTCTGTTGAGATTATGGTCTACGCAAGTGGCCCCTGCACTGAACTGAACTGACCGGTAACTGGCGACCGGATGGAGTAATAATCCCATGACCGGTAACTGACGACCGGGTTTAGTACTGATCCCATGACCGGTAACTGACGACCGGGTAAAATAATGCTCCCATGATAGTGCAATGGCCACAAGCAATATCGCATAAATCTCAAAATGAATATTTTGCACGTAATATAATTAACCAACATAATTAAATATGAACAATTTCGATCTTCTTGCATTAAAATCATGTACTTGCGATATTTAAAAATATCTATATGGCTTGATTGAAGAATGAAAGAAGATATAAACATGTCTTGGTTTGTTTTGACAGAAAACAAACGAAATAACGACGCGGCGCGGCGGAGACGGAGTGCTCTTCACTTTCTCACTTTTTCTCTCTTAATTCCTTTAAACCAAGCATGCATCATAATTATTATAATAGCGTAAAAATCATAAACGTGATGCATGAACATTTAAAAATATCATGATTTGTGCTCAGGGCGCTGCCAGGACCCAAATCTCACCCCGGATGCAAAATGACCATTTTGCCCCTGGAACCCAAAAATTACCATTTTACCCCTAAACCTCTAAAATTGACCCGAAGCTCACCAAACTTCTTAAAATGTCCCAAAACATATTTAAAAACATTCTTAGACATAAATTTGAGCGCAATTCTCAACTTAACCGATTCGTTTTAAAACTTGGACCGGGGTCCCGGTTTTAACCCGAATCGAACCAAAAAATTAACCAAAACTCTCCCAAATTTTTGCCATAATTTACGAACACTAGAATACTCCTAAAACAATATCATTAAGCCTCTAAACTCACGGTTAAGACCTCCAGCACCGAACAAGAACTCTCGGTCCTCTCACAATTCACCGCCTCGTGCGCCCCTTAACCAAATTTCACTCCAACAGCAAATCCTCGATGCACCAGCCCTGAACCCACCTAATATAGACCTTAAAGGACCTACCTTAACCACTCCGTCGGCCCCATGCAGCACACATGATTCACAAACGCTAAATCCCCAACCGTGACACCACCCGCCCCATTCTACCAAAGGTGCAGCCGGCTAGTCCAGCGATACCAGCAGTGGCACGGCCTTACTGTGCTGCTACTCACACCCACCAGGGTCTGATCGGTGCACTGGTTCAGCCATTACAGCGCCCGATCTACCCCTTAACCGAACCACCGCACCAACATGTGCTCTCCTAGGAACCAGCCCGCGATCTCCTCTCCTACAGCTTTGGTGCTTGCTTTCCTCCCTCAAACCACAACTTAACCCTTACATTAGTCACTACCAGCCCTGAAACCGCAGCCCCTTACACACAAAAGAAAACAGAAACGGTGAGTGAAAACCGAAGGAATGCAAGAACGTTTGCGAAATTGAAAGCCATGCATACCCACGTTTGGATCAGAAATTTCACAATTAAATAAACATTTTACAGCATGTATATGGCGTATGAGATGCAAAAACGAGAGTACAAAGCGTGCCTTAAGATGTTGAAGACAAGAATGATGCAAATGGAGACCCCGAAGGAGTTTTTCTTTAGCAAAACAAGAGGCCACCAAAGCCTTCAACTGCTGGATCTGAAACCGAGGGTGAGAGGTTCTGAATGGGGGTGTCGGCTATGCAAAATAATTAGGTTTAGGTTTAGATGATAATTAGGCAATATTTAAATAGCTAACAACCAACTAATGGGCCTAATTTTGATAATTAAAAGTTTAAAAAGGATTTTTAAGCCCAACAAGATTAAAAATAGGCCCATTAAGTCTAAACTCACTCCCGAAAAATATTTCGTGTTGGAAAGTTTTCAAAAATATTAGCCGAACTCTCAAAACGACCCCCGATTCGATAAAATTCATGTACCGTTAAAAATAAAGTCCTGCGAGTAAGAATACCCGGTAAAATCCCATTATAGAAAAATCCACTTAAAACACCATATATTAATTTATAAAAATTAATCATTTAATTAAAATAGTTTTCCTGAAAATTCTCCGGTCTCCGTTCCTCATTCGAGCGTAAAATGCACTTAGAAAACCCTACTGCATGAATTTCTAAAATGTATGGAATAATTCTACCATACATGAATTATGCATAAAAATAATTAAACACGAATTAATAAAATAAATATGCATTTTATGCTTTAAAATAATTTAAATAAAATACCAAAGAAGTTTAATAACTTGCATGCATGCCAACTTTTTAAAATATATTCACTAACATGCTAAATTATCACTCCTTAAATAAGTATTTATTAACTTATCTCAACACTCCATCTCCGGTCC
Organism: Primulina eburnea; assembly: GCF_022965805.1. Lineage (NCBI taxonomy): Eukaryota > Viridiplantae > Streptophyta > Magnoliopsida > Lamiales > Gesneriaceae > Primulina > Primulina eburnea. Next base: position 8,668,337 of record NC_133102.1, read on the forward strand.
GGTCTCACTTATTTAATTGAAAAGATAATAATTAAACTACTGCGTAAAATAAATAAATTTAAAGAAAAGAGTTTAAATACTCATGCAATAAAAATCATTTTAATTTAATTACTAGAAATTATGCATGGCTTATACGCAGTCCAATTTACGGGTTCTACAATCCTTCTCCCCTTAAAAGAAATTTCGTCCTCGAAATTCGCTTATCCTTGATAAACAAAGAGTTTAGACACTTAATTCTAGAATCCTAACAATCCACGCTTCCGATGCGCTACTATGATAAGATAAATATTAAGCTGTCCTTACGTCTCCTCAATCCTAAATAAATTTGTCTACCAAAGTCATCGTTTGTGAATCGCAACTTAAAACAGCTTATGGTGACTTAGTTCTATTCAACTATAGCCCCGAATTTTGACTTATCCCACAGTTTCTCATACTAGAGATGGATTTCCAAACTTATCGCACCTTACTTTTCTTATACTATACTCGTAATATTCATCGACTTATTATATTAGCATTTATGCAGTTCAACTTAAGAAACATTAGCACCAAACTTACATAACTTAATTAGTTACAAGTACATCTCAAATATTAAATTGTCGCAAATCTTAAATTTTGAGTAGTGATAATTCATAAAACTCATTTATACAATATCAAACTTCTACCTATATTTTAAAGACCTTCAAGTCCCAATTACATGCTTAAACCATTTTCTTGCCAATTACAATATAGTTGAGGCCTAAGGCCCTTGGACTTTCCTCATTGAAACGAATGTCGCATTCTTACGTATCCTCAATGCTTAATACATGCTAGCGAATAAAACTTATTAAGTCATCTCATGGTAATTTTAATAAATCAACTTCACTTATAACACGTAGAGTTCTAGAATCCTCATATCAAGCTTTTAGATTTTTTTACTTGATAAAAAAGATGGAATAATTCTACCATATATGAATTATGCATAAAAATAATTAAACACGAATTAATAAAATAAATATATATTTTATGCTTTAAAATAATTTAAATAAAATACCAAAGAAGTTTAATAACTTGCATGCATGCCAACTTTTTAAAATATATTCACTAACATGCTAAATTACCACTTCTTAAATAAGTCTTTATTAACTTATCTCAATACTCCATCTCCGGTCCGGCCTCACTTATTTAATTGAAAAAGTAACAATTAAATTACTGCGTAAAATAAATAAATTTAAAGAAAATAATTTAAATACTCATGCAATAAAAATCATTTTAATTTAATTACTAGAAATTATGCATGGCTTATAAGCAGTCCAATTTACGGATTCTACACATTCTCTATAACCCCTCTAGGATATTTAATAGACCTATCAGCAAGTTGAAGGGAAATAGTGATTGGTTTAACTTCTCCAATCCCCAATTTCTCAAAGCATGAATAAGGCATAAGATTTATGCTAGCACCAAGATCACACAATACTTTGTTAAAATTAGAATTACCTATAGTGCAAGGAATGGAGAAACTACCTGGATCTTTAAGCTTTGGAGGTAATTTATTTTGCAAAATAGCTGAACATTCCTCAGAAAGCTTAACAGTTTCAAAATCAACAAGTTTCTTCTTTTTAGTCAAAATATCTTTCAAGAATTTAGCATAAGAAGGCATTTGAGCCAAAGCCTCTACAAAAAGAATATTTATGTGCAATTTCTTAAAAACTTCAAGAAATTTCAAAAATTGTTGATCCAATTGTAGTTGCCTTGCTCTTTGAGGAAAAGGAAGTGTATTAATATCAATATTATCATTAGAATCGAATTCCTTACCTTTCTTACATGTCTTCCGTGTAGAGGTGGTGTGAGTGTGCTGTTCCTTAGCATCTTCTGTCTTTGATTCTACTCCTCCATCATTCTTTGCCTCCATATCTGTAGAATTTTGCCTCTTTGGTTCCTCTTCCTCGGCCTTGATCACTGTACTCACTGCATTAACTCCTTTAGGATTTTTCTCAGTATCACTTGGTAGTGTTCCAAGGGGTCGATTTGCTAATTTATTGGCTATTTGACCCATTTGAGCATCCAACCTTCGTAAAATAGCGTCATGATTCTGCAGTCTCGTCTCCATTCCCACAACATGTTTCATCATAAAATCCTCATAAATTGGTCTTTGATCTTCTTGCTTGAATCCTGGAGGTGCTGCAGGTACCAATAATCCTTGTTGTCTCACTTGTTGAGGAATGGGCAGTGGAGGAATATGTGTTGGATTAAGGGAATTTTCTGTATTCTTCCAAGAAAAATTAGGGTGATTCTTCCATCCTGGATTGTATGTGGAACTGTATGGATTGGATTGCTGTCTCCATTGATTCCCCACAAAATTCACTGCTTCTTCATCAAAGATGGGTTGTTCCTCGATGAATAATCCTTGGACCTGATTTGCTTGATTTGATTTCAGCTGAGAGAATTGATGGGCCAAACCATCAATTTTAGCAGCAAGTGCATTCAACACATCCATTTCAAGAACTCCGGCCTTCTTTTCTCGTTTAATATCTGGCCAACCCGCACTATTTTCAGCCATATTTGAAATTATTTCAAGTGCAACTCGTGGAGTCTTCCTGTATAAGCTACCATTGGCTGCCTCATCTAGCATTGAACATACGGAAGGATCTACTCCGTTATAGAAAATCTGAACTTGTTCAGATGAAGAGAAACCATGTTGAGGACACCTCCTCAACATCTTTCTAAATCTTCCCCAAGCTGTATGTAATGTCTCCCATCCTTCTGGAGAAAAGATGATATATCCATACGCAGTTGTGCTAGCTTGGTGGGTGGAAAATATTGATTCATGAAAATTTCCACCAAACCATTCCATGTAGTAATAGAACCAGCTGGTAGATCTCTAAGCCATTATGCTGCTTCACCATGCAAAGAGAAAGGGAATAGTCTCAATCTTATGGCATCTGTGCTCACTCCATTGAATTTGATTGTGTCACAGATAGATAAAAGTCCCTCCAGATGTGCATTAGGATCCTCGGTCTGCTATCCTCAAAATCTCACTTGATACTGTATCATTTGAATGATGGATGGCTTCAACTCAAAATTATTTGCTTCCACGGTTGGGCGAGTGATGCTAGAACCATAACCTCCAGTGGTTTGTCTAGTGAGATCATAGACAGTGAGATTATCTTCCTCGTTCTCCATTGCTTCAATCCCTGATGTTTCAACTTTCTCCTCTTGTTTTAATTGTTCTTCAACGTCAAAGTCTGAGGATTTCTCCCTTTGTGCTCTACGTCTCCGTCGAAAAGTATTCTCAATCTCTGGATCAAATGGCTCCAATTCTGTCCTTCCTTTAGCACGGCTCATGCACAGCAAGATAATTCTTGAAAATAAATAAACAAACTTTAAATGTACGAATATGCGTAAAATCAACGAAATTAAATAAAACCTAATATCAAGATAATAATAAATCCTAAAATTAAACAATTCAATCCCCGGCAACGGCGCAAAAAACTTGACCGACGATTTCGGTTTGGGAATAAATCTAGCAAGCGGACTAGGTCAAGTAATAGTATTTGGAGATGAGTCCAGGTATCGTACCCACAGAGATCGATGTGTAATTACTAGAATATGAATTATTTTTCCTAATTTAGGCTAAATAAAATTCAAATGATGGGAGATAGATTAATCCAAACTAAATTAAACTATTTAAATAAATTAACTAAAGCAAAAAAAAAATCCAAATTATTAAGCTAGACGAAAATTCAAATTATTTAAAAACGACTAAGGCGCACAACGGTACCGAGACAACTTATAATCTACGTGTCAAATTTAAATTCAATAAATTAATTATTTAATTCACGACGGAATTCCCAAAATTATTCATTAAACGATTCCTCGAATTAATAAACCTAATTAAATCTAACAGTCTAATTATTTCTAACTGAATTTAATTAGATTCAACCACATTAGATCGTTGTGAAATTCCAGTTTTTCAACCTAAAGTCGCACATTGAAATCGAATACTATTTCTACTCAATTTAACCATGTGTTGATTGATGTGTGAAGAAAATATTAATCTATCGCCTTCCGGTTTTAGATTAACCAACAAATATTCAATTTAATTGGCCAGATTAAAAGAACACGTGATAAACGACATCAATCAATGAATAGAATAAATAATCTAATTGAATTAAACTCAAAACATCAAAAAATAATATGTCTCGGCCCTATCATGGCCTTAGTCTATAAAAATATTTTCCATAAACTTAAAACAAAAGTCAAAATCAGTGTTTAAATTTAATGCAGAAAACATGATTAAGAAGGAAGGAAAAAGATTCTCTGTGATTTGTAGCATGTGTGAGGAATTCCTCCAACAAAAGTCTTCTGTCTTCCTCTCTTCTTTTCCTTCTTCCGCGCTGATGCTACTTCACAGTAGCTTTCTCTTCTGCCTTTTCTCTCCTTCCTTCACTCTTTATGTTACGGCGCTGCTTCCTTCTGTACGTTCTGCCCTTCCGCCTCTCTTTACGCTTCTTTTTTCCTTATCAATGGGCCTCTTCCTCCAAATATTTTTAAGGCCCATCTCAAATAAAAAGAGGTGTAGATAAGATCATTATCAATATTTACATAAATTTTTCAAGATTTCAATATCATCAAGGAATAAAAATATTTTATTTTCTTTCTTTTGATATTTTTTTCTTTGAAGTCTTGTAAATTCATCTTTTATTCCAAATTTAATCATTTTCCTCTTTTATTCAAATCCACAATTATTAATTCAATTAAGAAAATAGTTAGAGATAAAAATATTAGATAAGGGCAAATATTATTAAATCAAATCCCTAAAATCTTTGCAAGATTTGGCCTTATCACTTAGTTTTACCCTTATCTTATTTTTATCTGCTTTATAATCTTCAGGGTTTTGACTTAACCACAAAGATAGAAATTATTAAGGAAATTTTTATTATGGTGATACACTGCTTAAAGAAAACTAGACCCTTAGTTTTAGTGATTTACTGCTTAAAGAAAATCAGAATCGCAAGGTTCTACTAATTTTATGGTGAAGGAAAACCTTAACATTCACTAAGAAAAAAACTCTAGCAGGCAGTTGAAATAAGACATCAACAAACATATAATTTAGTACTTAAAAACCAGAAGTAATAGTCATCTCGCTAGTTTCTTATGATAATATATCATATAATCTTTAACAAGAGAATGTTGTTATCTGTTTTGTTTGTATTATCTGTTAGATAATATACATATTTAAGGTGATTGTTTTGTACAATAATACACTTCATTTAATGTCATTACATGAACTATACAAGATCATTTATTACTCATTATAACAAAGTTTATTCTTGAATTCAGATACTCTTAATGGGTAAAAGAGACGTTCTTATTTGAACGTTGAAGATCAATTAATATATAAAGGTTTATTGAGGATTCACAAAATATCTCTCTAACTCTCGAACTCTGAATTTACTGTGAATCATCTTTCAAAAAGACTCGAGCCTTTCAAAGCCTCAGAGAAGCCAATACATACTTTAAAACCTTATCATATTCAAAAGATCGTTTGTGCTATTTTTATTCATACTCCTTAATTGTTTTAAATATTGTAAAGTGTGAAACATTTGTAATATGATGAAAGAGTCTTTCCCATTATTAAATTTCTTAAAGTGATTGCATTATAATACTAGGAGTTTTAGTAGGTAAAAGTAAGATATGTTAAAGTGGGTTTGTACAAGTATTTACCAATTAAAGTTTTCTAGTGATATCTTCTGAAAAAGAAGATGATGAGACGTATAAGAATTTTGTTCATGGAACTTCTAGAAACAAGTCTTGTGTCTTACTGTTTTCTATTGTTTTTAGTTTAATTAAAGTGTTGTGGACTGATTCTGTACTTCTAAAAGTAGTTTGTTGTACTTTCAAAAAACGATATCAGCTTCTGACTTTTTAAAACATTTCAGAAGGACACTTTTGAAAAACAAAAGAATTTAAAGTTTGAATTGTTTTCAAACTCTCTGAAAATACTTCATCGATTCTATCAATATTGTGAAAACATCAAATGTCTTCCTGCTTAACAAATAGTATACACAAATGAATTAATCGCAAGAATACGTAAGTTGTAGGGCCAAATTAAAATTTGAGAATTTAACTTTTTGAGCTTATTATAAGAGTTTCGAATATTTTATGATATAGCCTCTGTATTCTAAAAATCATATTAACCTATTCTTTTTTCAATCCTTCTCTCCATTTCAATTCTTCACTATTTTTTAATGACAAATATGAACCACAAAAGCAGCTCTTTACCCACAAAATTACGGGATGCATTTCATTATTCTTCTGCAAATCCATGCATTTTGGATAAGAATCTTAATAGAGATTTAGAATATGTTGAGCACAATAATTGTTCATGCTTGTTTGAGCAATTGAAACATCATATTTGGACAACTGTACGGTTTAAAATATTTGAGTTGAACTATTATCATCAAATATAGGTTTTTGTATAAAAACTAGCTTCCTGTCCTAATAAGTGTAATGATGTTTTTTGTTAAGAGAATTCATGAAAATTTTAAAGAGAAAATGTAAAATTTTGCAGAAAATAATGAAGAAAGAGGAAAATATATAAAAAAGTTCATGGCTTCACATGAAAGCTACAGACAACCCGAAACAGATGTGTATCAAAAACAAGTTTTTATAAATTAAAAAAATTTCTTGCCTTTGTGAATAAATTATTTACTATTAAATTAAATATATTAAATATTACAATTTATTCAATTGATGGATAAGTTCAAAAAAAAAATGAATTCAAATTAATAATTCCGCATGTCAATTTTTGTAAATGGCAGAGAAAAAGCAACAATGATAATTTCAACATGCAAGATTGTGACGAAACTTAATTACAAATTGATGGAGAAAAGTCGGAAAAGAAAGCTAAACTTAATTAGTATAAAACTATGATTCCTCGTCTTTACCAAAAAGAAACAATGGAGAAACTTCGACCACTACATAAGCCAAACTACCACGACCATAACATTATGCACAACGAGTGAGGAAGATTGCGATGAAGTTTGTCTTCCCCACCCGCACTCCTCGCCCCACGGAGGGACCAGGATGTCGCAAGCCGAGTGAGTATATCGGTGGCCTCGTGCAGTGAAACCCATAGTATTTAAAAAAAAAATTGAACTGCCAGATTAATCTGGCCTTTACGAAAAAAATTAAAAATGAAAAAAAAAAGAAATAAATGAATGGTTGGGATGATCTGGTCGTTGCAGATTAAGGACTAGAATCAATCTCAACCTTTAAATTTTTTAAAAATAATATTAAAAATTATTTAAAATTAAAAAATTTGAACAAATGAAAAAAAAAAATCTGTAAAATTAACAACGACCAAAATTTTAAAATCCAAGCATACTCTTATGAAATGACATTATCACTCTTTAAAAAATCAAAAAAAATTCCACTTTAATTCCAAAAACTCAAAATTTCATACTCTTTCATTTCATTTTCAATCTGTAATGCCCGGAAATTTAATCCTAATAATCTATAATTATTGAATTATAATCTGACATGATTATGAGAGATTAATCGGGACACGAAATAAGAATACGTGTGGAAATGTATGTGCGAGGACAGTAGCATCGGCGCACATGCGCGACAGAACGCGCGCACATGCGCCAAGCAGACAGTAGGCCTCGCGCATATGCGCGGCGTGTATTCGCGCATATGCGCGACACAACCCGAGAGTTGTGAAGAAATCCTCGCGCATATGCGCGGAAGAGTGTCACGCATATGCGCGAGTCCCCGTGAAGCTACGCGCCGAGACAGAATGTCTCGCCCATATGCCCGGAAGGTGGTCGCGCATATGCGCGAGACGTGCAGCAGGCACACCGAGCCACTTTGTAGTGACCCGTTCCAGAATCACCTACTAATCAAGAACTAAGCATGCAATTAACCTAATTAACAATAATCAGAGATAACAGCGGAAATAGTCAACAAAAATAATGGTTATACAACCCAATCGAAGTCTAGAATAGTACTGAAAACTAAACCAACCAGATACTCACTGTCCTCCTCCTGCTCTTCCCGAGCTGTCCAACCTGAGGCCTGCCCCGAGGGAATGGGGTGTCCAAGAATAAACAAAACCGAGGACGTGAGCGATAAGAACGCCCAGTACAAAAGTATGAGTATACAGACCTATATGAAATGCACATGATATGATCATGATACCGGGGTAGTCAAGAAACAGGAGTCACAAAAGGATCTCAACAATGCTCAGTCTAGAGGCGCCAAGTGGATAGTGCCGCGCGGTCCAACCTCTGGGTCACTGCATCCACTACAAGACAGACGTGGACCTAAAATGTCCCGGACCACCGAAGCCCTCCCGACCCGTCGGCCACTGTGTACTCTCGGTGTCCATGCGTCCACAAGACAGGGCTGAGCGGCCCCAAGATATAGCTTATCTCGAAAGAGATACAGCTCAACAGTAAAGGTTATCTCGAAGGAGGTACGGCTCAACATGAAATGCAACGTGCAGTAATAAACGTGACATAATAGCATGCATCATATGACATATAACAATGCAGCAAATACTCATGCAACACATATATGAATGTATACTCAACCAGGATATCTCGGATAGTACTTTCGTACCTCTATCACAGCAAGCCTAGCCTTACGCAACACCGCTAATCAGGTCTAGAACAAGCCTACGCATCAAAAGCATACTCAATCAATACTACCATGCTCGACTAGCAAAACCAGTACTCCCTAGTACTACCAAAGGTTTAGGGTTTACCTTCGTCCGTCGACAGCCCTTTGATGTCGATTGCCTTGAAACTCAGGCGCCGCTACGCTACTACTCCTGGCAGCTCTTGGCTATCGCTCGACCAACAACTAACTCTAGAAACCTTCCAAACTCTCCAAAATGAGAGAAAACTCAATAAATTGGCAAGTCCAAAAATGAGAAATCCGAGCACTATTTATAGGCCATGTTCGGATCCTCCGAACAACACTTCGGAACGTCCGAACGCTACGTGTCTATTGGCTCTTGACAGCTCATGATCGGATCCTCCGATCATACACTTCGGACCGTCCGAACTCCCACGTGTCCAGCTGCTCTTGACACCTCATGATCGGATCCTCCGATCATACACTTCGGACCGTCCGAACATGCACGTGTCCAGCTGCTCTTGACACCTCATGATCGGATCCATCGAACCCACTTCGGACCTTCCGAACTCTTCGGTGCTTCCGAACCATCTTCGGTCCGTCCGGTCATGACTCGGTCAAAATTACACATTAAACCTTCTTAATCACCATTACTCCGTTAATTACCCAATTTGGAATTCGGGCTACTACATTCTCCCCCCCTTAAAACGATTTCGTCCTCGAAATCTAGGCAAAAGAATAAAACACCATTGTAATACACTGCAAATATTCTTCATTACAACTGTATAACAATTACATCCCAGGCTGATCCTGGTTCAGCGCAAAAACCTGACCTTGGGCACGAGGTCGAAGATTCGAACTACCCACTGCCTGACCCTGTCTCCTCTGCTGAACAGTCGTCTGGGATCCAGAACCGGATCCTGCTCCACCTCGCAACTGAGGACAATTCTTCTTAATATGCCCCATCTCTCCGCACTGATAACAAGCTCCTGCGGCTACTCGACATTGCTCCGATGGATGGTTCTTCCCACAATGCGCACAAGAATCCTTCTTCTCACCAAAGCGAACAACACCGCTAGACCTTGATCCAGATCCAGAAGAAGAAGAACCAGATTTCTTGAAAGACTGAGGTCGAGGGCTCAAAACACTCGGAGGTCTAGAAGAAAGAATAGCCCTACCACGCTGGAGACTGATCTCTGCTTGACGACACCGGTTCACCAACCCATCGTACGAAGTAGGATTATCACAGACAGTGACTCGATCAAAGATCTCCTGGTTAAGGCCCTGGAGGAAATGGTCATACTTGGCCTCAGAACTGCCACTGATATGAGGAGCGAAGGGTAACAACTCGAAGAATTTCTGCTGATACTCATCAACAGACATACTCCCCTGCTTAAGGTTCAGGAGCTCAATCGTCTTGGCCTGGCGAAGGGCTGGAGGAAAATACAGCTGCATGAAAGCTGCACGGAAATCGGCCCAAGTCACCCTACCCTGGGACTGGACTATCGGCGCAGAAGTCGATCGCCACCACTTGCGCGCACGGCCCTCGAGAAGAAAGCTAAGGGTCTCTATCTTCTGCTCCTCGGTGCACTGGAATGCGCGGAAACAACTCTCCATGCGTTCTAACCAATCCTCCGCATCATCGGGAGTCTCACCGCCAACTAAAGGCTTAGGCCCCATCTGCATGAAACGATGCATATCGAAACGCCTAGGACCATCCCGACGATGACGATGCTCACGATGACGTCTATGATCGTCCTGGTCACCCCATCGACCTACACTCCCCTGACTACTCCCGTCACCAAAGTGGTCAGCCATTGCTACAACATAGAATGGGGAAACTAGTAAATTGGTCAACGGAAATCCCAAAACAGAAATCTATATCCCAAAATCGTATGCATGCTCTGATACCATAAATGTAGTGACCCGTTCCAGAATCACCTACTAATCAAGAACTAAGCATGCAATTAACCTAATTAACAATAATCAGAGATAACAGCGGAAATAGTCAACAAAAATAATGGTTATACAACCCAATCGAAGTCTAGAATAGTACTGAAAACTAAACCAACCAGATACTCACTGTCCTCCTCCTGCTCTTCCCGAGCTGTCCAACCTGAGGCCTGCCCCGAGGGAATGGGGTGTCCAAGAATAAACAAAACCGAGGACATGAGCGATAAGAACGCCCAGTACAAAAGTATGAGTATACAGACCTATATGAAATGCACATGATATGATCATGATACCGGGGTAGTCAAGAAACAGGAGTCACAAAAGGATCTCAACAATGCTCAGTCTAGAGGCGCCAAGTGGATAGTGCCGCGCGGTCCAACCTCTGGGTCACTGCATCCACTACAAGACAGACGTGGACCTAAAATGTCCCGGACCACCGAAGCCCTCCCGACCCGTCGGCCACTGTGTACTCTCGGTGTCCATGCGTCCACAAGACAGGGCTGAGCGGCCCCAAGATATAGCTTATCTCGAAAGAGATACAGCTCAACAGTAAAGGTTATCTCGAAGGAGGTACGGCTCAACATGAAATGCAACGTGCAGTAATAAACGTGACATAATAGCATGCATCATATGACATATAACAATGCAGCAAATACTCATGCAACACATATATGAATGTATACTCAACCAGGATATCTCGGATAGTACTTTCGTACCTCTATCACAGCAAGCCTAGCCTTACGCAACACCGCTAATCAGGTCTAGAACAAGCCTACGCATCAAAAGCATACTCAATCAATACTACCATGCTCGACTAGCAAAACCAGTACTCCCTAGTACTACCAAAGGTTTAGGGTTTACCTTCGTCCGTCGACAGCCCTTTGATGTCGATTGCCTTGAAACTCAGGCGCCGCTACGCTACTACTCCTGGCAGCTCTTGGCTATCGCTCGACCAACAACTAACTCTAGAAACCTTCCAAACTCTCCAAAATGAGAGAAAACTCAATAAATTGGCAAGTCCAAAAATGAGAAATCCGAGCACTATTTATAGGCCATGTTCGGATCCTCCGAACAACACTTCGGAACGTCCGAACGCTACGTGTCTATTGGCTCTTGACAGCTCATGATCGGATCCTCCGATCATACACTTCGGACCGTCCGAACTCCCACGTGTCCAGCTGCTCTTGACACCTCATGATCGGATCCTCCGATCATACACTTCGGACCGTCCGAACATGCACGTGTCCAGCTGCTCTTGACACCTCATGATCGGATCCATCGAACCCACTTCGGACCTTCCGAACTCTTCGGTGCTTCCGAACCATCTTCGGTCCGTCCGGTCATGACTCGGTCAAAATTACACATTAAACCTTCTTAATCACCATTACTCCGTTAATTACCCAATTTGGAATTCGGGCTACTACACACTTGGCCTAATGCATGTGGGAGATGTGTATATATATATACGTACATGCATTTCATTCTCCCGGGGAAAGAAAAGGAGAATCCGGGGGAAAGCTTTGATCTTTGATTCCAGAATTCGATTTGCGATCAATCCGTCCGTCTGAATTGTAATCCGACTTCGGTACCGAGTTCCTAGCAACGTAGACTCCAACTTGACGTAAGTTTTACTACGTTTTGACATGCTTTGAAATTATGATGTTGTCAGAATTGAATGGAATTCATATATGATGTTCTTGACATATTAGACATCGTAGAATCGAAGTCAGATTGAGAAAAAGACTGATTATGGAATTGTTATGAATTTTTAGGGTATATTGATTTATACCGGACAGATTTGAATTGTGATTGAATTACAGATTGTAATGGATATGAGTTATGATTTGTAATTGATGTCTATTGATTTAGTATTGACGGGGATACTGAGATTGTACCGTTATGCCGTTGATTTTGAATTAAATCCAAATTGATCAGATTGTTATTGATTTGAAAGGTATATTGATATGAGATTATCGGTATTGCCATTGTCAGATTGAGGGATTGACAGAGTTTGGATTCCAGACCGAAACTACAACGGAAGGTATAAGTCAATGGGTATTGGGACATCGACTCAAGTAGGATGTACTTGGGTTTCCCTAAATCACATACTTATTCTTTGTTTATCATTGTCTTTAATGATTTGATTTAAATGCTTGTTCTATGGATTTATAGGAGCATGCATTAGACGAGTAATTTTGTGACAGAAGTACCTGATAGTGGCAGGTAACCACGGGTACATTGCACGATGTCACAAGATATGGCAATAGACCATAGTCTATGACGGATGCGTCTGGACACTGGATGTTTGGTTATATCGACTTGGATAGAACTGGAGTCTTTTCTATTACTGTTTGTCGATATAGGAATGCCACATCTGGACACCGGGATCTCTAGGCTAGGATTGAGTCTAGTTTGAATCGTGGAGTCACGAGTATTGTCGACAGATTGATATTGTTTACATTTCTGATTTTGATATGTATTACTGTTATCTGTTTCATGCTTGGTATTGAATATATAACTGCATGTTCTTTGATTTATATTGAGATTTATTCTCACCGGAGTTATCCGGCTGTTGTCTTGTTTGTATGTGTACATGACAACAGGTGGGACAGGTTCAAGGTCCAGGAGATGATGAGAGCTTGTGATTAGAGTGGAGGCTCCGGACTTGGATTGTATATAGGGTTTGAACATTTGATAGTAGCTGTTGAACCTTAGTTTGTACTGAATTGTAGACGGTACAGGACTTGTACATTATAATATACTGAGTTGTATATTAGATTGTTGTCACTACGTTCTGCATTTTAAAAAAAAAAATTTAGACCCTGTTTTATAATTGATTAATTAGTCCCAATGACGACTATGATTATGATTAGCGTCCGGGTCCCCACAACAGGTGGTATCAGAGCTGTAGGCCCTTGAACTATAGGTTCCATAGCACTGAGATAGAGAAGAGTGAGCGGGGTAGAATGAGTTTCTTTCCTTGCATTTGATTGCTAGCATGATTTACCGCTTTATAATACATTTTTATCTGTTTATCTGATTTGATTTGAAAACCTGTGTTATTGAATATGAATTGGAGCTCATTCTGGATCAGCAGTAAGATGATCGGAAGAGGAGTGAAACCGGATTTTGGTTGGGATTGCTAACCCTTTTGAGTTTCAGATATGCCTCCGAGAAGAGTACCGGAGCAGGGTAGTACATCGAACCCTCCCATGGACGTTACAGCCACACCCATGGAGACACTTTTGAAAAGATTTCAGTCTTTCCATCCACCTACGCTGAAAGGAACCGAAAATTCAGTGGATTGTGAAAGTTGACTGGATGATATTGAAATGATGTTTGATTCCTTGGAATATACTGATGAGAAGAGGGTGAAACTGATAGGACACCAATTGCATGACATTGCCAAGAACTGGTGGATCAACAGAAAAAGGGCATTGGAACACCGAGGTACGATTATTACCTGGAGTGTGTTTAGAACTGAATTCTATCAGAGGTTCTTTCCAGTGTCATACAGGAAGGACAAGGGAGCCGAGTTTGCGAACTTGAGACAGGGCCAACTTAACATCGAGGAATACGTGGCCAAGTTCTCTTCCCTGTTGCGCTTTGCTCCACATGTGGCGGATCATGACGAGGCCGTGGCGGATCAGTTCATTAACGGCCTGAATCCGGAAATATTCACCTTGGTAAACACGGAAAGACCGAACAATTTCACCGATGCCTTGAATAGAGCCAAGGGAGCCGAAGCAGGTCTGATGAGACAGAGAGAGGCTTCGTTTATGCTTCCAGCACCGGGATTTCAGCAACCACCTCCTCGATTTGAAGGTGGCAGCAGTAGTGGCGGAAAGAAGGACTTCTTGAAGACGAGAGGAAAGCAATTCAAGAAGTCAGGGAGCAGTTCTTCTAGTTCTAGGAGTCCTCGCCAGAGCCAGAGCTATACCGGACCTATTTGCAATACTTGTGGAGGGAAACATCCCACTGAGCAGTGCCGAGGAGTGTTTGGCAGCTGCCGTATCTGCAAGCAATAGGGACACTTTGCTCGAGTGTGTCCCCAGAGAGGTACCCAGGGATCCCAGGCAGCTGAGTCATCTGGATCAGCGACTCAGGCAGGTAGAAGACCATCTGCTGTTCATTCTTTTCAGCCAGCACCGTCTACCCAGTCACAGCAGAGGCCAGGAGGAAGCCAGACAGTGAGCTAGCCTCTGAGACAGCAGGCCCGAGTGTTTGCTCTGACCGAGGAGCAGGCACAGGATGCACCTGATGACGTTGTAGCAGGTAACTGTTTTATTTCTGGTTATCCTGCGTACGTATTGATTGATACTGGTGCATCACATACATTTATTTCTGAGAGGTTTGCATTGAGTCATGCATTACCTATTGAGTCATTATCTGCGGTAGTGTCTGTCTCTTCCCCGTTAGGGACAGGTTTGATATCAGTAAAGTCTGTGAAATCTGGTACACTGCAGTATGATGGGCATAAGATTGAGTTGGACTGTATTGTGCTTGGGATATCTGACTTTGATTGTATTATCGGTATTGATATTTTGACCAAGTACAGGGCTACAGTCGATTGTTTCCACAAGATAGTGAGATTCAGACCTGAGATGGCTGAAGAGTGGAAATTTTACGGTAAGGGTTCTCGAGCCAGAATTCCTTTGATATCTGCAATGAATATGACACGATTATTGTAGAAAGGAGCGGATGGATTCCTGGTATATTCAGTTGATTTACTGAAATCGAGCCCATCATTGGCGGACTTGCCGGTGGTGTGCGAATTTGCTGATGTCTTTCCGGATGAGATTCCTGGATTACCTCCGATTCGAGAAATAGACTTCAGCATCGAGTTGATGCCAGGAACAGTTCCGATCTCGAGGGCTCCTTACAGGATGGCACCGATCGAATTAAAAGAATTGAAAGAACAGTTGGAGGATTTACTGGCCAAGGGGTATATCAGACCGAGTGTTTCTCCTTGGGGTGCTCCAGTACTGTTCGTGAGGAAGAAGGATGGGTCGATGAGACTTTGTATAGATTACCGGCAACTGAACAAGGCAACGGTAAAGAATAAATATCCATTGCCTCGTATTGATGATTTGTTTGATCAGTTGCAAGGTTCTTCGGTGTATTCTAAGATCGACTTGAGATCTGGATACCATCAATTGAGAGTCAGGGACTCTGATATCTCTAAGACTGCATTCAGAACCAGGTATGGACACTATGAATTTATTGTCATGCCATTTGGTTTGACAAATGCACCAGCGGTATTTATGGGATTGATGAACCGCGTCTTCCAGAAATATTTAGATGATTTTGTTATCATATTCATTGATGATATCTTGATTTACTCAAAGAATATGATTGAACATGCTAATCATCTGAGGATTGTGTTGTGAACTTTGAGGACGGAGAAACTGTATGCTAAACTGTCGAAATGCGAGTTCTGGTTGAAACAGGTGATATTTCTGGGACATATTATATCAGGAGACGGGATATCTGTTGATCCCAGCAAGGTTGAGGCAGTGATTTCTTGGCCAAAACCGACATCTGTACCAGAGATTCGCAGCTTTATGGGTTTGGCAGGATATTATCGTCGATTTATTAAAGATTTCTCGAGCATTGCCAAACCGATTACGCAGTTAACTCAGAAGAATGCTCCGTTTGTTTGGTCAGAAGACTGTGAATCCAGTTTTCTGGAATTGAAAAAGAGATTAACCAGTGCACCGGTGTTGACTATCCCGTCAGGTACTGGTGATTTTGTTGTTTATTGTGATGCATCTCACCGAGGATTGGGTTGTGTTTTGATGCAGCGAGGGCATGTGATCGCTTATGCCTCAAGACAACTGAAACCCCATGAATCTCGTTATACAATTCATGATCTTGAATTGGCATCCATAGTCTTTGCGTTGAAAATATGGCGACATTACCTGTATGGTGAGAAATTCGAGATTTATTCTGATCATAAAAGTTTGAAATATCTCTTTTCACAGTCAGAATTAAATATGAGACAGCAGAGATGGCTGGATTTATTGAAAGATTTTGATTGTGAAATCAAATACTATCCGGGAAAATCTAATGCAGCAGCAGATGCACTAAGTCGAAAGGTATGTTCTCTATCCTTATCGACTATAGGAGTCTCGAATTTGATTGAGGACTGCTGTTTGTCTGGACTAGTATTTGAGACAGATAAGAGACCAATGAGATTATATACTATTCAAGTGACCCCAGAGCTGATTGTGAGAATTAAAGCGGCGCAAAAAGATGATCAGAATATACAGAAGTCGATTGTTATGGTTAGAACTAGACATCGATCGGAATATCAGGTTCAAAATGGTATTTTGTATGTGAATAATCGTCTGGTAGTGCCGAATGTTTCGAATTTGAGACAGCAGATACTGACAAAAGCGCACAACAGTCGATTTAGCATTCATCCTGGTAGCAGGAAAATGTATAATGACTTGAAGACACAATATTGGTGGAAACAAATGAAAGCGGACATTGCTACATTTGTATCAAAGTGTCTGAATTGCCAACAGGTGAAAGCTGAAAGAAAGAAACCAGGAGGATTGTTTCAAAGTTTGTCCATTCCTGAATGGAAATGGGATCACATTTCCATGGACTTTGTGACACAGTTGCCACGTTCCTCCCGAGGTTACGATGCGATTTGGGTCGTGATTGATAGATTGACCAAATCAGCATGCTTTATTCCATACAAGATGACATATAGATATGATCAGATGGCCGATATCTATGTCAGAGAAGTTGTTGGATTGCATGGAGTGCCGAAATCTATTGTTTCAGACCGTAACCCTCGGTTTACTTCGCACTTCTGGCAGAGTCTGCAGCAAGCTCTCGATACGAAATTGCATCTTAGTACCGCATATCATCCACAGACTGACGGACAGTCAAAACGGACGATCCAGACCTTGGAAGATATGCTGAGAGCGGTAGTGCTTGACTTTAGCACTGGATGGCAGGAGGCATTGCCTCTTTGTGAATTTTCGTACAACAATAGCTATCAAACGAGTATTGAAATGGCACCATTTGAAGCGTTGTACGGAAAGAATTGTCGATCCCCGTTATATTGGGATGATCTCTCTGAAGTTCCTGAGACTGGACCTGATATGATCAGAGATATGACTGAAAAAGTGAAATTAATTCAAAAGAAAATAAAGGCAGCCCAGGACAGACAAGCCAAATATGCCAACCTTCGACGTAGACCGTTGGTATTTGAGGTAGGAGACCGAGTGTTCCTGAAGATTTCACCTTTTAGGGGTGTTGTCCGATTTGGAAAGAGAGGGAAGTTGTCTCCACGATACGTCGGTCCTTATGAGATTCTCGAGAAGATAGGAGATCGTGCCTACCGACTAGCATTGCCGCCTTCTTTATCTGGAATACATGATGTCTTTCATGTATCGATGCTGCGGCAATATCTCCCTGATGATTCACATGTTATTCAACCAGACGAGACCGAGCTGGACGAGACATTGAGTTATGTCGAGAAACCGATTCAGATCATCGACCGTAAAGAAAAACAGCTCAGAATAAAGACGATTCCTCTTGTAAAAGTTCAATGGACTCGTCATGGTATCGCAGAAGCTACGTGGGAGACTGAGTCGGATATGAGACAAGAATTCCCAGCATTATTTCACTGATGTAAATTTTTGTGTACGGTTTTGTATATACACTCCATACTAATACGATTGATTGCTTGTGATTTCGAGGACGAAATCGTATCTTGGGGGGGGGGGAATTTAATGCCCGGAAATTTAATCCTAATAATCTATAATTATTGAATTATAATCTGACATGATTATGAGAGGATTAATCGGGACACAAAATAAGAATACGTGTGGAAATGTATGTGCGAGGACAGTAGCATCGGCGCACATGCGCGACAGAACGCACGCACATGCGCCAAGCAGACAGTAGGCCTCGCGCATATGCGCGGCGTTTATTCGCGCATATGCGCGGAAGAGTGTCGCGCATATGCGCGAGTCCCCGTGAAGCTACGCGCCGAGACAGAAAGTCTCGCGCATATGCCCGGAAGGTGGTCGCGCATATGCGCGAGACGTACAGCAGGCACACCGAGCCACTTGGCCTAATGCATGTGGGAGATGTGTATATATATATATACGTACATGCATTTCATTCTCCCGGGGAAAGAAAAGGAGAATCCGGGGGAAAGCTTTGATCCTTGATTCCAGAATTCGATTTGCGATCAATCCGTCCGTCTGAATTGTAATCCGACTTCGGTACCGAGTTCCTAGCAACGTAGACTCCAACTTGACGTAAGTTTTACTACGTTTTGACATGCTTTGAAATTATGATGTTGTCAGAATTGAATGGAATTCATATATGATGTTCTTGACATATTAGACATCGTAGAATCGAAGTCAGATTGAGAAACGGACTGATTATGGAATTGTTATGAATTTTTAGGGTATATTGATTTATACCGGACAGATTTGAATTGTGATTGAATTACAGATTGTAATGGATATGAGTTATGATTTGTAATTGATGTCTATTGATTTAGTATTGACGGGGATACTGAGATTGTACCGTTATGCCGTTGATTTTGAATTAAATCCAAATTGATCAGATTGTTATTGATTTGAAAGGTATATTGATATGAGATTATCGGTATTGCCATTGTCAGATTGAGGGATTGGCAGAGTTTGGATTCCAGACCGAAACTACAACGGAAGGTATAAGTCAATGGGTATTGAGACATCGACTCAAGTAGGATGTACTTGGGTTTCCCTAAATCACATACTTATTCTTTGTTTATCATTGTCTTTAATGATTTGATTTAAATGCTTGTTCTATGGATTTATAGGAGCATGCATTAGACGAGTAATTTTGTGACAGAAGTACCTGATAGTGGCAGGTAACCACGGGTACATTGCACGATGTCACAAGATATGGCGATAGACCGTAGTCTATGACGGATGCGTCTGGACACTGGATGTTTGGTTATATCGACTTGGATAGAACTGGAGTCTTTTCTATTACTGTTTGTCGATATAGGAATGCCACATCTGGACACAGGGATCCCTAGGCTAGGATTGAGTCTAGTCTGAATCGTGGAGTCACGAGTATTGTCGACAGATTGATATTGTTTACATTTCTGATTTTGATATGTATTACTGTTATCTGTTTCATGCTTGGTATTGAATATATAACTGCATGTTCTTTGATTTATACTGGGATTTATTCTCACCGGAGTTATCCGGCTGTTGTCTTGTTTGTATGTGTACATGACAACAGGTGGGACAGGTTCAGGGTCCAGGAGATGAGGAGAGCTCGTGATTAGAGTGGAGGCTCCGGACTTGGATTGTATATAGGGTTTGAACACTTGATAGTAGCTGTTGAACCTTAGTTTGTACTGAATTGTAGACGGTACAGGACTTGTACTTTATAATATACTGAGTTGTATATTAGATTGTTGTCACTACGTTCCGCATTTTAAAAAAAAATTTTAGACCCTGTTTTATAATTGATTAATTAGTCCCAATGACGATTATGATTATGATTAGCGTCCGGGTCCCCACACAATCCAAATTCGAAAATAAATCAATGAAGAAATGATGATCTCAATACTATTTTATCAAATTCTTCTCAATTAATCGACAATTAAATGTTGAGCTTTATGTTCAATCGAACTCAATTCTCCAAAATCACATCCAACTCTCTCCTCTTATTTTTGAAACCATGTCTTCTAAATATAAAAAGATAGGGAAGAAGATCGTTGCTGACGATGGGGTGAAGCATCACAAGGAAACATTGGACAAAGATCGAATATGAACTTCTAACAATGTATGATGCAACGCTTCCACCAATCCGACACTTGACAAATTATCAATAAAACACTTGTTTCGGGGATTGGTTATTTTCAGGAGTTGCCAAGTGAATAGGAAGTACATATGTGAGACAACACAACCAACATTTCACAGATGTTGAGAAACAGATATTCGATATCCAAAACAAAATAAGTAAACAAGAAGCACTCAACCATAGCATATCATCATTTGAAATGTAGATATTCATTCTGAAATATTTATTTTAACTGAGCAAAATGAAAATTCTCAATTGTAATTTCTTTTGTTTAATATGCGTAACCTCAAACAATATTCGAGCAAGATTATCGTGGGAAAGTTGGTTATGATGAGGGAGCGACCAAAATAGATATATGGTCGTTCAAAAAATTCAAAGGAGTTTCAACGAATATTATTAAGAAGCTGAAAAATATTGATGATGAATCATCTCTATCTTCTTTCTCCACACCATTTATCACGCATCATCGAGGAAGGACACGACATGCAGGAAATGAGCAAAACTATTAGACAAAGAGGAGAATGATAGAAAGATACAAATATGGTTTATATGCTCAAAATAATGCATGAAGGAGAGACACAAAAGAAAGATGCGAGGATTGTTATAGCAAAAGAACATTATGCATATATTGCGCAAAATATGGAAAAGAATTATGAAATCATGAGGGTGATGGAGCACGAGATGAGGGTGAGGGAATACGAAAGAATGGAGATGGACCAGAAAAATCGGACCATGGATGTAACGACCCATTACAGGCCCAGTGGACCGCCCATACGGCCCACTGCCAAGTATCTATATATCCATGTGATCTTGGGTTCGATCCTGGGGAGGCACATACTTAAGTTCATGGGCTTAAGAGTTCTATGAGTAACCATACGACGCCTATGGAAAGCCCGTGAGGGACAAAGGCCCCATAGAGGGAGCCCAAGATCGGGATAGCCTTGGGTCGGTTGGCAGTGGGCCGTATGGGCGGTCCACTGGGCCTGTAATGGGTCGTTACAATAAAAGGCGCCTTTTATTGTAACGACCCATTACAGGCCCAGTGGACCGCCCATACGGCCCACTAGCTCAATTGGTACCAGGATTGTGCCAAGTATCTATATATCCATGTGATCTTGGGTTCGATCCTGGGGAGGCACATACTTAAGTTCATGGGCTTAAGAGTTCTATGAGTAACCATACGACGCCTATGGAAAGCCCGTGAGGGACAAAGGCCCCATAGAGGGAGCCCAAGATCGGGATAGCCTTGGGTCGGTTGGCAGTGGGCCGTATGGGCGGTCCACTGGGCCTGTAATGGGTCGTTACAATGGAGAAATATGTTCACGATCCGAAGTCAAGTGACGTTCAATATTAGTATTATGTGAAAGTAAGAACAAATTCTTCATAAATGATCCAATCAGTAATTTATTTAGTTCGCATTTAATCATATTTTAATTATTTGTACTTTTTTATTTCGTGTAAGTTTTATAACTTAATTATGCATGTGTATTTTAAATTTTCTATAATTATGTGAATTTTATTATGGCTTTAAAAAATATTGAATTTAATAAAAAAAATTATATTTCGACTTCATCTCATCGCTCCAGAAACATGAGATTAAGTTTTCATTCTAAAATAATGAGCAATTACCCTGTTGACATATATAAATCTTTCAATATTTTTAGTATGGTTTATTTTTCTTGATAAACCTATGATTCGCTTTTTAATTTCAAGTCTGTTTTATAATCTTGATTGGTTCTATTCAAAAGTATATATATTAGGAGGTTAGTGTAAGAGATTTTCTCTAAAATCATGTTTTTGCACGCACGTATATAAACATGAAACAAATATGCGGAAGCTAAATCGAGTGTTAACTCCTGCCATTGAATCATTTTGATTTCTCTGCTTTTCCTTCCGGTTGAAGTCTTCTAAACACTCCAATCTCTCTGTAGATGGTGTATTATTCTGTATGAGATTGTGTATTTAGGGACCTCAATGCCTTCGGTATTTATAGGCAAACTCATACCATCAATGAGTTTGTGTGAGAGTCTGAATGTTCAGAAGAAGAAACGGTACGCATGTTTTGGCCGTCGCCAATTCCTTCACGCTACGTCTCTTTTAAATTTTCATATGTGTCATAATTCTTACATTCTCCCACTTGACACATATATCTCATTTACCATAGGAGAAAACAAAATACATGAATCATGGCGATAGGTCATCTTAAAACGAATATTATCTTCCATGTATCACAATGCATTATGTTTCTCAAATCTGTATAACTTAATGAATAAACCCAATGTTTATTCGAGGTCCAACTTTATTGATATTTTTCTCAAGATAACTGAATATGTACATAACTGAATATGAGAAATATCATAACTGAATGCGTTTCATTATCAAAACCAAATGTATATAACATAAATTTATTATGGAATCAAATCCATCAGTAATTACCATATGATCCTTTAACATCTGAAATTTGCATGCCTTTAGGTTAAAAGATCATCAATTCAGTGCTAACGTGTTCAATGACCACTTTATTAACACGTTCTCCAACGGTTTAAAATACATGATGTCGATATACTCAATTCGACCACCGCTTTAGTCACAAAGACCATAACTGAATTGCAGTAATATAATCTTAATGGCTTAGACATAGAATCCATAATTCTAAGCCCATAATGAAACTCCTTAAAATACACCACACAATAGTGCTTCAATGACGAATTTTGACTCAATAGTGGAAGTAGCAAATCACTTTCCAAATTGTCAATCCGTCTTACATAAGCATGTAAAACTTTAATACCATAAATGTATCCCAAAAATATTTTGCAGCTTTTTAGTGGTCAAATACTTATATTACTCTGATAATAATTAAGCTCTCACTAACCTTCTGGTATTCATAATGACCCACAATATTCTCAACAAAACTTAATGAAGAGATAACATTGTAAAACCTGAAATACCACTAATGTGATACATGTTTCAATCCATATCATTTTCTTAATCTTGAAATAAGAATTCTTTATGTTGTTCGATATTGCCTAATGAGACTTTATTTGTTTCAAAGACTCATTTTAAAAAATGAATAGCAATTGAACCAACTTTCTATGGAATTTATATGGTTGGTTTCACAATACACCTATTAATTGGATGATGTTGTGAATAGCAATCAATATATATAACTTGTGTGGATGAATGAGCATCATAATGATCAATGTTCTGAATTTGATCGCTCCCACTAATCAAGTCATTCTCAAGAAATTAATATCAGAGTAATAGCAATATGCTGCAAATTTAATGAATACATGCTAATGTTATTAAATGAAGCAATAAACCATATATCATGTGTTTTACCCATGTAAATCATGATTTACATATGAATCACTGACATAAAAATTGTCTGTGGACTGAATTTTTAATTCAATTAGATTCATACAAACTTAATGATATAACTATTGAATTATATTCAATTCTTAATCTATGTGAATAAATTAAGAAAATAAATCAATATTGTATCCTAATTAATTATATTTAACATAACGAAATTTTCTGTGGGATAAATTTCAATGTTCAAATATAATTAATTACAATTTATATCCC
The DNA here is from genome assembly GCF_022965805.1 of Primulina eburnea. Lineage (NCBI taxonomy): Eukaryota > Viridiplantae > Streptophyta > Magnoliopsida > Lamiales > Gesneriaceae > Primulina > Primulina eburnea. The sequence continues at coordinate 8,692,331 of NC_133102.1, forward strand.
TTATAACCAAATGTGATCCTCATAATTTATGTATAATTTTAATTCAATCAAAGATGATGTGGCTACTCTTCAATTAATTAAAATCATACGAATCACTGGGATATTAAATTCTTTATGCATAAAATATTTATTCTTCATAATTATTCATCTCAAAGTATTATCATAATGATGAATAATTTTATGTAATTTATGTCTGTTATAACTAAATGTGATTAAAAATTTATGTATAATTTTAATTCAATTAAAGATGATATCGATATTCTTTAATAAATTAAAATTATACGAATCACTAAGACATTAAATCACAATTATATAAATATTTATGCTCTTAATAAATGTCTTTCATGTGATCCTCAGCCCACTTAATGTATAATTTTGCATAATTAAGGGTGCTGTAGTCAAACCTTAATTATTTAAAATTAGACGGTTCACTATACATAAATTTTGATTTTATAAATGTCCTTTATGTGATCTTTAACCGACTTAATGTATAATTTCTCATAATTAAGGGTGCTGTGGCTAAACCTTAATTACTTAACATTATACAGATCACTAGATAAATGTCCTTTATGTGATCCTTAACCGACTTAATGTATAATTTCTCATAATTAAGGTTATTGTGGTTAAACCTTAATTATTTAAAATTATACGAATCACTAGATAAATGTTCACTACAAGAAAAAACGCGAAAGACAACAGTTTTTAACCGTTGTCGTAGGTCAAAAAAACTGTTGTTAAAGCCAGTGTTGTTAAATGGTGCGCTCAAAGACAACAGTGAAAAACCGTTGTCGTAGACATCAAAGACAACAGTGAAAAACTGTTGTCGTAGGTCTTGTAAAACCGTTGTTAAAGGTACTGTGGTTAAAAGGGTGCGCTCAAAGACAACGGTAAAAAACCGTTGTCGTAGACGTCTAAAGACGACGGTGAAAAACCGTTGTCGTAGCATTGAAAAATTGTTGTAAAACAAAAATTGTGCGACGGTTTTTCTAAACATTTCCGTCGCTAATAGCGACAGTTTATTTTATTCGTCGCCAATTAGCGAAGGTCTTTATTATATCCGCCGTCGCTAATTAGCGACGGTGTTTTTACATTTTCCGTCGCTATTTGTTTTAGTAAAATAAAAAAAAAATTACGCTTATAGTTTGATCCTCCTAACAAAATAAACTAACAATCTTACTAAATTAATAAACAAAACATGAAAGAAAAATGAGAAGAGAACTAATTAATTTTAACTTAAAATTTAAGTTTAAAAAAAATCGTACAAAAAAAGGGTAAGAAAAAAAAGAAGAGAACCAAGTAAGAAAATGACTTACGGGTGTGAAGAAAATGGTCATGGACGAAGATATTTATAGACATTTGTGCGACGGTATTTGAGTAAACCGTCGCTACTAGCGACGTCTTTAGATTAAACTGTCGCCGAGTTAAATCGGCGACGGGTTTATACAAACCGTCGCTAAATTGGGTGAATGTAGCGACGGTATTTTATAAACCGTCGCTAAATATTAACAGATTTTTTTAAAAAAATTTGAAACTACGACAACGTTTTTTAAAAAAACCCTTGTCTTTAACTAAATAAAACAACAAGAAACGACAACGTTTTAAAAAACCGTTGTCGTAGTTAAAAAAGCATCCAAAAGACAACGGTTTACAAAAACTGTTGTCTTTGACCATTGACAGAATTTTATATAGACAACGGTTTTGGAAAAAACGTTGTTGTAGCCCAAAAAAATCATCCGAAAGACAACGGTTTTTAAAAACCGTTGTCGTAGCCTAAAAAAACCACTCATAGACAACGGTTTTTAAAACCGTTGTGGTAGCAAAAAAAAAAAAAACTCTTAGACAACAGTTTTTAAAAACCGTTGTCGTAGCCAAAAAAAAAACGCTCATAGACAACGGTTTTTAAAAACCGTTGTCGTAGACATATCAAAGACAACGGTTTTTAAAAACCGTTGTGGAAGACATATAAAAGACAACGGTTTTTAAAAAACCGTTGTCTATAAGCGGGCTTGTTCAGGCTACGACAACGGTTTTTGTTAAAACCGTTGTTAAAAAAAAAAAAAAAAAAAAAAGACAACGGTTTTAATAAAAACCGTTGTCGTATGACTGTTGTTGATTTGTATTTTTCTTGTAGTGGTTCTTTATGTGATCCTTAACCGACTTAATGTATAATTTCTCATAATTAAGGGTGTTGTGGCTAAACCTTAATTATTTAAAATTATACGGATCACTAGACAATTTTATTTTATTTTATTATGCTTCATAAATGCCCTTAATGTGATCCAAATCTGACTTAATGTATAATTTCTCATAATTAAAGGTCTTGTGACTAAACTTTAATTATTTAAAATTATGCGGATCACTTGACAAAAATTTTGGCTTTACTTAAATCTTTATATAATAATATTTAGTAACACAATCAACACTTTCCAAGAGTACTCCCAGGAAAGATAGGTAGTGCTAAGGCCCTTTAAATACCTAACTCCTAGTCAGAGCAACATTCCTCAGGGAGACCAGTGGCAAGTCAAGGCAGTTTAAACCGATCTATGAAGAACTCCCTCAGATCATGTTTTCTTACGTCACCTTATAATTATTATTCAACTTAATTATCCACATTTATGTGAATCTTTATAAGCCAAAATTTTTCATTAAATAACTTTATATTCACATTTTTACTTAATATGAACAATTACATCCCCATCAGTTTTTCTCTTCAATCAGAGTAGTGATAAAGTGAGGATCACATAAAAATGTGGGTTCCTCATCAGTTTTTCTCTTTTATCAGAGTAATGATAAAGTGAGGATTATTTGTTCATTTGTGAATATCTGAAATATTTTATTATATTATATTCACATCTTACTTGATATGTTCATTTCAAATTATAAACAACTTAATATAATTTAATATGAACACAATGTGAATATTGTTTTTCAAAAATATTTTTCAATACAATTTGCATTTAAATTTCAAGAATAAATACAAACACAATATTAAATTTGCATGTACAAATCAAACACTTATCTGTAATATTTGTCATTATCTAACATGCAAAAATAATTTCTAAACATGTATTGAAAATTGCACTGAATTTGAAAATATTTTAATGTGTACAAATTATTTAACCAAATATTATATGTATATCGAATTATACATATAACTCAATAACACATTAATTATTATTATTATTATTATTAATTTTTAATAATAATAATAATAAACAAATGAATTCATTTCCGAATGTCTCCATCGAAATGAATTGGGACAAACAGTGTGTCTATATATATAATATATATAATTATTATTATAATAATTATTATAAACACATTAATTATTAAGGTTTGAAAATTTGATCAAAAAGCAAATGATCGACAACTTGAATCAATTATCATATTGTGGGTCCCATTCAATTTAATATAATAAATCTGTTGTCAGAATAATTGTTAAATGACTTCATGCACGTACAATTGCATTCACAATTTATTATTGAAGCCAGAATCATCTTCAACATTCGGCAATTTCTATCCGGCTATCAAATTTTCAGAAACTTTCTTCGATTTTCAGGATTTCAATCGAGAACAAAATCTTAAGGTAAGTTTCTCAATATTGTTTTACCTGATCTTCATTTTTACGTAAACTTTCAGAAATTCCAAAATTTCATTTTTTACGTAAACTTTATGATATCCAACTTCAATTTCTTAAACTTCATGATATCCGATCTTCAGAAAACAAAATTTTTTCAAGGAAGAGGTATTACGGCTCTGATACCAAATGTAAGAGATTTTCTCTAAAATCATGTTTTTGTACGCACGTATATAAACATGAAACAAATATGCGGAAGCTAAATCGAGTGTTACCTCCTGCCATTGAATCATTTTGATTTCTCTGCTTTTCCTTCCGGTTGAAGTCTTCTAAACACTCCAATCTCTCTGTAGATGGTGTATTATTCTGTATGAGATTGTGTATTTAGGGACCTCAATGCCTTCGGTATTTATAGGCAAACTCATACCATCAATGAGTTTGTATGAGAGTCTGAATGTTCAGAAGAAGAAACGTGTACGCATGTTTTGGCCGTCGCCAATTCCTTCACGCTACGTCTCTTTTAAATTTTCATATGTGTCATAATTCTTACAGTTAGGACAAGAAATACGCATGCGTGATTGATATAGTATATTGCTACAAGTAAATATTAAAATAGAATATATATTATTGTACTCAAATTTTTCATCTGATCTACAAATTATTTCAACAATTTGAAATTTAATTTGATATAAATTATAAAAAAATAAATTAAATTTATGTATATTTTCCCTTATTAGAAGCAGAAGCAATATTTGACAGAAACTTTTCCTGTGGATCTCATTTTGCTTGCCTTTTCTTTCGCAATAGACACTTGAACTCTTCTTTTCTCCTCGATTTTTTCCTTTGCTTCACCCGCTAAACGATCGATCCTCGATATCTTGCTCTGGTAATGTTTGATGTTTCTTGATTTTTTGATCTCCAATTCAGTCTGAAAACAACAAAATTGAGAATTACTACACTTAAACTGATGTAATTAAGTTACATCATCGAAAATTAATTCGGGGAAATTACGTCTTCGGTTTTGTAACATATTTTTCATACAATTCGTCACTGCACAGTTTTAATCCAATAACTTGTACTATCCCGAATTTTAGTTTTTTTCCACCGAAGTGCTGATGTCGCATCAAACACCACTCGACAACAATGTATGTCGCCACATCTCCATTTTCTAGTGACATGTCATCATTTTGGGGTGACGTCTTATTATTTTTCATTGTCACTTCGACACTCCGATTTAAAATAAAATTTAAAAAATGTGCAAATTATTGTACTAATACCATAAATTAAGCACAACTTGACCCCAAAAAAAAGTACTTAAAAGAATAAAAACATAATATTCCAAATTAATCCCAATAGTTTTATTGGATCGTGCATGCAAAGAGTGACCATGCCATATTAAACATGCAAACCTCTCGTCTTTCGAGTCGATGTTTTGCTTTCATCTTCTTCTCTTTCTCCCAAGCTTGAATCTCTGCGCACATCTTATCATATCTGCAAACGAGATCCATCCCTCGATAAAGTACTATTCAAATTATATATCAAATTTATGATCAGGCATGCATGAACTCGTGTTTCGGAATGAACGCGCCGCCGCCCGGTTCACCGGAAAAATTATATATATAAGTCTCCGTTCCTTGCGTTCAGATGTACATGATCTTTATATATAATATAACTGCTAATATTATAAAATCTATTCTAAAACTCAATCATATGTACAAATTTCGTTGCACCGAGTAATTGAGCAGTCCCCGCCGGTAGATAAGGCTGTTACATTGCATCAAGAAGAAATCAAATCAATGAACAATAATACCGTTTTCGAATCTTTATCATTTGAGCTTCTTCCCAAGAATCTGCATGATTCCTGCGTACCCTCGAAGTTTCCTTCGACCTTTCACGCCTGAATAGGATAGGTGTAGGTCTCGAAAAGAATGAAGTCCTATTATCCCTCTGAGGTGGTTTCCTCACAGAAACTTTTCAGACCAAAATTATAGGATATCTTTCAGTCTTGGGAATTCATGCCTTGATGAACATGTAAAGGAAAATTAAAATAACTAATGACTAAAACAGAAGGAGCATATATACCTGTTTTGGCTGGTCTGAAGGGCTCATCTCTTCTAGTACTTGCCTTCCTTGGATATCTGGAACCGGTTTCTTGCAATTCGATGGAATGTATGGCATTAGCAGACGCAGCCAGCGCGGTGGCGAATTCGATATCCCATGAGTCATATCCACGTCTCATTTTTGGTCTACAAACTTTCGAGAGCATGTACTTCTATATATGTGAAATTTATCTTGTAGCTTATTTTCTCAAACTTCGAATTGAGGCATTCAAGGATATTGTTCAAATTTTACTGCCCTTTTAAAGAGAGTATTAATTTATATTGTAGAAATAATAAGGCCATGCAATACAAGATTTCTCCATATAGTTAAGAAACCAACTAAAAAGTAAGATATGAATACAAAATTTGAGTTTTTGTAAAGTGTCAGCAAAAAGGCCATTCAATATATATAAACAAAAACTTGTGTGAGACGGTCTCACGGATCTCTTATTTGGGTTATCTATGAAAAATATTATTTTTTATGCTAAGAGTATTACTTTTTATTGTGAATATTGGTAGAGTTGACCCGTCTCACATATAAAGATTTGTTACAAGAGATCTAAATCAAGAAGGATATATTTGGGATGGAAAATTTATTGTTTTTCGGGAAAAAATTATATGCAAAAACATAAATAATTTATTTGAAAGACAATCCAATTACAAATAAATGTAGGTAGCCTTTTAACTCAATTTGTTCACTAAAACAAAGAAATTTTAATGGGCTGTGAACTCAAAACCTAAAGAATAATCTGATAAATCAACTTTTAAAAAAAATGAAAAACTTTTGAACATTATATTCGATTCCTTGTTTGTTTCAGAGATTTCTTTAGAGTGTATGCCTTGAGATTGAATGAGTAATGCCAAAGTTTTCTTAAAAAAAAGAAGAAGTAAAGCCACCAATATTCTAACCAAACTCATTTCACATTTTCAAATTAAGGGAACCGAAAACATAAATAAAGTCCAATTATTTATTAGGAAAAAATACTCTGAAACCAATTCTTGATTATAATAATTTTATTTACATCCAAAAAATTAAGAAAAGTTATATCGTAAAATCCATTCCACGGAATTTTCATAGAAGGTCAAAATCTAGCATGTGTTTCCAAGAATTGTCCTTGGCTCATGTGATGAAGGAAAAAAAATAACATTCATTAATTGTCAAGAAAACGAAAATTGTGCCTAAAGTGTTGATTTAGTCTTCTTTAATGTAAATTAATGCTTCTTTTTTTTTTTTTTGCATGGAATAATAAAAATTTGGGGACCATTATATACATATATTTATTTTTCGTGGATGAGATGTATTTTCTGAAAAATAAAAATATTCATGGTACAATTTTTCCTATTTATTTGCTACAATAATATCATAAATTTTTTTAAAAAAAAATCACGATATGTTTGGAACTATTTTGTGGGTTCACATAGCTAGTTGTACTGTACATGAACTATTTATCTAATAAAGAATCTAATAAGATGATCTACTTAAATACGAGTTCTCAAAATATTAAAATAAATTTGTATGTGTAGTAAATATTAAATGGGCACATGGTTTTTATTGAAAACATTGTCTTTTAAAAGTAATTAAAATTATTTTTGGAGCAAGAGTGTTTATTTTTTACAAGCTAAAGGTTTAGATAACATAAACTCTAAAAAATTATTTTTTGGAAAAAAAAGAACCTATTTTCCACTAAAATCTTAGATACGAAACTTTTTCCAATGTATTTGTCGATAAATTTGTCCTATTCATTCATAAAATTGAAGAAGCGCGATATTCCTTCATGGCCAATGACAATATCATCTTCCTCGTTGTCTAGCTAAATTGTTAATTACACATAATTGAAAGGCGAACATATAACATATTAATGTTTCGTAGTAATCTGAGACAGCCTAGATTTCAACATGGAGCTATTTTTGGGAAGAAGTTCGTAACAAGTATGCCTCGAATCCGATATCTTGTCCCAAATTTGAGATTTCGAAATTTTTTTGAACATGAGACGTACATTTGTATGTGTATAAATGCATACATGTACATATAGAAAGATAATAATAGTTAACATGTGGTGTCATAACAAGTTCAAATTTTGTCCGAATCATATAGAAATATGGATGGCATATGAAGCTACGGTTCTAGAAACCGGTGAACCGCGGAGACAACAGTATCGTAATGGAAGGTTACACAATATAGGATAACAATCACAGCCATGGCTATAGCCTTCTACTTTCCAAGCAAACGACGGCCACGTTGAGTAACGCCTTTCACTCGGATGTTTAGGACCTCCACATCATCCTGAACATTATCGATTGCTTTGGTTTGCCTGCAGTGTAAGAGCCATAGGAGAATAATTAATTTGCACCTCCAAAAGATCATCTATTTTATCATAGTTTGATAGTCGTGATAGGTAACGCTGCCATACAAACACCAAGATATGCACTTCCCGGAACAAGGAAAATAAATTGAAGAGAAAGGTTGAATAACTAGCCTCTCAATTTCAGATCCCATGTCTATAGCCATATCCTTTAGCTCCCCCAGTATGTTACTTAAATCTGAGAGGGAGTCATCCTGTTTGGCTTTCTCAAACTGGCGGAAAAATCATGTAACCATAATCAGTCGGGCGTCAAAAAAAGTAAAAGGTGTACTTTATCACATCAACGCTTTATTTCTTGAAACCTAACTATTACACATGGAAAACGCATACCTCAACTTTCTGCATCGCATTTGTCGGTTCATTCGGAGGTGTATGGCTGTGAGATCTTTCCTTGGAAGCATGAGTCAGCCCCAATTTTTCTCTTTGCTCCAAGTGATTGCCCTTTCTTTGCACCAGATCATCTACAGAATAATTGAAGTCTTAAAACCAAGAAATCGTAAATAAAACCATAAATAGCAAACCTTCGCACGGCCCTAGGAATAATAAGCCTAAAGATCAGCTTCATTGGGATGTTTAACAAATGATATTGATGATTAATAAAAAGAAAACATGCCACATACCTCGAATGATCACAGGGCCTGCTATTGGGCGAGTTTTCTTGGGCTTCCATGTCTTGGAGAACATGCCCCCAAGACTTCCCATGAGCTTTTCACCCTGTAATAAGTAGGCACATGGTTTTTAGGATCAATTATTGCAAATAGCAGAGACATAATGAGCACAATTGGCCAAAACATTTAACAGATGTAGGAATGATGAACTAACATTAGCACAGAGACAAGGCATTGTTCAGATTCACTTGAGTTCTTTAATTCATACATTTTAGTGGGTAAATCCAAAATCACCATTAATTTTTAATAGTTTCACAGTGCCTAGACCATCTTTATGCCTTCCTAGAACTAAGATGATATTAATGAAGAATAGTTTTTGGAATGTTTTGTAACAAGGATAGAGAATGGAAGTGATGGTAACTCTGAGTTATTAAGTATACATTCAAGAAGCCAATTTTCTAGCCACAAAGGAGGGTGATACAAATGTATATATGCGAAAGCCATTAGAAATACGATCATACAAACTTACTGAAGCATGCAAGAGACAGATAACTCCTCACCGAGTTTAGGCAAGCAAGTCAAAGATTAAGTTGAATCAAATATAAAAGAGCATACTAATGAGGAGAAAGAGGGAATCATTTTCGAAGAAAAGATGAAGGAAGAAAAAGTCCTTCTTTAAAAATAGATAAACAAGGAAAATATGTTACAATTTAGTTCTGAGGTTTCACTATTGAAGTTGAATGCAAGAGTTTGAGTTCCTATTTTAACCCAAATTCTTGACTCCACGCCTCTGCTCCCTCTCCTTAAATCAAGCAGATGGATACAAAATTATACATTAAGTGCTTTCAATAATTCATTTTCCCTTGCTGTATTTCAAATTCATCTTCTCCACCATAGTTTAGCATTCGCATATGATTTTAAAAGTAACAATTCTAAAATTAAGCCAGGAAAAGATTAAGGGCAAAACTTAGAATTGTGTTTCCTGCATACGCCTTTCAGCAAGTCAAAAGTCCACACACTTATGTACTATCTTAATGCTTCTTGCAGATACTGTTAATGGCAAACATATTTCTGGCTTCTAAGACGCCAGTATTTCTGCATCACCAGAAAACCAGTCATTAAAAAAAATATGCATACCCTACTAAGGTCATGATCGATATCAGCAGCAACCATGTGAGTTCTCGTAATCTGTTCTCCCTGTTGATGCAAGGTAATCAATGTTTTAGTAGCATCATCTCTCATATCTTCAGCAATTTTGAGACAACCATTGACAGCATTTGTAGTCTCTTCCGCCTTATATACAGCATAATTTTCCAATTCCTGCACACTTTGGTTCTCCAATCCCCCGGATTCCCTGAAATCATTCTTGTACTTGTTTCTGGCTGCCGAAGATAGAAAAGAATTAGATGACGTGGTCCCTTTAATCTCGTCATCATCAAAAGGGTTCGAACTCGAATTTGGTGTCATGGGAGAAGGGTCTGAAGAGGTTCGTCTAGCAGCTTGAAGGGATTTCTTATTGTCAATTTCATCATCTGAATCAAATGGATTAGAAATGGGCTTATCAGAGACTTTTGGGTCGCCTGAGTGGTGTTTAGAGAACCTATGCAATGGGGATTTCTTGTGACCAAACATTTTTATACCGCCAAATGAATTAAGGATCAAAATGGATGTGTACTGATAGTGAATCTGCAAGTCTAATCAACAAAAGAATATGTCCTGAGTTAGTGAAGTTCCTGTGAAAGAAAATAGAATGCATCAAACTGTCAGGGCGTCTGCACGAGCATAGAAACAAGCATAAATAATAAATCAAAAAAAAAAAAAAAAACTTAGAACCATTGAACAAACCAAAGAAAGAAAAACAAAGATTTGATCAGCAAACACGGACTGATTAAGTAAAATAAAATCAAGATTATGTGAATCACAAAATGAATTAACACAGTCCCGTTGAGCGAAAAGAATAACTGGGACAAAGACATAAAAGGTCCCAACTCATGAATCTTCCATGGACAACAAAAGTAAAAGCTTCCAGCCGTTCTCGCAAGAAGATGAACTTACAATTTACATAATTCACTAATCAATAACTCTCTTTCTGATTACTGCAACTTATGCAGTGGTAATTTAGACAGAAAAAAGAAAACAAAGATCCATTCTACAAAGCAAACGATTTATATACAACGTTGATAAGTATTCATTAATCGGAATTGCATTCATACAGAAGTACAAAATACGGCATGTGATCAAACTTTCTGTCGGAAACCAACCAACCAACACACAAAATAAAAGTACAAAAAAAAGCAAAAATTACAACGAAAGGACTTGCGATTGACCAACAACGATCAAATCAGCTGAACAAACGTAACTAAAGAAACTATAAGATCACATCTCTCCTCGAGCAAGAAGTACAAAACACCCAGAAAGGGGGGGAAACGAACAAATCAAACAATTAATTTCCATAAGAAACTGAAGATTGAAACTTTTCAACTGAGTCACATGTAAAGCAACAAATTTATTCCAAATTCCTGCAAATTAAGAAAGAAATATAGGCGGTAATACCTGAAATTGATGAAAAATCAAAAGGATAGTCTAGAATTGGGAGAGCTTCAAAAGAGGAAGGAAGCCTCTTTCTGAAAATTCAACGGCGATAACACAGAGAAATGAATTTGGAATGGTAATAAATAAAAAAAAAAGATGAAAAATCGTCAGAGAGACTTGGTAAGAGCCAAGAAGGTTCGATATTGGTTGGAAACTGCGAGTATTCAAACAATGCCCGCTAGGCCACGAAACAAACGCTTCAATATCTCCTTGACTACATGCTCTCTCATATTAAATTATTTTCCATAATAAAATACTTTCTTATATTTTGAAATAAAATTTCATAAATGATTTTTTATAGTTATTATTTAATTTTAGATGGATATGATTATTTTGTTTCTACCTAATCTACTATCATGTAATATATATATATATATATATATATATATATATATATATATATATATATATATGTTGTCTATCTACCATACTCAATTATGATGTGGTACTCATCTATTGGATATGATGAAAAATATTAAAATTGCTTTGCAGATTATTGTGTTAGTTCGAGAGTTTACGCAGTTCCATTTAAACTCTATTTCAGTAAACTTATATATTAACTATTTCATAAATTTTAGTTTATTAAATATTTCAATAACATGATGAAATATGTGAATCTTATTTTAAAATTAAACTCACAACGATCTAACAAAATAAGTTATTATAAAAAGTGTAAAAGAGAACACTTGTCGTTTTACCAAAACTTATAAATTGTAATGATAATGATGTAACTCAAATTTTTTTAAATCGTAGAACAATTCAAACACCATGTTTTGACTGTCCTACTCAGGAGGGACATTTATTACATCCAACAATCTTCCTCTCAATAGTTGCATTTCTTGCCATCAATGAGAATCGAACTCATGACTTTGACTCTGATGTCAATTGTACAATCGAACTTTTGCTCATTTATCCTTTATCAAAATCTATATTTTGTAGTAATCGCAGAACTCAAATCTTTTAATACATCAACTAAAAAATCACTTTCTGATTGCTCAACCTAAGAGGAACAATTAATATTGCACTCAACAAAAAAAGAACTATTGTAGTCATCTAAAAAACAATTTTCAAATTATTATATTTTTTTTACATAGATATTAACTTTAATCACATCCAATAGATATATAACTTTGGCAGTGAAAATAGTGTAGCCATAATAAGGTTTAGATGAAACTTTATCCACATCTATGGAGGTGAGTATTTTATTTTTCCCCGTAAACAAATTAATTTTCAAATCATCAAACTGCTGTGCTATTCCACGAAACAAATTGAACATGCATTTAAATTGTCGTTGGGAAAATTAAAAAAATCGCATTATACAAATAATAATTAGGAAATACAATAACATAAATATCATTGTTCATAGTAATTTAATTAATTAAGAATCACTTAAATAGATTGTTGTCAAAAGAGTCGTGCTTGTGTGTGTGTGTGTGATAATATTGTATTTACGCGTACGTAGAAGCGTGTACGCGTGTTTGACCTTTTCCAATGGTAACATTGAATTCATCCACTAATGCATTTTTTTCATTTTCCTCCTAAAAAGTCAATCTGTGCAACAGAGAACCGAATTATATTATATTCAAGTGTATAATAAAATAATAAAAATTAGATTGATACACTTGACCAGGGTTAATTGCATCAATACCTTTTTTTTTTAAAAAAAAAAAAAGTTTAAAAAACACTATTGAAAAGTAATAGCATTTTAGATCAGACATAAAATATCCTACCAGAACAAATGAAAGTATACATTTTTTTTAATAATAACAAAATAAAAAAATTGTAATTTCTCGAATAGTAGGTCTCTTGTGAGAAGTATCCTGGATTTTTTCAGTGAGATGGATCAATCATATCGATATTTACAATAACAAGTAATACATTAAAACAATCTACCCGAGAGGGAGCTATATGCGATAGTTGAGGTTTTAATGTTCAAAGTTGTTTAATTGATGAGACCAATTGATTACAATTTTAAGTTTATCGGCTGTGCGTTCAGTTGGCCTAACTTCTCAGCCGCATTGTTGGGTTCCGTATGGATGTTTTACAAGTAAAAACAAAGTAAGGTGTAATAATCATTATAGTATGAGTAGGTTTTTTCTACGAGACAGTCTCACGTATTTTTATTCGTGAGACGAGTCAATAATACTTTTGACATAAAAAAATTTTTCATATGTGACCAAAATAGAATATTCGTCTCACAAATTGACTCGTGAAACCGTCTAATAAGAATTTTTGTGTTATAAATACGGTCCAACAACCTCTTGAATCCTGGAAATTCATTTTGATGTTCATGATAAAGACGTCATTTGAAATGTAAAAGTAGACTTCGAATAGGCAAAAATGTGTGTTTCAAGTGGAATTATAAAGTCACGCATTAGTGAATGAAGCACACATTAACCTACAACAATAATGTATATAATTGACATATAAATATATATAATAATTAAGTACGAAAGAGAAAGGAGAAAGGGTGGCCATGTTATCTGGTAGGCGACTAAACAACCACTTTTAGCTAACTAGTAAAGTTCTGAATAAAGCCATATTTTATTTCATTTTATATATATATATATATATATATATATATATATATATATATTTAGGGAAAAAATGAACCATATAAAAAAAATTATTTAATACACATGTTATCTTATCAAAATATATGGTAAAAATAAGATAAAAAAATGACTTTGTATACATACATTATAAAATGCTTCCACATGCCAATTTTCAATACTTCATAATTTCCCTTCATTGTCAAGCCAAAATAATTACAGCACAAGAATTTAGGTTGCAGATGATGCAATGCATGCCACGTTAAAAGCTACAAAAAAAAAAATTTATTGACATTTGGAAATATTTAATTATGTAATGGTTAAATCTCGATATGTAATTAGCACAAATTTGGAAATATAAATGAAAACATATAAAGCAAAAACTTGTATGAGACGGTCTTACGGATCGTATTTTGTAAGATGGATCTCTTATTTGGGTCATCCATGAAAAAATATCACTTTTTATAATAAGAGTATCACTTTTTATTGTGAATATTGGTAGGATAGACCCGTCTCATAGATAAAGATTCATGAGACCGTCTCACAAGAGACCCACTAAACATATAAATAGCATAAGTACAATTTCAACTGCCGGAGATTTTATGGTATCAAAATCGGAGATTATAAAGAATTTGTTTTTGCTTTTGTTCTATATTGTTATTTATCTTCGTTAGTAATCTCTCTTTAATAATGAAATTTAGGCTCAGGACACACTAAAGATTTAAATATAATAAAGATAAAATGTTACATAATCCAGAAATGACCCAAAAAAATCTGAAAAGAAAGCAAGAAAGAAAATGTTACTTTAGAGCTAATAGGCCTGATAATATTGCTACTGCTTAGAGAACTTCAAACTTCTGTAAAGAATGAATGAATCTGTACATTGGTAAAAAAGCTAGCAAGATCATCATCGTCAGCTTGAGAGAAAGCCGAGCAATGGAAGTTTATGCTCGTTTCCACTTTTGTGATCGTTGCTGATCCCAATCCACCATTCTTCATGTTCAACTGTAGCAGGCAAGTTGAGATCAAGAAAGTCCAGAGTGTTCGAGGCCGGCGGCATTTGAATCACAACAGACGGATGAGTAGTGGTTTTTGGCTGATCTGATGTCAAATGTGATCTCTTGTGCCCACCTAAAGCTTGCCCTGATGGGAAAATCTTGAAGCAAATTGGGCACTCATGCTTCTTAATTTTCAAGAATTCAACTTCTGATGCAGTTTTGGTGGCGAAAATACTGATTTTTTCAATGCTTTTAGTACTTTGTATGGGTGAATTTTCGGTTTCGATGCTGTCGTTTTCACTTCTTGGAGCGCAGCGGCCTTTGAACTTTTTGTGGCTTGCTCTGTGACCCCCTAGAGCTTGGTACGAAGGGAAGGCTTTTTGGCAAATCGTGCATAAAAATTTGCTGGTTTTCTCAAAATCATGGGAATCAAAAGGGCTGTATGCAAATGGGGGTTTGTAGCTTTCAACAGGCAAACTAACTTCAGAATCATTTGACTCAATGCACTTTCTCTTGCTTGACTCAGCCTTGTTGAATTTCAGCCCTTCAAACTGATCCAATCCACTTTTCTGGATCAGATTCCTCGGCGAGTTAACTTCAGATTCTCGATCCAGATTTTTCTTCTTTCTGGTGTTCTTGAGCTTATCTTCCGATTTCTTGAACTTCGACTCACTACAAAACGACCCCTTGCCAGAAATTTTACCGAATTTATTAGCTTCTGAAAAATCCAAACTATTATAAGAGGAACCAGAAGAATTCATGTCAACCCAATTTCCAGTATCCCTCGAAAGCATGATCAAACTCAAAGCAACCTCTTCTTGCTCTTGCTGATCAATCTCAGAAACACAAGGCGAAAAATTCGCTAAAGACGATGAATTTGTCGTAGATGTGTACCTTTTGATTCTGTTTGACCTCTTCTTCTTGCAAAATGGAGCTGCCGATTCATTGTCAGATTGGCTATCCCAAGAATCATCTTCCGAACTATTCGCAATCTTTCTATTCACAGAGTGGGATTTCATATGGCCAAACAAAGCCTTCCAAGACTGGAAACTTTTGCCACATTCTTTACATATTTTTTCTTGAAGCAAAGTATCTTCTTCACTTGGCTTTGATAATTTTCTTGTCTTCTTTGGATTCTCCCTTAGGCCATAACTACTCGGACTCCCGAATTCCGAAAGTTTGTCAAATTTAGCATTGTTTCTGCCATCGGAGAGAAGTGGAGGTATGTTTACTTGAAACTTATGATCTCGATCAGATGAAATATTGATCAAATGAGACCTCATGTGGCCACCCAAAGATCTCCCACAGGAGAAGCTCTTGCTGCAGAATTTGCAGATACGCAGCTTCCGTTCTTGATCTCCCTCCATAGAGTTTCGATTTTAGATAAACTCAGGAAACACAGATCAGAAGCAGATAAACAAATGTTCAACTTCTGGCTTATTAAAACCAGAAGAAACGGCACAAAATCAAGGAACGAGAATATTATAAGCTCAAACTCGAAGTGGGATCACAGGCTTCTTGAATCTAGAACTGGTGGAGAAGAAGGGAGTAGAATAAGATCCGATAAACAAGAAATGTGTAAACGCAAAATTTAAAACTAGAGAAATGAAAAAGAAAGGCAAGCTAGTTAGCCACTAAGGTAAGACCCCCTCTTTGTTTCTCTCTAATTTTAAGCTACTTTTACTAGTTGCAGAAGAAGTAGTAGCTATAGGGTAGTTGAAAGTTGAAGAAATTATCAATTTTGAAGGCAGAGTCGGTTACCTTTGTTGCTTATGATGGCAATATATATATATATATATATATATATATATATAGTAGGTCTATTGTGAGACGGTCTCAAAAATTTTTATCTGTGAAATTGGTCAACCCTACCGATATTCACAATAAAAAGTAATATTCTTAGCATAACAAGTAATACTTTTTCACGTATGGCCCAAATATGATATATGTCTCACAAAATACGACCGTGAGACAATCTCACACAAGTTTTTGCCACATGATTATAATATTAAGAGTTATATAGCAAGGTTTTTATTCGCGGGATTTTGAATTAAAAAAAAATTTATTCAAATATGAGCCTAAAAATTAATGAACAAATACTTGATATATTTATAGCATCACTCTATATATATAAATATATATGTGTAGTAATTGAAATGGGTTCGTGTGGGAGGAGAAATTGATCCATGCATGAAAGCAAAGATAAAAAGAGGTAAATAAAGCAAATACAGATAGCAGCACGTGTACTCCAATTGAGAATCCTACGCCAACCCAATCCCGAATTTAAGAAATATTCAACTTTTTTTTGAAGTAACATATTCAATTTTTCAAGAAACTAAAATTTAACTGATAAAAAACGATTCTTTCCTTTGTCTCTTGCTATTGGAGAAGCCTGCA
This sequence comes from Primulina eburnea, assembly GCF_022965805.1. NCBI lineage: Eukaryota > Viridiplantae > Streptophyta > Magnoliopsida > Lamiales > Gesneriaceae > Primulina > Primulina eburnea. The sequence continues at coordinate 8,709,517 of NC_133102.1, forward strand.
TGCCAAATGAAAGAGAGAATTTGGTGGTTTGGTATATTATCCAAGTGGCAACTTGGGGTAAGATTTTTTTATAAAAAAAATTGGGTGGCAAAATATAAATATTTTTTAATTTAAATAAATATGTTTAAAACATTATACTTTTTACATTGGTGTTTTATTTAAAAAAATTGATATATAACCCGCAAATGTATATATAAATTTCTCTTTCAGTTCGAAAACAAAAATCAATTAACATTAAAAATTAGAAAATAAAAAACCAACCAAGATTAAATATTTAATCAACCCTTAGTTAAAGGCTCTTGTGATTCCACTCTTTGTCGTCGACGGTTATACTTTTGGACCTTTTGGCTCTATTCATTATAGTATTTTCAGTTTATTTATTTAAATTAAAGAAAAGATTCAAAAATTCTGGGCGGGGCCCACCTCAACATATCCATCTTCGTCTTGCTTTCAATTAACCTTCCCATTTTTATTCCCCAACAATGAACATCCATTATAATTGTTTAATGAATAGGTCTTTTATGAGACGGTCTCACGAATTTTTATATTTGAAATTAGTCAATCATATTCACAATAAAAAGTAATACTCTTAGTATAAAAAGCAATAATTTTTCATGAATGACCCAAATAAAATATATGTCTCACAAAATACGGCCTAATCGTTTCACACAAGTTTTTGTCTTTTCATATATACTTACTTTGTATCTCGTGCACGTGTTACGTGTTTGTATGATTATATATATGATTTTATGATTAGGACCTAAAATAAAGACGATATGTTAAATCGATTTTATTGCGTTAACTTACGTCGCAACAATTAATTCGATCTCAGCCGACAAAGCTCCCAACCCGATCTATGAAAATATCAACTAACCATATAATTAAGTAGAGTATAGATACAACGACGATGCTTCTTTGTAATTAGCCGGCTCTTATTGCACAAATCGAACTTTTTAATTAATTTATTGTTCATTGCGTTTTCAGCCTGCGTTTCGATTCCAAGATCTAGCTGTACATTGCCATTAATCAACTTTTTGTGTACATTTCATTAAGATTAATAAATGTAATTAGATTAATTAATAAATTTAATTAGATTAAAATCAGGGCACATTAGCACGTAGTTGGAGAGCAACTACGGGGAAATATCTCACACGATGCGATATTTAATAATGAGACACATTAATTGTTTACATGTTTGTGTGTGTGATTTAAAAGTACATAATTAAAATAAATTTAATTGACCTCAACTCGATCATTAAAAACCTCCTTACAATTTTTTCTCTATTTATTTCTTTTTTATGGTGGTATTATTTTGATTTCATGGAGTGTTAGGAAGAAATTCTACTTATTTTGAAGTGATTTTTTTTTTTAAAAAAAAAAATTATAAAGAAGAAAGTTAGAAACAAAAATATTCGATCTTGGAAAAAAAAAAATTCAAAGTTAATAGAAATTAAAGTTTGAGTGTTTTGAGAAAAAATATTTCCCGAGCTTATTTTTTATTAAAATGACAGCACTATTCTTGTCATATATAGCATTTATCTCCGTCAGTTATCTAAATTTTGGTATGGACATTATCAATCTATTAAGTATAGTACTATGCCGCCTGGTTTAACATCAATTTCTTCGACGATCCCACCGACTAATTTAAAATAACTTCACCGTTCACTTCTTTAGCAGATCCATTATTAATGAGATTCTCGCCCCTCATTATCGATGGTTCACTCCTTTTTAATAGCAAGGTCATTGTTCCTATTTATATAATTATTATTATATTTTGAATATTTTGTATCAACAATTATTTATCTTGTTGTAATATTAATGCTTGAAAATTTATATAATATTAATAAAAAAATTTAAAAAGGACAAAATTTGTAAATATGAACAAAATATCTAATTAAAATGGAAATGAAAATTATTTAAAAAAATTAAAAAAAATAAATGTTTGTAATAAAATATAATTTGAATTTTATAATTTCCATTTCAAACTCTTGAAAATTGACATATAAATAAAATTTTATATTTTTAAAAATCTTCAAAAAATTTTAAAAATTGAGATCAATTATGAAATATCATAAGTTTTTCAAAGATAAAATTATCAAATCATAATTTTAAACTATTAACAAAATAGTTTAAGAAAGAAAGTATCTCAATTTTACTTCTAGACAAAAATTACTGAAGTACGAGCTAGAAATTACAGAAGCAGAAACAAAAGTAGAAGCAGGTATTCACAAACACCCAAGACACTTACACTCAGCTAGAATATAAGAAATGCTTCTTACATGTTTCTCCAAACACTCCTTGAGTTCAATACGATGAGATTTAGTCTAAAATAGATAATACTTTTCAAATTGTTCAAATAATTTTCCAAATGTTTATTCTTTTTTTTGTTAAAACATAAATTATATGCTTTAGTGATAGTCATTTCTTTTGAAAATATGTTACATAAAATCATATCTTTTTCACGTGTTGGGTAAGATAAGAACTTGAAGACCCTTCCAGGTTTTTGGAGGCGCGAGGTTTCACAAATGTGTAGACGAAGTCTATACATTTAAGACAGAGTGCCAAGTCAAAGCAATAAAATCTACCAAGAGTGCACTCATTTTCAGCTAATTGAAAACCTTGAAATTTGTTGATGCTTATGATGTTGTGGCATAAACTTATTATATAATAGTATTTATATCTAAGTTCGAACTTATGTGATAGTTAAAATTAAAAAAAATAAATAAAAAACCACACAAATTCTGAGGATTTATCCAGTACACATTTATGCATATATAGCAGTTACATGTTCCCCATTTAAAAAAAATCCTTGATATCGATATTTGAAAGAAAAAAAAAAAACCTCGACATTTAATCGTTTTTTTTTTCAAATTATCTTGCAAGTGCATTAATAGATGTTGGGATGCTGTAATCTTCCTTACTTGTTAGAGTAATAGAAACATCATGATGTTTTGACTTCTGTATGGTTTAAAAGATTTTAGATACACAAATCACAATTATTATAATCTATAGTTTTTGATAAAATGACAAAAATCGGTCCTATAATTTGTTTCAAATTGAAGGTCACTGGTTTGATTATTATTGATTGCAAAAAGTACAATTTTTGAGAGAGAAAAATCGTTGGCAGGGACGTAGCCATAGAGATTTTGAATGTGGTGAGTGAAATCTGTTTCGAAATATACATACATATATATATATATATATATATATATATATATATATATATATATATATAGCATAAAAACATGACATTATATCGATACATAGTTTTCTCTTTATTAAAAATATTTTAAATTATATATTTTCCTGAAATAATAAAAACGTTTTGAAATATGTTATTTGAAGATGATATTCCATTTTTCGTCTTTAATTTATTGGGGTATAATAATTATCTATATTTGTTAGAGTAATAAAAAACGTATCGTTTGAGTTGTTGTACAATTTAAAATATTTGAGTTGTATCATTACCATTATTTTTAATTTTTAGTAAAACGACAAATATTCAATCCTACAATAGATTTATCAAATTACAAAGATCATTCTTTACAGGGACTTATAGCTTACTATACTACTTAATTAGAAAATACATTTTATTTTTTAATCTATTAGGATGAGACCAGAATCACGTTTTTTCCCCATAAACTAAATTTTTTTCTTTGCAATTGATGTGCAAAGTATTTGTTTATCTGAAAACTCGTTGAAATCCAGAGAATATAAAATAACCAATTAAAATAATCTAGCTTGATGTAAGCTTAATTTGACTATTTATTTGAATGTTCCAAATAGCTCACGAAATCTAGCACAATATGTGCATCAATTTCATCTCAAATGATAAAAGAAGATTATTTCAAGGTTGGCTGAACAATATTAATATAAAAAACAGATATTTAAAAGAATAGTAAATAACACAAGATACATGAAGCGAACATCGTGAAATCAAAATAATAATCATATTTGTTGGTTCGATCGACCACCTAATATAATAAATCTTAAATTAGAAACATAAAACTAACCAAGATTTATTCGATACTACCTTTAAGATATTGACAATATTTTTCACGAACCCTCTATGTGAAATACTTACAATTCCGTTGATGCTCACTTAGAACAATACCGTAGAATAAAAATACCCCGAGAATAGCATCAAACAAACCCTCTTGACCCTCGATGCTTTGGGATTTATTGAGCCACTCCTTAAATACGAGTCATTAGGGCCGGTGCCTATAATTGACTGCTATTTATTTGGAGTATTACCAGATTTAAAACTTTTCTAAATTCAGTCTAAAATATTGATTTTATATTGAAATTTTTTATTATTTAATTACTATTTTTATGTTCTGTGAATGTGACCAATTTTTATCATATTTTATATATCTATATTTGGTAAACAAATGGATTTGGGGTTTTGTTTGTTTGTTTTTTTTTTTTTCACAATCTATAACTACACACCTAATACTCTACTATTAAGTCAAAAATTGGAATACTAATTACTATAGTCCTCGACCTGACACAATACTGTCTACTAAACATTAACCATAATTTGGTAGGAATAATGTCATGAAATATAAAAGCCAAAATCTTATTTTCTATAATTTAGATAGAAGAATTTGATTTGAAATATAGATTTAAATAATATTAATATTAAGTGGATTTGAAATCTATTGATTTTGATTCAATCAATTCAGATTTATAATCTTATTAGTTATAATATATTAGATTGATGGATCAAATTCATCGACTTACATAGATGTAAAAAATTAAACTGAATTTCAGATCAACTTCATGTCGTTACGTAAATTTAATAATAATTTACTCAATATGAATATCGTTTGAAATACATTCTTCATTATCCTTCTTCATTATATTCGTTGAATCAATCCTTTCTATTCGGATCAAATCTATCGATCCAAATACACTCTTGAATTAACACTCTTGAATTAAACATATCGAAATTTAATATCAAGTCGTGAATTTTATATTTATATATATTTTATATGAACTACAATATTATTTTAGAATAACTAAATGTTAATTTCAAAAGCTGGAGGGGTAAAATGAAATTTATTGTTACTGGTTTACCGAATAAACAAACGTGGAGGGAAACGGAGAGACTGAGGCATGCATTTGAAACGCCGCCGTTTCGTTGGGCTTTGTTAATATCGCCCACTCCACTCTCCCCCCCGCTTCGTCTTTGTTGTTTTCTGCTGATTCCTCTTCAAATTTATCGCCCATTTCTCCCTACAAAAACCTTGTCATTATTCTCTTGATTTTCACCCCTCATTCGATCGAAATTCTCGCTGATTTGATCGCCGATGGCTTCTTTTAGCGTTCCGTGTCCGAAGATCTCGCTTTTGTTAGCTGCTTCATCGCATTCCAGGACTGCTGGCAGCCGACATTGTACTGCGTCGTTCTCTCGATCCGATTGCAGATCAGTTATCGCTCCATTACAGGTTCATGTTATTCTTGTGGTGCTTGTTTTACTGGCGTTGGACTCAATCTACATCTTTGTAGCCCGCTTTGTTTGTGATCTTTGCTATAAATTGAATTTATGCCTCGAGCTCAGATTTTACTCGCTTGCGCTAAATTATATCTCTTTTCGAATCGATGTTTCATGTTTGTATTTGCTGAGTTCGTTGCGGATTTATCTGCCGCCTTTATCCACCCATACCATGCTTCCTCGGTTAGCTTTCTGGTAAACTTTGCATGTCGTCGACACCATTTTTGTGCTGGAAAGATTTATCGTCAGTTTCTGTTGCATTTAATGATAAAAATTTCATGGTTGGTATGAGTGTCTCTTTCTTTACATCTCTGGCTTGTTAAGTCACATGAACACATGAATTTGTTCGTCTGGATGCCTTGTTGGGCTGTATCCGTGTTTGGTTTCATTAACTTTGTTACTTTCTCTAGCATAAATGAATGATGAACCTCAGGAGCATGGCTTTATATGGCAATTAGATCACATGCTATAAAACGAAGAAAAAAGAAGAAGAAAGGCAACACTGAATTGCTTGTCATTTTTTGTTCGTGCTAGTTAAAAAACTTGTATGTGGTGATAAAGAATTTTCTTTATGGTTGACTTTGACAAAGAAATTGAAGGAAGACATTTGTATTTTGTTTCTGAATCTTCTGATTATTGTTACTGCAAAGCCATAACTTGAGGATACATTTGTTCCAGCAAGGGCGTAGCCATAACCAGTCTGCAATCTTTAAAGTCTACGCTCAGCTCAATGAGGTAAGATGACACTTAATTGCTGCTATTTAATCTACTATTACCTTTTTATCTTTTGGTTTTGGTTAAAAATTATTTATCTTGATATGCCTTGAATTTGAGATAAGATTACATTACCTTATCTAGGTCGCTGTTGAGAAACCATCAAATTCTATTCCGGCACTCGAGTTAGTTTTAGCCAAAGAATCTGAAAGGCAACTTGAAGTTCCAGACGCATCATCCATTTCAGCTTTTATGAACCAAGTCGCAGATCTTGTTGAGTATGTGAAGGACATTGCATAAACGTCACAACACTTTTAATTGAGTACTGACAAATTATTTTATTTATCTGATGCGTCCAGGCTTGTAGATTCCAGAGATATCATGGAGTTGCAGCTTAAGCAGATGGATTGTGAACTCCTTATCAGGAAAAAGGAAGCATTACCACAGCCATCAGTTGCAGCTCCAATTTTTTACACATCACCTCCTACTCACCAGGCTATGCTTCCACCACCAATGCCTCATGCAAATGTTCCAGCTCTTGCTTCGTCAACTCCAGCTGCAATGCCAACACTGCCACCTGCACCAACAAAACTAAAATCAGCACATCCTCCATTCAAATGTCCAATGGCTGGAAACTTTTATCGTTCTCCTGCTCCTGGTGCACCAGCTTTTGTGAAGGTTAATACATTTTCTTTTATTGCATTTGCTTATGATTTCCCTAAAAGACCGTGCATGCTTTGAATTGTGTTTGTATGATAGAATGGTGCCTTTGTCGACGATTATCATCCTTCACTGGTTCCCAAGAATTTATCCGATCCTTCTACCAGTTAATTTCTTATCAACCTCTCATGTCCAGATGAGTTGCAAAGTGCAAAATTTATTATAGCTGGTAATATTTGCTTCAATTGTCTCTGCAAACTAATAAATGAAATGATAGAAAAGTGTTTAAAACTTTGAAATTGTATGCTTCTGTGTGTTGAACTTGCACTCTGTCTTATTCTTTCGCACTCAAGCTTCCAAATTTTTTATCTTTCCTTCTTGGATTCTAAGTAGGTTGCTAGATGGTGTAACTGGGTAAAATTTACACACCACTTTCTCAGTCTACACCAACTGATAGGGGTCATACTCTCTGTGATTTTAATTTCCGTTCTTATCATTGTTCTTCATATAGTTGCAGTAATTCAGTTCTGTAATTTATAACTGTCTGATTTTATAGGTTGGCGATAAGATCCAGAAAGGACAGGTTATATGCATCATTGAGGCCATGAAACTAATGAATGAGATTGAGGTGAGCTGCTCTGTTTGACAGTCTTACTTTCTGTCACATACTCAAAATTCAATATTCAAAACATGAACTCAAAGTATTATATTCAAAATTTTCAATTAAATTATTCTCACATGCTTCAATCAACTATGGAAAACACCGCTTTTTACAAAAAAAAAAAATTAAAAAAAATTATCTCCACGTTTTTCACGAACCATTTCACTTTTTCATTCGATTACGACACAATAATACTCCACCACATATCATTTTTATTTTTAAGTTCATGTCTAAATATCATTCTAGAAAAACTTTCAAAAGTACCAGTTTTTTGCTTCCATTTTTTTTACTTGAAAGACCAAACACCAGCTATCTGGTTTTATATCGGTGATACAAGTAAAAGAGCTCTACGTGCGAACTGCCAAGATACAAGCTCCAGAATTCTTAACAAAATAGTGTTTTCCATGACTTTGTAGATGATAGTTATAACCTTTTCTACATACAATAGGATCTAATACATTTTATGGTGCATTTTTTCGTAGGCCGACCAATCTGGCACTGTGGTCGAGATACTCGTAGAAGATGGGAAACCTGTCAGCGTGGACATGGTATGCATCCTCTATGCTCCCCGCCTTATTTCATGACTCCTATAATGCAAATTTCATCGTAGACTTTCAGATTTTTCAAAGCCAAGTCTTTGAGAACAAATCTCCAAAAACACGGGAAATATAACCAAACAAATCCCGAAGTACTTTGTTTATTTTGTTCACAACGTATTCCATTTCCTTTGCAGCCTTTGTTTATCATCGAGCCATGACGAACCAGGTTCAGTCCATAGTGAAGAGCAGTCATATATGTAAGAAAGTGCGAGATCTATTTGGCCCTTTGGGATATTTATTCCAACATTAAAATGATGGTGTTTTTAGAATAATAGGGTGTATGTCTCATGTTGATACGTCTTATTAATTATGAATAATACAATTTTTTGTTTGTTTTCTGTTTTGGTGCGACAAAGATAGATATTCTTTTCCCTGAAAAATTCTCAAGTGATGTTGGCTTTGGTCTATTTCTATTTTATATTTTTATTTTTGCGGCAGCTTTATGTCATTACTTGATGTTTGAATACAAACTTTTAAAAATGCAAAATAAAAGTTGTATGCCTGAAAAATTCATACATTTTGCAATTAAGATAATTATCTTATTTATTTGCTATATAGGTGTTACAGTCTCAGAGAGATTTTTTTTCTACAAATTCTTTAAAACCAGTGCTGGTAACTCTGAACACTTCATTTGCTTTGCTAAATACACTCCAAGTTGGCGAAAGAATATCCTCCTTCATCAATACTGTTTCTGGCAATTTTCTTCAAATTTAGCACATTTTCTTTGATAATGAGATTGGAGAGAACTTCATTCACAGTCTCTTTAATCTCATTCCTTGACACAATCCCACTTTCGTTAGGCTTCAACCAAACGCCAACTTTCCAAGCGTCACAGATGCAGCTTTTTGAATACATCTGATCCCCAAAATAAGGCCAACAAACCCAAGGAACCCCCATACTTACACTCTCCATCAATGAACTCCAGCCACAGTGAGTAACGAAACATGCGACCGAGGGGTGCCCTAAAACGGCCTCTTGTGGTGCCCATTGAACTATTTTCCCCCGATTAGCCACTCGTTTCAAGTACTTATTGTTGTAAGAAGGGTACGATTTGTCTGTTAGACCAGACCAAGCCACCCACAGAAAGGGCCGGTTCATTATCTCGAGCCCTTTCGCCAGTTCTTCAAGTTTTTGCTGATTGAACCTCGATGTACGGTTGAAACATAAACAACCGAGTTCTTACGTTGTTTATCAAGCCATTTTAGGCAGGTTGAGTCTTCTGGGAAGAAACTTCCTGCAGATTGGCCTTTAGCTAGTAATGGACCGATGGATAAAAGATTCGGCGCCATGTTGCAGGCCACGGGATTGAGTTCTTGGATCCAGTTGCAAAGAGTCCAACCTGCATTCTTCATGTTATGAATGGTACCTTTGATATAAGGTGAAACATTTCCTTTTCTGCGTTTTTGTCGCCTGGAAAGTACCACGTTAACTCGGTAATGGCAATGGCTGGCATGTTCTGCAGCAAATTGATCTTCAGATCATTCTTTAATGGAGTCCCTGCAGAGGCCATATATATAATATATATTTCCTTAATAAAAAAAATGACATAATACATATAATTCAATGGGATAATATCCCTGTTTGATATAATAACTTTCTCGAATTGTACTCGTGACAATCTAAAAGATTAGTCTTCTGCCTATGACCATATGTAAATTTATCCATATAGGAAATTAGAACTATAATGAAACAAGACATGTATAATTATTATAAAATAAAATAAAACTCTAGTATTCTTACCATCTTTATCAATCAACTTAGCCGCGACAAGCTGTGGAATCTTGAGTCCCAGAGCTAAGCATCCAGGATTGGAGCACCAAAATATTGCAACCTTCAATCCCATCTTCTTAGGTATTTCCATCATCCAAGCCAAATAGCCAATGATGAATCAATAATCACGCCACTTTCCTGTCATTACTCCCACCGTAGTGATTAGTTTTCTTCAGAAAATCTTCTAAATAACCTGGCATCACTTTGTTCACGCTATCGTGCAGTTTCTTCGGATCCTTCTTGTCCTCATCATCATGTTCTAGGCCATCCGGAATCGCCATGACCCTTATCCCCTTGTTCCAGTCCTCTGACTCGGCCAATGCCGAAGCCTTGCGCGCATGTGTTAACTCCGTCGTAAAAAAAGTAACCATGATTCCAAATTTGGTGAGTTGGTGTGAGATTTTGATAAAGGGTGCAGCATGGCCCTGGAAAGGACAGGACAAGACACAACAACAATTTGGCCTTCATTTTGGTGAATATTTTGGACTTTGGGATTCATCTATCTTCCTCTTGTCACCTTAACCTCTACAATTAAATATTGTTCTTAATGAAGAAACACCAAAGATTTGTTGCAGTTTAAGAACAAGATCAGGCAACTTGTTCAGTTGGTTCAGAGTCGCGTTTGGGTTCTCATTCGTGCAAATCACGCTGATCACTCCTAAAAAGTGGACCATTTCCAGGAGCGATTCGGCTTTGTTTTCCTCAAGTCGGTTTCAATGGCACCTTGCATGATATTACATTGCAAGATATAAACAAACTTTACAAGTTAGAACAACCATAAGGTTACCATACAGTTGTATATAAATTTATGTAGAGTAGCACGCATGTACTGTTTTATATCTTTTGAGGTTTTCTCTGTTAAAAGAATTAGTTGATATTATTAACAGTAGATTGTGATATTACACATCTTCGAAATATAAATTACTGTATCGATGGTTTTTAAATATCTTAAATTAATTAGAAATCACGAGAGTATTATTCATCGACAATTATACTCAAACCAAATGTCTAAAACTCATGCATAAGTATTTGTTTCTAAATAGGCAAAAACTTGTGTGAGACGGTCTCACGGGTCGTATTTGTGAGACGGATCTTTTATTTGGGTCACCCATAAAAAAGTACTACTTTTTATGCTAAGAGTATTACTTTTTATTGTGAATATGGGTATGGTTGACCCGTCTCACAGATTATGATCCGTGAGACGGTCTCACATGAGATTCACTCTTCTAAATATTGCTAACAAGATGAATCAAAACTGTAATTTTGACCCCAAATAACGAGGAAAAACGAATAATATATTAATAAGAATTTGGATAATACCTATTATATTATTATTAAAAATCTGGATAAGACACAGATTTGGGGGGTGTATTCAACGTGGGAAATTTATTGACTTTTAACGCCTTTTGTAGATTTTAAAAATATAGAGGTATTCAATCAAGACTTTTGCATACTCTATAGAAGTCTTGTGGTATTCAAAATAGACTTTCATGGAGTTTTAAAAAGTCAAGTGGTATTCATCATCGACTTTTATAAACTCTATAAAAGTCTACAGGTATTCAAATTTTCCATGGACTTTTAATAACTCCATGGAATTCATTGACATACAAACATTAAAGCCTAAGGTACAACTACAAATTGTAAAAAATTGTATTTGGTTCACCCCAAAGGGAATGGATTTTTAAAACTTCTAACTCTCTCTCTGTCGCTTCACATGACATAATTTCATATCTTCTCTCCTCTCATCTATTTCTATTACTCTCTCAAATTTTCGAAGTGTATCTCTATATATATTTTCATCTTTCTTTTTCAAATTTTTCATTTTTTGACTGATTTTTCATTTAATAATTTTTATTTTAATAACACGGGGAAATTTTGAATTATAGAATTGATTTTGTGATTTTAAATTTATGATTTATACAGATTAATGTAATATTCAATAATAATAAAAGATGATCAAAAAAATGTTGTTTAATTCTTAATAATTGAATAGTTTCGTAACAACAATGATTTTTTAAATTCATTTTCGTATTTTTAATTAATATGTAAGCTATGATATTTTTATACAAAATTATATTCACACAATAATAAATAATATTATTTTTACATTTATATTATCAATTTAAAAATAAGATTACATGTTAATCAATTGATTTATTTTAAAAAATTTACAAACATGCATATAAACCCACATATATATACATGTAAGGATTAAACGATTTAACTTTTAAATAAGTAAATTTATTTATTAATATAAATATTAAAAATAATTTCAAATTGAATATGTTATATATGTCAATTAATTATTGGTTCAAAGAAATTAATAAAAAATCACATGTTATAGTTAAGTACAAAATTTATAAAATTCTATAAAAAAAAATCTACAAAAGTCTATAAAAATCTTGCAAAAAAGTCTACATAAATCCACATAAATCTGTTTATAAATATGTGAGATTCCATAAAAGTCAATAAAAATTTATCAAATCCATAAAAGTCTATGATTTAAAAAAGTCATTAAAAGTCATCAAAACTCTGAATTGAATACACCCCACTGAATTGAATATACCCCACGGTGTCTTGTTCTGAATTTTTTTATATTTATTTTAAAATTTTAAATCGCAGCATGACATATCGTCAATTTTTACAATTTTCAAGCACCATTAATTTCCTTTTTGGATAGGTTTGAAAGGAGAAGGAAGAGATGAACCAAGTCCCAAGTTACGATCATGATATTACGCATATTTGAAATATAAATTAAATTAATTATAGAAAATACTGTACAAACCCGCAACACATTCATTGATGCATTAGTATGTTTTCCAGATTTGGATGGACATAAATCTTCACGCTTAAGAAGATTTCCCCTTTCTAGTTCTATCACAAGCATTATACAAAAGAGTAAGTCTCTTGTGAGACGGTATTATGAATAATTACTGTGAGATGGGTCAGCCCTATTAATATTCACAATCAAAAGTAATACTCTTAGCTAAAAAAATAATATTTTTCCATGAATGATTCAAATAAGAGATCCGTCTTATAAAATAAGATCGTGAGACCGTTTTTTATTTTCATAAGATCGGATTTTGGAGAGAATATTTTTGGTTGCGGTGAACATATTAAACAATTTCCACATACAAAATTACACACCAATATATTCCAGTAACACGGTGTTGTGCGAAGAACCTCAATGGACACCGAAGAACTCTGATGTTCGGCCATGGCGAGCTAGAGAAGTGATGGTCGGAAGACACCCTATGTGTACAATACCTTTTCGATAATCTGTGCTCTTTGCATCGTTCTTCAGAAGGTGTGCTTTGGTTTTAGATTAAGATTTAAGACCCATTTCTTGATATTATATTCTTTTCGTTCTCTGGAGAATTTCTGTACCAGTTTTCAATTTCTTGAAAGTGGTTGATTTGGTGTCTATGCTGCAGCAATATCCTTCTCAATATTGATAATATTTCTTCTTACTTTGCCACGTGTGGCCAAATGTTTGATTTGTGAGATATAAATAAATAAATAAAATTTGCAAAAAGAATTGTTGAGAAGAATGAAGCAAATGAAATTGGTGTATGCTGGGTGAAGTATTTTAGTCTTAATTTTGTTAGCGCATTGTTCCCCTGGCACATCCTTCAGCTAACTTCATGCTTGTTTCTGGACTGGCTATAACCATTTGTTCAATCTTTGATATTTTTGCCAAGAATATCCCCAGATGATATTTGAGCATGATTCCACAAACTTAACAAGTTAATGGAAGGAGTAAGAGGGTAATGCTATTGAAAACTTAGATAAAGCCTAAAGGTAGGTAAGAGGATATCTTAGATCTTAAGGGATGACACATGAGAAAATCACTTAGTTTGGATAACTACTATCCAGACAGTAGAGTCGATGTTCCTACTAGTGAGAGAATTTTTTGAAAATGCTCTCTCCCTCTTTGTTTTTTCAATATTCCGGTTTCCTATCTAGCCGTTGTCGTTTCCGTCCAGTCCTTTTCTAAACCTCGGCGTCGCCTTCCCATAGCTCCGTCGACGGCCCTCGGCCGTCGCCGGCCCTTCTGCTTTTCTTTTCTCTTCGCCTTTTTCGCCTCAGATTGTTTTCTTTTCGGTTCTTCTGAGGCCTAGCAGCTTATCTTTTTTCCACCTGCTCGCTCTTTCTTAGTTTTTCTTTAACTATTCCGTGCTGTGGGTTTCTTTCGAAGGATGTTTTCTAGGAATCGCAAAGTCTTCTATAACGGTTCGTTGGCATCTGGGTCAGCAAATCGTGATGTGGTAATTAAGATAGAACACAAGATCTTCTCGCTGAGACTGGGGAGCGGAGGAGGCTCGATTTGGTGGTCTGAGCGTACCAGGAATTCATGTTACATGCTGGATTTTGATAGACAGGAGGCGCACTGGATCCAAATGAGATTCTTAGATGCCATTAACTCTTCTCAGCTCGAATCGCCATTTTTCAGACTCAGAGGTCGGAACGCGGTTTTTACGGTTCAGATTTTCTCCAACAAGAGAGGAAGGTTCCTGGAATTGTCTAAATATTGTCACCAAGGTAAGAAGCAAACTACCATTGTGCCAAGTGGGATCAAGTCTGTGGGTTGGAGAACTATAGCTACTTCGTTGGGAAAGATGAGGTCCGGGAATCATCAGAAAGGTACCTCTATGAACAATCAAGGGCCCATCACAAGGAAGCCCTTTAAAGATACATATAGAGCCAACAGGGTTCACCGGGATTTTTCATCACAGGGGAAGATTTCACATCGTCTTAGAGGTCTTTCGAATTTAAATAAGAAGTGGGAAGAAGCTCTGATTGTTACCAAAAGTAAGGTGACCATTTCTTGGGAAGACATTCAAAAGGCTCTGGGAAAAACAGCAAAAAAGAACGTTAAGCTATTTCTTTTTCAGGCAAATAAAGCGGTCTGGTGGCCTTCAAATCAAGATGAATATTCATTTCACTTAAGAATCAAGAGAGGCTTCTTTGACAAGGGAATTATGCTGGACTTCGAGGGTTGGAAGCAGGATATCAATTCGGCTTTCATTACAGAGAGATGTTGCAATAGCTGGATTTCTATTTACGGATTACCTTGGAACCTTTGGAAGGTGGAAACTTTCAAGACCATTGGAAATCTATGTGGAGGGCTACTGGATATCAGTGAACATACTCTTTCAATTAGTGATCTCGAGGCAGCTAGAATAAAGGTGAAAGGCATTGAGGGTGGATTCATTAATTCTCGGATGTACGTTCCAATCCACGGGGAGCTGAAAGAAATAAGTATAAGGGTTGAAACTTTTGACCCCATTGCTTATCAACAATACGACAATCGAACGTATGCTCAAGTCGTGGTGAATGGTAAAAGAACATTGGCGGGCTGGGGTGACAACAACATCCGCAGGATTCGTGATTTCCAAGATTGTAACAGAGCAGAACAAATTCCAGAAACTCTTCATACATCTCATGGAAAAGAACCAGCAGTAGTGAATGACTACGAACAGAGGAAATTTGATCCTGTGGCTACCTCTAGCACGAACGAAGCAAGTAAGGTTTCTGCATCGAAGGAGAAGACCCAACTTTCTCCCGACAATAAGGATGATACGACAACTGCTTCGATTAGGGAGATACTTCATCTTTCTCCCAAAAATAAGGGCTTGGACCATGCTTCCTCAGCAGATAGTAAGGTGGTCAAAATACTTTCTAGAGTTGTTCCTAAAGATTTAAACGAATTCCAACACTCCCAGATCAACACGATGCCTAATTCACCACCGAAAATATTGATCAGTGAAGAGGGTGTGGTGAGCTCAAGAGCATCGCCAAAGTTTGAGATAACCTACCAAAGAAGGAAGAGGAGTGAAGAGTCAGCTATCAGATACAAATTTGGCACTCAGGGGATTAATGAACAAATCAATAGTAGTCCGATTAAGTCATTCTGTGATATGATAGGCACAGAAGATAAAGATGTTGAAGGAGCTCACGATAATATGTCCGAAGATGATCTTCTCTATTCGGATTCGGATAGCCATGTGTCTTCAAGATCGGAGTTATCTACCACTTTGGAAGACAAACTGGAGGACTTAGCAGCTCTGTTCTCTTCGCCAAATAAGTCAGGAGATTCAAAAACGCTGCAACATACGGTAATTGCGAGCTCCAATGTGGGACAGGTATTATCTGGAATTCATTCTTCTTTTCTCAATCAAACTTTCAAATTTCAGAGTATTCTTCCATCTTCTTTCAATTCTTTGGGGTTGTCTAGTGGTTTTTTAGGAAGAGGGGTTAAATTAATCGATGATAAGCCGGGTAACGATTTAGAATCCCAGGAAGTGGAACCGATGGGTTACAAATGTATGACAGGCAATGGAAATGCTGATGAGGATCCTAAGGGGAACTGTGAGGCAGGGGATAAAAAGCATAAGTGTAATTTGACCACCGAAGCTAATAAGATAGATGGTGATTTCAATGATGACACATGTTCTGATTCTAAGGGATACTCGGTTTCTTTATGAAGATTTTGTCATGGAACATACGAGGTGGAGGGTCGGCGACTAGGAGAGAATTAATTAGGAGCATCATTCGAACTGAAAAACCGGATGTTGTTGTAATACTGGAAACCAAAAGAGTGCGGGTGGACAGGTACTTTGTGGCTAGCATATGGAAATCAAGATTTGTTGAATGGGTAAGCCTACCGTCGATGGGAAGAGCGGGAGGTATCTTAGTTCTATGGGATCCTAGGATGGTGGTTGTGGGTGATAATTTGATAGGAGACTTCACGGTTTCGATCGAAATTTGCAGAAATGTGGATGTAAAATGGTGGTTCAGTGCTGTCTATGGGCCAGTTAAACCGAGAGACAGAGAGAAGTTCTGGGATGAATTAGCAGGTCTGCATTCGATTTGTGGTGATAAGTGGTGCTTGGGAGGGGATTTCAATGTGGTGCGGAGTATGGAAGAGAAAATGAATAGTCATTCGAGAACTACGAGTATGAGATGCTTTGATAGTTTGATTGAGGAATTAAATTTAATAGATCCACCACTTCTGAATGCAAAATACACTTGGACGAATTTCAGGAACCATCCAATTTGCTGTCGTCTTGACAGATTCCTCATCACCAAGGGTTGGAAAGAAATGTTCCAGAATTACAGACAGAGGGTGTTACCTAGAATCACCTCCGACCACAATCCGATATTGTTTGACACTTGTATTCTGCGGTGGGGACCTACACCTTTCAGATTTGAAAATGCATGGCTATCACACCCGAACTTCAAACAGATGGTCAACACATGGTGGAATTGTGGATCTCCCCAAGGGTGGGAGGGATATAATTTCATGACAAAACTTAAAAAAATCAAAGCGGAAGCAACCAGTTGGAATAAAGAGGTTTTCGGAAATGTTGATATTAAAATTAAAGAATTGACCAGCGACATTAGTAGACTGGATGAATTAGAAGAGTCAGGAAGGTGGTCTGAGACTTTGAAAGACGAAAGGAAAAATTTGAAAATCCAGTTGGAGATAAATTCCGTTAGAAGGGCGCAAATTCAATGTCAAAAAGGGAAAATCAAGTGGATGAGAGAAGGAGACCATAATTCAAAATTTTTCCATTCCTTACTAAGTGACAGAAGGACCAAAGCAGTGATTGATGTTGTGGAAAAGGAGGATGGATTGACAGTCACGGATGAATATCTCATTGAAGAGGAAATCATAAGTTTTTACAGGAAACTTTATAAGAAAAGAGATGAAGGACAGGGAGAGTTTGAAGATGATGTTATAAAACTTAGAGGGTTGGACTGGTGTGCGATAGATCAAGCGCAATCACAAGAGTTGGAGATTCCATTTTCTGAGGATGAGATAAAAATTTCGGTTTTTGAAAGTGATGGCTGTAAAGCACCGGGCCCAGATGGATTCACAATGGCATTTTATCAACACAATTGGGCAACGGTCAAAGAGGACTTATTAAGAGTCCTAAATGAATTTTACAGAAATGGAGTGGTCAACGGATTAACAAATGAGACATATATATGTCTAATACCGAAAAAAAAGGAAGCCACGAGGATAAAGGATTTCAGACCTATTAGCTTAATTACGAGCTTATATAAAATCTTGGCAAAAGTATTGACGAATAGATTGAGGAAAGTCATTAGTGCAACAATCGAAGAAAACCAATGTGCTTTCATTACAGGTCGACAAATATTGGACTGTTGCTTAGTCGCCAATGAAGTGGTAGAGTTTTATCGAAGGAGAAAAAAGGATGGATGGGTGTTTAAAGTGGATTTGGTAAAAGCATATGACAGTGTTGACTGGAAATTTCTGGATTGGGTATTGATGAAGAAAGGATTCGGGGTAAAGTGGCGGAAGTGGATAATGGGTTGCGTTTCCAGTGTCTCTTATTCAATTTTTATTAATGGAAGGCCGAGGGGGAAAATTAAAGGGGAGCGTGGTCTTAGGCAGGGGGATCCGCTCTCACCCCTTCTCTTTAATTTGGTAATAGATGTTCTGGGAAGAATGGTAGATAGAGCCATGATTGTTGGAAAAGTTAGAGGTTTTGAAGTTGGTAGGAATCATGAAGAAATAATTCACTTACAATTTGCAGATGACACTATTTTTTTCGCAAATTCAGGTCGGCACTTGATGGAAATTTTAGAACTTCTCAAAGTATTCTGCCAGCTCTCGGGTCTGAAGATAAATATGGATAAAAGCATGATTGTGGGTTTGCTTATTGATGAAGAGGAATCAGATGCAATGGCCAGTAACATTGGGTGTAAGAAAGGAACATTTCCGATTAAATATTTGGGACTGCCGTTGGGAGGAGATCCCTTGAAAATGGAATTTTGGGATCCGGTCTTATCGAATATGAAAAGAAGACTAGCCTGCTGGAAAAAATCTTTTCTATCAAGGGGAGGGAGGCTTACGCTGATCAAGGCTGTTTTGTGTGCACTTCCATCCTACTATATGTCCATTTTCAGAGTACCGAATAAGGTGGGGATTATTATGGAAAGATTAATGAGAAACTTCTTGTGGGACGGACCGGACGGTGAGAAACATTGTCATGTGGTGGGATGGAATCAAGTGTGTAAACCGTTGGCGAAGGGAGGGCTGGGAGTGGGTAATATTCAACTCAGAAATAAATCGTTGCTCGGCAAATGGTGGTGGCGAGGTTTGGTGGATAAGAGGGCTATGTGGAAGAAAGTTATTTTGAGCATTCACGGTTCTAATGACAATGGTTGGGATTTGGGGTTAGCTGGGATCTCCACTTACAAAAGTCCATGGAAAGGAATTTCTAAATCGTTCCCGGCTTTCAATCGATTAGTTAGAGGGGTGTTAAAGGAGGGGAATTTTATTCGTTTCTGGGAAGATGAGTGGGTGGGAGGGGTACCTTTTTTCATTCGTTTTCCTTCTCTGTTTGCAATCTCAAGTCTTAAAAATAAAACAGTCTCAAACTTCGTAGAGACTGCCACTAGGGATGGGGCAGGGGATCATCGCTGGGACTTAAGATTTAGGAGGAATTTGACTGTACAAGAAGAGTGTGAGTTTACCGAGTTGCTAGGCGTCTTACAAAATGTTCGTATTGAGATAGGGGTAGAGGACTACAAAATCTGGTTGGGGGACTCCTCGGGGATTTTTTCGGTGAAGTCTTTTTATGATTCTTTTTTCCAGTCGCATGAATCTTTTCATACTTCTTTATTCTTGAATATTTGGAAAATACCTGTCCCGCCAAGGGTGCAAGTATTCTCGTGGATTGTGGCGTTGGAGAAAATTCAGACTTGCGATATGATACAAAGAAGATGGCCTACATGTGCTTTAAGACCTTTTTGGTGTTGTTTGTGTTGTTGTGCTGAAGAAAATCAAGATCACTTGCTCTTACACTGTCATTACAGTCAACAGATTTGGAATAAGGCGATAAAGGAGCTGGAATTGATGTGGGTAATGCCGGAGAAGTCTAAAGACATGTTCATAATCGAACCGAGCTTACATAATGACAGGAAAAATCAGCGGTTCTGGTACACTATAGTACATTGCATAATATGGTCTATTTGGATGGAAAGGAATAAAAGGATATTCGAAGACAAGGAGGACACGGTCGAGGAGCTATGGGACAAAATTAAATTGAGAGTGGCTAGTTGGGCGATTTTACAAGAAGACTATAAACACCTTGGTGTATCGCAGTTATATAGGGATTGGAATTTTATTTTTCATTGACCGGAATTCTTAGGAGTCTTTGGTTTTATTGTATTTATTTTCTGTAGCGGATATCTTGTCCGCATAATGTTGTGTAACTCTGAACTTCTATATTTTTAAATTATAATGTTTCTTATCAAAAAAAAAAAACTACTATCCATATAACCGACATCGCAACTAGCGGGAATGTGTTATGATGATGATGATGATGTTTCCAGTGGTTGTTTTCAACTGTATATTGTTTGTACTTAATACTTGAAAGGGTTGAATATTAACTTGGAAGTGTTTATAACCACGTGCATTTTTGAAGGTTTAGAGATCAGTGGAACTAGAATCCAAGGACTGTTTTAAAAATCAAACAAAAATAAATTGAAGGTAGAAAATGATTTCTATTGAACTCTTCTAATGGGTTTAAACTTTCAGTAATCTTGACAAATAATCATAGCAAATTTAAAGAGCAATTATCGAAGCAGCGCTTTTGAGAGTTTGAGAATCATGGATTTGTTGCAGTGATAATTTAAGTTTATGTAGTTTTATTTCTGTGACCGAGTCCTTTTGCTTGTTTGTTCTCTTTTCATGTGATCAATGTGGTCCATTTGTTAATTTTTGCGTCTACAGTCTGGCATCTGTTAGTTTAGCATGTAGCAAAAACTGGAACATGCAAACTACTTACCTAGTAGAACAATATTTCCATTCTTTTGTCATCAGACCAGACCATGACTCATGATGACCTTTGTGAGTGGAAAGTGAAAAAAGTTTTCGAACAATGAGGATAGTCTATGACAGGTATCTGTTACTTAAGTAACTCTATATGAGCTGCTTTTTGAGATTCAAAATAACTTTAGAAAACTTGTTGTATTATTAACCTTGTATTGTAATTTGTCTCAATTTTGCTATAACATGCAATGTTTTCTGAACAGTGTCTCTTATCATAAATGTTAGAATTTAAAACTTGGATAGTGGAAATATTTGTAGGCATCGGCAATGACTAATTAAAGATGCACGGTTGTGAGTTCCATGATATGTGTTTCGTAGTGTGCCTTAGGCATGTCTGATGACTTTGGAGCTACTTTTGTGGTTTTATTTAATTTAGACTATGGTTGACGGCTATCATAATTGCCCTGACCACATGGGTTGCCGATTGAACCCGAGGAGATAAATTTGTTGTTTCCATTCTTGTCGATTGATGACAAATGCCAATGGTTTGCAGTCGACTGCTTATAAAAGTCACTATGATCATTGTCTCACCTCATTAAAGGTTAAGGAGTTTGTGTGGTACATATAACATGGTACTTAGCAGGTGTAAACATGATTGAGCTACTTTTTAAACTTGTAGCACCCAATCTAGATTTCGTAATTGTCTTAGTGATCCAATTGGAAATAAATAATCAATTGAAGGAAGTGAAGAATTTAAGATTTTGAAGAAATCGAATGTTGAGTTTAAAATGGAATGAATTAGTTTCCCACCTACATTATATGGAGATAGATTTTCATATTATTGTACATTATTAAATTAAAGAAAGCAACTTAAAAAATATCATATTCTTTACTCCTTGTTTGTAGATAAATGAAACACCACATATTGCTGAATTGAGTTTTTTATTCTTTACAGTCTCCTTGAGGGGTTTTGCCTAGTTTGTGCTAGTTCTGATGTGAGGTTATCAAACCTGTTAAATTTGTCTTGCTCATCAACCATTAAATCGTCAGCGCACTATAGTTACCAGCTTGCCCAATTATTATTTAGAGTGTAGGTGCTGGAGGGAATGTATATGGGTCAGATAAATAACATGTTGAAGGAGGATGATGATTATGCCTTACCGGTTTCAGATACCTTGTTATCTTAATTTTGGTACTGGGAAGTTTTCTAGGACCTATTTGGAATTTTAACATGCAACCAATGATAAAGGATTGAAGTGATCTCTAGGGGTGACAAAGGGTTGAAGTAATGACAATGAATGGTCTCTCCCAGTTTATTCTTAGTGACTGATGTTCTGTATTGAACAGCCTTATATATGACTACAACACGATTCTTCCTCATACTCTCAATTCACATCTGCAACTGCAAACTCAGTTTGAACAATTTTGAAAATACATGGTTTGAACAAGCAGGTATCCTCACTCGTGTCCATTTCACGTTCACCATGTTAGCATCTACTCATTTGAACTAAGAACACGTGGTGGAATTATCTGGTCTGGAAAACTCATGGGCTCAAAATACACTCTTGTAAAGGATTTCCCTAATCATTGTTGATATCGATGTAATCGATTCTCATTTATTACGCCTACGTAGTCGTTATTTTTTGACATTTTTATTTATTATTACAATGCAGCATGTACACACTTGCTCGACTGTCATAAAATTAGTTGTGGAAGACATTAAATTTAAAGCAAATTCTCTACTCATAATATTCCCATTCACATTAGAGTACGCACCAACAAAAATCATAAGTTCACAAATTTCCCTTTGCACACACTCGCTATCACACAGTCGTAGACCATCCATAAAAAACTTAGGTTTTTCTTGGGAGCGAAAACAATGGTGGGAGAAATGGAGAAGCGCCAAATCTTGAAAAACCTCTTTGGTGATTTATCAGAAGATGAGGATTTTGAAACCAACCATGAATTAAATCACCAAGCTGACTCTGTTTTTGTAAGATTTTCATTTTTCTTTTTCAGTTGCCTGTTAAGCTTTTGAATTCAATTTTCCTTTTTTCGCCAAATTAGATCTTAATCACAAAAACATCTTCAAATTCCAATGGAGTTTCATTTCATTGAATCTTCTCATGTCTTCCATCCTGGGAATCTAGAATCACATTCTTTTTCTGGAAAACATCCATCAATTTTTATTTTCTGATTTGTGAGGTAGACTTGTTTTATTGTTTGCTTTTATTTTTATTAGGAATTTGTTTTATGATACACAAATAAATGAATTATTTGGTATTCAATATAAATGCTAGTTTTTATTTGATGGAGCAACAGATTTGGGATTATCCCCACTATATATGTAGATAATCTTATTAGAGGTGTACATTTGATTCGTCAACTGATCTGACTGTTTTTTTCATCAAAAACAACAAACTTAATCAAATTAAAATATCATCAAGAGACACTCCAAATTCGGTAATAAAATCCAAACATTTAATCATTACTCCAATTAACTTATCATTGACACAAAACTCAATTTAAATAAGCTTAGCCCAAGACCAATTCAATATGATAGGCCTACATAAAAAAATTGAAGTTCATTTAGAAAAAACCCAGTTATTTCGGCTTTCTTAAAAAATAATTGAAGCTGATCCAAATAAACCAAAGTGACTGAATTTTTTAATAGTTAAAAACCGAAATTTGGAATCAACCAAACCGAACTTTCGAATCGATTCATCCCGGTTGGTTATTTTTGTTTGACCGAAGTTTTGTTCACCCCTAATCTCAGGCAAACATGAGAATATTTGTTGGAGATTTTTTTTCCTATGAATGTCAATCGTGTCAACTAAGAATCACACTCATGCACGCTTTTTACTGTAAAGAAAATAATTATTTGGCCTAGATTATTTACTTAGAGGAAAATTCAAGACGAGGCATGAGCTTGTTGAGCCTCATGCTGGATGCTGTAGGCTATTTAAACCTGGGATTAGGAAAAATAAAAAGCACTGTTTTCTTTTCCAGCCTCTAAAATGTTTTCTATGAAAAATTTACAGTTTTAGTTTCTTATTCTGAAAGCTTTTTAATTTTTCTTTGGACAATTCTGAAACATCATTTGCTATATCTGAATTCTTCATGTAAGATATACTGCTTATTGTTATGATTGTCGCTATTGTATTACGAGTCTCCGTGTAATGGCTGATCATTTATGCATGGAAAATCTAGCCACATATAGTGAATAACACGCATGAATGCATATGAGTTTCTTGGGTTATGTACTCGTTAATGTGCCTGACATTCACTGCAGTTTGCATTTTAACATGATGATCATATGGTTAGACGTATCAGCATAAATATAAGATGGTCTTGGACTCTTGTTGCAGGCAGAAAGAAAAGCATGAAGAACTTCTAATCTTGAAGTAATAGAACATGATAAAAATGTGAGAATAAACACAGTAATACATGTCATCACTTCTAGTAAAAATGAGAGGCGGATGAAAATGTAGTACTATAGGTGTTAGGCAGATCCTAACTCAAACAATAAAGAATTAGATGCGGGGATGATTAGGATAATTTTAAAGTCATTATGTACTTTGGTCATTTTTGTTGTGCTTGATATTGCTGCTGCTATACCATATTATTCACATTTTTAAGACTTAAACTTTTGTTGCTTTTACATGATCAATTGCCAGCTTTTTGTTGAAAAGATTAGTCAGCTATGATAAACTGTCGTTTACCTGGGTATTGATAGAATGAACATTATAGTCTTTACTTCTGCAAATTGACCAATAATTTTTTTTCTAGCATGTAAGTGGGGCTTCCACCCTTACGAACATGGAATTTTTAATTTTTTTGATTCTGTATGTCATCTTATTGAGTTTTGGACCTTTTGTGTCTCCTTTATCCAACTACTGGATTATGATAATGTTTCTCAATAATGAAAATATTTATAGAACATTTTGAGAAAATGTGCTTATTAAGCCTGTGATTTATAAGAGTGGCTGAGAATAATGTTTAAGGTGATATAAAATGACAGGTCATGAACTTCGCTCCATATAGATTAGGTTGCTTAGATGTTAAGTGTGAACATTATTCCCACCACTTAAAATTGTGAATAGGGTATTGGTCTTCATTTGGCTTCAGCTGACGGGAAACATAAGCCACCACTCGATCATCTTGCATGAATACACATTTGATGCTTTGACGAGATGCGTCGGTTTGTAATTTTGAAATTTTCCGAATAGCAAAATGTGGTAAATACATTGTTAGTTTTTTCTTCAGCTCTTAGAAGTTTTGCTCGTATTTGGAAGATCATTCAAATCTGGCATTTTGACTTGTGAGCTAGGTAATTGGTCTTGCCAATAAGGAGATCTTTTTGGTAAAGTGTATGTAGTATCCTGCCAATCCCAAGAAGCTTCTAATATTGGGAATTTTGTTGGTCTCGACAAATTATTATCTTTGTGAACTAGAGATAATGTTGTTAGGGAATTATGGTTTCATTTTTAATTACCGAATGCGATAAAAGTCGGCCAAAAATAAACACAAAAACACCCAAGATTTATAGTGGTTCACTCTCGATGTGAGGGCTATGTCCATTTGCCACAACTGCAAATTCCCACTTGATTGATTCATCAACATGCATCGCCTCATCATAACTTTTTGGTTCACCTCTGTCAGTCAACAAAATAGAATTGAGGATGGAGAGAATCTCAGTGGTGACCTGGAGATTCTATAAGATCTCCTCAATTCTGTCACATGAGTGGTTTGTGGGGCTATATCCTCTTGGTCAGTTGAGGATATATTTTCTTCATTAATTGGAGCATCATGTTGCAAATCATTAGTGTAAAATCTTTCCAGTGAATTAACACATGTATTTTTACTTCAGAATCTGCATTTTCCGAATATTTACTCAATTTGTCTTTGTACAACACATGCTCATTGAAAATTGATAAATTTTCGATTTTGGTCATCCCAGAGACGATAACCAAACTCAGTATCACCATAGACAATAAGGAAATTTTTTTTAGACTTATGATTAAGTTTAGTTCTAGCAGAAACATCAACATGAACATAAGAGAGTCAATCAAACACTTTTAGAAAAGAATAATTTACCGCTTTGGTGCTTCAAACCTCATCTGGTGTGCTATAACTTAGAGGCATTGATAGGCCCCTATTAATCAAATAAGTTGATGTGTTAATTGCATCAGCCCAAAGTGCATAGGGAATTCTGCATTAATACGTATGCTCCTTGTACGTTCATTCAAGGTCCTATTCTTTTTTTCAGCCACACCGTTTTGTTGAGGATTTCCAGTAATGGTTTTCATCATCTTGATCTCATTCTTAGCACAATAATGCTTGAAGTCACCAGCTTTGTGTTCACCTTCATTCTCAGATTTCAGACGCTTTACTTTTAAATTCGTTTCATTTTCTACCATTGTTTTCCATTTTTAATAGTATCAAACATATCAGATTTATTTTTCAGAAAATAAACTCATACTTTCCTGGTAGAATCATCAATGAATATCACATAGTAGTTAGATCCTCCAAAAGAACTCATAATGAAGGCCCCCAACATCAGTATGCACCAACTTCCATTTTTTTTTTCTCAGATATTTCCCAGATTTAGAGAAACCGATCTTTTGGGCTTTCCAAGAACATAACTTTCACATAACTGGATGTCAACATATTTCAACTCTGATGAAAGCATCTTCATCCTCTTTCCACTCATATGACTGATTCTGCAATGCCATCAATCTTACTTGGCACAACTATCAACAACAACAATCATATCTCTTGAATTGGAATTCATGTAAAAAGTTCCAGTTTTATTGCTACGTGCAACAACCGTAAAACCTTTTATAATCTTCCAAGCACCACCACAAAAAGGTGACATCATGCCCTTCATCGTCAAGTTTTCCCACCGAAATTAAATTTCGCATATCCCTTTTGACATTTTTAAACGAGTATCTACAATATCCAAAGGTTCTCCATGAGCCAGATAAGCTTTCCCATAATTTCTAACAACATAATTTTCCATAATTTCATGACGAAGAGTAGTGTGAAAGGTCGTACCCTGAGTCCAAAACCCAAAAATCAACTGGACTGTCAACACACAAAAATAGTGCATTTTAAATCTCATTAGTTGCCACGTTTGCGGCGTTGCCTTTGTTTTTGTTTTTATTTGGTGCCGTACAATTCTTTTTTCATATGGCCTTGTTCTCACAGTTCCAGAATTCCAGATTTATCCGAGATCTGGAATTAATTCTACCATTCTTTGATTGTGACATGTCTCAATTCCGATTTCCGGTTAGAATTTCTATTATTCCCTCTACCTCTACCTTAAATATTTAAGACAAAATTTAATGTCGATGTTTCACCAGAATCAATTCTGCCAACCTCTTATGCAAGAATATATCTGTGACATTTCAGTTTTGCACTGCCATCATAATTACTAACCGAAGCTCGCATTGGTTTCTGATTGTTTAGTAGAGATGCCAAAAGTATTAGGGCACAAACCTCATCATCAAAATTAATTTCAATGGAAGACCATTGATTGAGAATTGCATTAAACTCGTTCAGATGTGCTGCCACTCTGTCATCTTCAAATTAAAATATTTTTCATGAGAAATACCTTATTATTTGTGGAAAGCTTCTCATACATATTTGACAGAACCTTTGTCAGACCCGGAGGCGATTTCTCATTTGCAGCGTTATGAGTCACATTCTTCAACAGTGTCAATCGAGTAACTCCCAGTAACTATCTATCAAAGAGATTTTATTTGTTGTTTGACATCTTCTCTGTTTTCTTCCTTGCAAGCGGTAGATATAGATAGATCTACATTTTGTAGAGAGCAATCATTGTTAGCAAATTTTCCAATCCCATGTGCCAAATCTTCTTCGCTAGCCACCGCTTTCAAATTCAATATGGTGTTATGGTACCAGTTGTTATGAATTATGGTTCCAGTTCTAATTATCCAAAGCGATAAAAGTTGGCGAAAAATAAATGCAAGGATACACAGTATTTATAGTTTTTCACTCTCGTTGTTAGAGTTATGTCCTCTTGTCACCTAACTCCTAAGCAAATTTCCACTAATGAAACCAAGATTACAAAGAGAATTTTACAAAAGATTGTCCCCTCTCATAACCATTTTTTTTCAGTTTTCGTCTCTCTCTTTGTACGTGAATAATAATTATATTACGGATACCAACACATAAATAATATTAGAGCTGCATCAATATATGTCAAATATCCTTCAATAAATAATTAGCTCCACACATATATTAACAAATGTGACCCAAAATCACAACTAGATGGAACAGAGCTCAAACTTTAATGTTTGGCATATAGTTGTTCTTTCTGGTACTTAGGGCACAATCTTGACTATGCTCATGCTTTTCATCGAAAAACGATGATGAACTTGTCCAAAAACGATTTGCAAATCCTATTTATCATATTCACGAGGATGACAAATGCATTGGTTAAACAATAAAGGCATCGCCATAAATTTGTTGTGTCTATATCTTGTCTAGACGGCTTACTGGGTAGATGCTTCTTGGGCATGTTTTCATTTCAGACTCTCCACAGAAGAACTTAAACTTCGAACAATGACATATTGCATCGTAATAATGCCCTTATTGGCAGCATGGGATTGTTCTTTATGTAGCACAAATGCTTGGCCATTTTGCAGTTGAGGTCTTCTCTACCCTTGTTGTCCCTATTATTGTTTCGCCTTTGACTTCTTTCGGCTAGTTGGTGCATTAGACGCCATGGATGTCCTTCCCACAAATTGGAAGCTAACGTCTATTGGGAATAGTCTCTTGCATGTTGATCGATGTGTCCACAAGTGAACTACTCTTCTTAAATTTCCTTCCTGTAAGGCAAAAGTTTCCCTCCAATGACTAGATGACAATGTGCCCCAAGTCATCCCTTCACTGGGCTTCAACAATGGCTCCACGACCCTAGCCGCAATAGAGACCGTACTTCCTGGGTGAGCTAACACAAATACTAGTATTCCATATTGTCACCCGAGGAACATTGGTACACTGACTGGACAATACTAGTAGTCTCAGTCTTTACTCAAATCGGTCTTCTTCTTCCCCGTTGTGCCATATCCGCTCATTTATTGGTAAGAAATGAAATAACAAGACTAGCACTATAGGCTATTTATCGGATGCTTAAGGACCTTTATTTTTAAGCTTAACAACACAAGAACTATATGTCCATCAGGTCGGCACCTCCACTCTATGGCGCTAACTCTAATTTGACATGTCCTGGAGTTTTATCCTCTGATACCACGGCCTACGGCGTACTATTAGGCATAACATGTATCACAAAAAGTATTGCAACAAAATACTTATAAAATAAAAAAAATCAAGCTTACAATGTGAAGCTGGCCTAAAGGTGATTGGGAAGTGAACTAACATATTCAAAAGAAGTATTTATGTAAGATGAACCATCAACTAATTGGTATGATTCATTTAATTCCCCTTCATTTTAAAGAATGATTCACCTATTTCAAGGTCATGCTCAATGATAACTCAATTTTTTTTTATGTTTACTTAAGTACTGCTCAAAGATAAATCCCAAAATAATAAGTAATTAAAAATATGAAACAAACAATTGCTCTTCAGGTATAATTCCCTACTTTAGACTATTGGCGTTGGCTCAGGACATCCTTTTAGCTCTGGCTTGCTGCTTTGTTCGCACTGACTGCTTAACTCTAATATTCAAATTATTTTCTAAAGTTTAGTCCGACCTTTAAGTTTGAGGGATGAGTCTGCTCATGCCTGACTACTATCTCCCCAACTACTTGACCACTTGACATGTGATGTTTACCACCTTGAAGCTATGGAAACCCCGATCATTCCTTTTCCGAATACTCGCGGTGGCTAATCTCTGGATTGTTTCCGATTTGTCAACAATGATTAACTCTCCCAGCTTCTTGAAATAGTAGAGGTTCCAAATTCTGGATACCTAGAATTTTCAAGGTTTTCTATCTTTTGCCTGCTCGTGATTTCCCGACTCCTTATGCTCTTAAGCATTTTTTGAACTTTTTCCTGATTGCTCGTCATTTGGAATTTTGGGGCATTATGTATCATGATGTGCATTGATGATAAAAGTTTTTGACAAAGCTTTGCATCATTTAAATATAAATTAATTATTTATGTTGATTAGACTGTAGGTAATTGGATGAATCTTATTGCCTGGATATAAGCCACAAATAATGAAAATTAGTGCTTCCTGGTTGTAGCTCTTGTTTGTTTTGATGATTAATTAGTATTATCATGGCTGGTTTGTGAAAAATTGAATTTCATTCTTTGCTATAAAAGTTGCTTTTTTATTATGTTCGGTTTTGAGTGCTGTCAGACAAAGTTATAAGACATGTGTGGTTTTAGTAATATTCGTTTATGTGATCTATTCCATAATTTTTAAAGTTAGTTCTTCGTCTCCCTTGTTATCTATTTATGTATTTATTTTTTTGTCTTGACATAAAGAGCATTTGTATTCAGAATGATGACAACGGAACTCCTAAGCCTGAGAAGGAAGTCAAAACCATAAGTAAAGGAGACATCAAGCTTGATAATGAAGCTAGAAGCTCAAGGTCTTGCACTGAACTTGTTTTGCACCTTTTAGTTATTAAATTTTTCCTATTTTTAGTGTTTTTTACCTTGGGAAAAATATTTCTATTTTCTTCTGAATCCGGTTGAGTTCTCATACTAATGCACATGGCTCAAGATCTGACAACTCATATTTGGTTGAATTCTCAAATAAATTTCTTACAGAGCATTTTCAGTGTGTGACTGTCAAAGGTAATACAAGGTTGTTATGCTCGACGTTCCCTTGTTGACACCAGAGGGCAGGGGACCATATGCATCCTATTTTAATTTCTTATCTTTATGTTGCATTATGCTAAAGGCATGATTTCTCCGATTATGCTCTCCATATTTTACCAAGAGCATAATATTCAACTTGCTCTTGATGCTGAATAAATTTTATCCAAATGTTGGTCAAGAGAGAGCATGGTGGTCGTCAAAGAATCAGCGAATGACAAATTTCTCTTGTACAAGTGCAATTTTCCTGGTCCTGGGATCCTTTTTTTTCCTGAAAATAAGATGAGATGTTTCTGCTATTCATATCTTACACGGTTATATGTATTTAAGGCAGTCTTTTTCTCCTTGGGTTTTTATGTCAATACCACGGTTTGTCTAAGTTTACTTTGTGGTTCTAATCTTTACTTGTACATAGTATTGCTGAATGCAGATTTATGTACATTACTACATTAGTTTAGAAACTGATGGCGAGAAAACTGGTCAAAAACATATTAATTTTGGAGTCTTTAGAGTTCCAAAAAAATATAAAATTTCAAAGCTAATGTTTCTTGTTTACGGCGATGTAATGATGTTATATTCTATGTGCACTGCATCTTGTAACGCATCAATATGGGATCTCTGTACCTTTTTTTTCAGTTACTGGAATTATGTCTGTTGGTTTATTTTTGAGAGATCCTTTGCGGTGATGTAATTATGCGGATGAAATAAGAATGGTTGATTTATCTGAATGGGAAATCATAGCTTTGGTCTTTTATATACTTTAAATTTAAATTTAAATTTAAATTGTTGACCCATGCCATGACATGTTATGTCAGTCCTATTTCTCAATAAAACCTCTTGCTTTCATGCAATTGTGGTTGGAGCTAACTTTACATTTGACATTTTTGTTATCACTATAGATTGATCGGAAGTGAGAAAGACGAGGATCCAGATCTACATCTTGCAGCTGTAATTCATGATGTTTTTGGGGATTCAGAGGATGATGAACAAGCAGAGTATGGAGTTCAGAATCAGATTAACCAAGGGGTAAATCCATAATGTTTTAAATGACATTAAAAAATAACTTCATTTTTGTTTTTTGTCATTTTATAGTGTGGGTAAATTCAAATTATACTTGCAATCGGTTTCACATTCTCTGCTTCCCTCGTAGATTTGTTCTGAGAAAGAATTGAGGTCCGGGATTGTTGTAACTGATGGAGAAGCACCTCAGGAGGCTGCAGAAGAACATGATGAGACTAAACTCAAGGGGAAGGAAGCTGGAAACCAGCAGCTGGTGTTCGAGATTCCAATGCATCCTTCCCTGGGTCATCCAAATCAGGTATAACTCATATCATGTTTTCTTCAAGCAGTATATCTCTTTCCAAGGTTTTTCATTTTGTCGTTTGGTTACATCTTCATCTATTGTACATGATAATATCCTACAAACTAATATGAAATGCGTTTTCATAACTAGAATTTCATGGCTGCTTAGAGCTTTCTAGAGTGGAACTTTAATAAGAGTAACATCTTTTGCGAGCATTGGATAGAAAGCTGAATGATCCCCAATACTAGAGTTTGTGTTCTATTAGTTAATCTTTTAGTTTGAGTGTATTTGGAAGTTCATTCCATATGAAGATTTTTTGGTTTCCTATTTTTATTTTTCCCATTATCTCAGGTTCTCTTTCTGTACTATCAGGGGCTTTTTATATTGAATTTGATTTGGTAAATAAACCAGTATCAAATAATTCTTTCCATTTAGTCTCTGGTTTCATGGTACCAATCACACAAGTTTTTAAATGTTTTTACTTTTGTAAAGGAAAATTGTAAAGGATCGGTTGCATGTGGATATTTACCAAGCTTGTTGATTGGTGGAGTTTCCGTCCAATTGCGTAATGAGATTATGAACAAATTCGCTAACTGTATTGATGTAAGATTTACATATTCCTTTGGAAGAAGCCATACAGCCATACAGGTCTATAGCCACGAATCACAACAGGTCAACCATTAGCATTGCTCATGATTCAGCGGAATATGCTAGAATAAAGCATTTTTACATTGGTATAAACTTCATTAATAAGTGAGAAGTACGAAAACATTTTGTATACGGTATTGGGGAGCAAAATCACGAGAAGCATACATTCTAACAAATTCCTTTTGAAGCCTGGGATCTCAAAGTAGGAATTGTTATTTGTTCTCTAGGTTAAAGTTGAATGATGAGAAGTGGAATGATTTGCATGTTTGGAGATTAATCTTAACTAGTTAATATTTCTGTTATGTCATATCTACTAGTTACCAATTTATTATATGTTTTGCAAGTTTCATAATAGTCTTGTTTCCTTTATCTTATGTTTTTATTTTTTGATAGGGGCTATATGTCTTGTATTCAATGTCGCTGAATAGAAAAATATGATAGAATTAATTCTCTTTGATCTCAGGTTCCTTTTCAAAAATTCAATGACATATTTGAAACAATGCAACAATTGGGTCTTTTGTGCTCTCTTAAACATTTGGTGCTAGCTAGTTTGTGTCTTGCAGATAATGCAAAATTTTACAAATCTTGGGAACCAGTGGAATTTGTCAATTTTCGTTAAGAGTGATTGCATGTAAAATTATTTATGTCTTGTTGCTTATGTGATATTTTAGTTGTCTACTCGAGTTTCTTCTGTATGAGCTATCTTTTGCACTAAAATATTAAGGCATGGAAAGCTTGTTTCTCCTCCATAGTAAGTAGTGCTGCTATTTTGAAGTTTATTATGTGAAGTGAATATATAACAATATACGTATTCCTTTTCTAATTTCTGGTATGAGTATCCTCTCTTGGTTTCTTTTTTTTTTCTTGCTTTTGACCTTAGGAAAATACGCAGTTATGAAAATTTCAGTTGTAGTTGTATCACTTGTCTCACATCTATTATATGGATTATAGATGATTTTTGTAAACAGTCTTCTGTCCCTCTTTCTATTTATTCTCATGCTTTTGTCCATTCTAGGAGTCTGTCTTGTACAGATAGATCTTCCAGTTTTGTTGGTTGAATGTTAGTTCTGTTCCTGTCTGTTAACGACTGGCTTGCATACTTGATGTATGTGAACTCATCCTTCTAGGCAGCTACAAAATATATTTTTCAGGTTCCTGTATATCTGGATATCATAATGCTTTTTTTAATACTGCAGATGGCAACTGTCAATTTTTCCAACTTAATTGCCATTGACCCTATACCATTTGATCCTGCAACATATGTTGAACAAGAGTTCTATGCAGAAGATGCTTCTGGATTTAAAAGGCCTGTCCCACTCCCCAATATCATTCGGTGGAGAGAAGTCAAAAACCCTGATGGAACAACTTCTGTAAGTGAATATGTGATGCTGTTTTACCGATTTAACATAAAAGAATAGGTATCTGATGAATCAGTACTCAGCTTTTTGCAATGATGTGGTATAGTTCACATCAATTTACTATAAAACGAAGCTGCTCTGAAGAAGAAAATGTCGCGCATGATCATCAAAACATTTTCAAGTAGATGTTTCGATCTATTAATTAAATGCCTTCGCTGTACGGGTATTGTCACCAATTTGTGTCAGTTTTCCATCCTGTACTAAGTTCATACCTTGCGGGTACATGTGTGAGAGGATAGAAGGAAATCACACCGTCCTTCTTGTAGCAATCTGGAAATGAAGAAATTGGTTTGAAAAAGCAACGCCAAAATCTAAATGTAAAAAACAAAACTTTACACTAGAAGGAGAGAAGGAATGGAATATGTAGAATGAGTTTGATGTGGTGGCCTTTTGGATGAACTACTTCCTTTTGATACTTCATTTTAAGGTTTCGGTTTTCTGGTCATTCGGGTTTATTTCAGTGTTAATTACACTAGCAATTCTTTGTTAATAAAATAATCGGTCCGACTTTAATGATATGCCCATGCTTTTCTGCAAATAAATTAACTGCTATATGTTTATGTTCAGTTGCCTCCATGATGTCAATCAAAAGATTGAACAGATGACCGAGGGAGCATTAAGTACAAATAATTACGGGTTAGTTTAATATAAGGGAGGAAAAAACAGAGGGAATCATCATTTAGGGAGAAATAGTCAAATGTGACACATGCATCATCAAAATTTGTGGATGTGTTGGAAAATCATCACTTTCATTCTCGCGTAATGGTTTTGACTTGGACCATATTCTGCCTTTACTGTTCTTTCTCATCCTGATGTTCCCCAGTGCATGTCTTGTACTGGTCTAGAATTGTCTTGTTTTATCTAAATTAGAGTGGTTGATCAACTTCATTTCTTTCAAGTCCCAGTGGCCAAGTTTTGCTCATAATTCCTTGATTCTCTTTACTTACTATTTCGGATTTGATATGCAAAGATATTTTAGACTTCTGATAATCAATGTTAAATGTCATTGCTTCCTCAACAATTATGCATACAGTTTCAATGAAGAGGTCAACCTTTCTGTACTTGACCTCTCCAATATTTCAGCTTGCAGCTGCTTTAGAAGTGGATAAGATGGATTTACATGCCAATTAATAAGATGAAACAAATAGAAAATAACTTTGAGCTGACATTCAACTTATGCTACTTATGAAACCTAGAGGAAATATAGTTCTCATGAATGGAAGTTGTAAGATCAGAAACATAAACATGATCTAGGACTCAGATTTAGGCATAAGGAAATGTGAGCAGGATTTTTGTTAAGATAACGAAAGGGGGATCTCCTGATGCTTCAGGAATTCTCAATATAATCCCCTATGTAGTGCAGTGTAAGATAGCAAACAAAGATCTCAACTTTTTTGTGTTTTCAACTAATGTTTGTTTTCCGGTTTTAAATTTTGATTACATGATATAGATTTAACGCACAACAATGAAGTTTAAATGTTATATCCTGGTTTTTCTAGTTGCTGTGTGGTTCAGATATTTAGAATTCCAACACCTTGGTTTTGACCTCCAGATCTATTGAGTTTTTAGAATTGAAGGTCGAGTCAGTAACAAATGCACGATATCGTTTTGACTAAATTCTTTCCAATCCATAACAGATGCAAGGTATTGGTTTGATCCGCTCAAGTCTGGGCAATCATTCCCAATGTTGAACAGACAGTTATTGCATATTTTTTTACCACAGATCTATATATGCACCCATACACTTTTAGTTGTCTTTAATTAATCTCAAAATAATTTACTTTGTAGGTTGAGAGCAATGCACGCTTTGTTACATGGTCTGATGGGAGTCTACAGTTATTAATTGGAAACAAAGCATTTGATGTGTCTGAGCACAATGTACAGGAAATTCAATCGCATTTGTTCCTTGAACATTGGAAGGTGCCTTCTAAGTAAACCACCACATTGTCATTAATGTTACTTTCTGCATGAAATTTTGATAAGAAACCATGTACCAGTGGTGGTGTTCGTTTATAAATGGAACTTGTTGAATATATCCTACACGTGCTCTATTTTCTATGTCAGTATCGATTGTAACAACTATTTTTCTTAGCTTATCAGTTACCTTCACCATTCTCTGACAACCTTGCAGGAAACCTATCAGGCTCAGGGGAGAATCCCTAGAAAGATGAAGGTCATGCCTTCAACATCATCCTCGAGTTCCCATTGTTTTTTACCCGATCATGTTGATTCATGGGATAAAAATTCGGGCCCTGAAAATCTGATGGAACAAACTGAGATGGTAAATCACTAATAAGGTTCTGATTTGTTTGGCGTGCATCCCTCAATTTCAAATTTTATTTGATTCCGTTACTTTGTAGGCTGAAAAGAAAACAGCTAAAGCTAATAAACGCCATAACCAGAAGAAGAAGAGAAAGAACCGTAAGAGCACTGCCAAGGACATCAGCAAGTTCGAACTTTCATCTCCGATGGATAATATTCGTGAGGTGACTCATGTTTTTCTGTTTTCCATCAATTCCTAGAAGTGTATCACGTAAGGGTAACAAGATAGTTTCTTGATTGTTCTCTTACTAAATATGCATCAAGAATAATTGTTCTTTTTTCTCTCTCGCACGCAGTCCCCCGAAAGCGGATGAACTATAGAAAAATAAACCAATAAATTAGTTGATAAAATGATGAGAAAAAACAATTGTAATATTAGATTTTATTTACTTTTATCATGTTACCTTTTTCATCAGAATAGTAAACGACTTTACTTTGTATCCCCACAATCTGCTTCTCAGCACAGATTGAATGAGGTCTAAGAAGGAAGCTGATGTCGAGAAGAACATTAGTAATGTAGAAAAAGGGTCATGCTTCATGGGCACTATCTTTCTTGTTTTTTTAATCTAAAAATCGAACCTTTTCTAAATAAATTTAGTTTACAGCAGAATTCTCAGGAGACAAAATTTGATCTAGTATCATCATCTGATACATCTGCTGAAGGACCATTTCGCTTTTCTGCAAGTGAGAAGGCGGAGGCGAAACATGGACATAAAGGGCATGAAGATCAAGATGCCCCATCTGGTGGTAAGCCTGACTCAATATTTGAACAAGTAGAGGAAAAGCGCAACGAAACTGAAGCTGAGGTAAGTGACAATTTCACAAAATAAATTCCTTATCCGCGGGACATTACAACTTGTTCCGGCAAGGTTCTGCTTGGTTTTCAAAGAACTTCCTATGAAGCGTCGTGACATTGTTGGTTTTGGGTTGAACCTTTCAATTTAGCTACATGATACTAAATCTCCTTTCTTGAGGATGAGCCTACCTTCTGTTGAAGTGTACTGCTAAAAATTGATGACCATAATATTTTATGACTACAGCGTGGAATTAAGTTCTTTGACACCTTTAAATTACTCGTTTTACTATGATTTGGATCATGCTTTACCACCTCACCGCACCCAAAACGCAAAATACACTTTCTTTCAAAACAATAGATTTTTAAATATTTTTACATGATAAGTCATATCTTCTTAAGTGTTTTTAATTTTAGAATAAATAATTTATACACAAGAAGTTAAGGTCGGAGGTGTGGGATTTCTTAATTTTACTGAGGGAGTGTTTGTAAACTCTAAAAAAAAAAATTGATCTCGAATTTTTCCTTCACAAATTATAAAAATAATCCATAATTACTTTTTTTTTCCTAAAGGTTGTAAACATCAATTCTCTACTGCAAGAACACATGAGAAGAAGTTATCGGTGGAACTTTTTTATTTTATTTTTTATAAATAACCTTTCTTTTTAAAAGAAACTTTCAATCTCCATTTTAAGGAGATAAAATAGAAGATTATTTTTAAAGTTATTTTGTAGCTAATTTATCATATTTAAAATTATTTTAACATAAATTATTTTAAATTTGCACACACAGTTTGTGTGTTGTGCTAGTATAATATACAGTATTAATAATCATCTGATATAATGTTAACTATTTAGAATAATAAATCGATATGCTGATTTAAATCGGTGAAACTGATATAGTAATCTAAAATTGAAATGATATTACCAAACAAAAAAATGTTGCATTTTTTGGTCTTTCGGGTTAAAATAATATTTTATAATAATGATTTGTGGATATAAAAAAAAAAACAAAAACTTGTGTGAGACGATCTCACGTATCGTATTTTGTGAGATGAATATCTTATTTGAGTCATCTATGAAAAATATTACTTTTTATTGTGAATATCGATAAGATTGACATATATAAAGATTCGTGAGACCGTCTCATAAAAAATCTACTCCAACAAAAAAAAAAAAAAAAAAGGAAAGTAAGATTGGCCAATTATTTTGTCAAATGTTCTTATTTGAATCCAACAAATAAAGAGAAACTCCAGTATTTGAAATCACGTATGGGCTTCGTAAACATGAGATGCCAACCGAGGCTTTGGCTGCACCATCAAACGCTCCGAACGTCCTAACGTTAGAGCAAAAGCCTCCTTCAATGGGGGCAGTTGTCCATCCACGAGGCCGAAATCGAATGCGTGGATCAACGTCGCGGTCAACAACTGAACCATGCGTATGCCCAAGCTCACTCCCGCGCATATTCGGCGCCCGGCGCCGAAGGGTATCATCTCGAAATCAGTCCCTCTAACGTCAACATTGGGCCTCTCCCCACCAGGCATAAACCGTTGGGGCCGGAACTCGAGAGGCTCAGCCCACACGTCAGGATCACGGCCTATGGCCCAAACGTTGACGAGAAGTGTTGTCCCCTTGGGAATGAAGTATCCGTTGATCTCGCAGCTCTCGTTGGCGATTCGCGGAAGGGAGAGTGGAGTAGAAGGATGGAGACGGAATATTTCCTTCACGATGGCTTGGAGGAATGTCAAATGAGGCAGGTCGGATTCGGCCACGAGCCGGTCCTTGCCGACTACCGAGTCGAGTTCTTGTTGGGCTCGAGCCAAAATATCCGGACGATTGAGGAGCTCAGCAATAGCCCACTCTACAGTAGTAGATGTTGTATCTGTCCCCGCTATAAACAAGTTCTGCAATTGAAAAATAACCTTTCAAGAATTAAAAAAAAAAAGAAACTTTATTTCATATCAAAATATATAATTGTTAATTTATTTTCATTTATACGAGTATGAGAGTTAGTTCGACACTACGTTTGGCATAATATCGTAAGAATACGATTGATCCGAGAAAACCATAAGATTTTTTCATTTGATAATTTGGATAGTCATGAGGATAAAATCACATACGAGAAACAAGGCTTTAATTTCTGTAGGAGTCGGCCTCTCTTCCTTGGTGCCATCATCCTCCACCTGCGAAGAAATCAAGATGCTCAATAGGTCCACATGTCCCTCTCTCCCGTGAGGGTCGTCGATCTTGTGATCTTCGATCATCGCATTCAGAAAAGAATCGAATCGCTTGTGGCCCACCTTCAACTTCTTCACCACTCCCTGTACGTCGAAACCTTTGAGGAGTGGGATAAAATCGCTCATCACGAACATACCTGCCAACGTCGTCACCTCCGCCACCAGTGCCTTTACCTCCTCCCCCTTGGTGTCCGCGCGGCCCTGTACATGGTCGACCAGGCGCCTCCCGAGGATCACGCGTGATATTGCGTTGGTGGTGCACGTGTTTATCATTTGGCCTAGATCCACCGGCGTTTGTATTGCACGAGCTAGAGCGCCGCTGAGAACTAGCACTTCTTCCTACAAAACCAAGAGTTTGAAAATATATGTTTTTTTTTTAAAAAAAGCAAATGGGGTTATTTTTTTTTTTTTATTAACAAAAGTTAGAAATATTTTTTTGCGAGAATGATGTTGGTCAAATAAATAAACCGACGATGAATAAAAAATGGGGAAATTGTCAAAAACTCCCATTTTCCACTCTCAACTTCCTCTTTACTCCCTACCCCATTAAAACTTTGTTTCAACTCCCCATATCCCTCAAATTTCCAAGTTTGCCCTTATATATTTATTTTAAATAATTGATTTCCTTTTTTGTAGTAAAAGGCCCATCATGCTTCCGTAAAATAAATTGAATCTTTTACCTTTTTGACTAGAGTACCACCGGGTTATATCCACCGTTTTTTACGAACTGCTCCTCACAGTCCAACCACACGATCGCAACCGATGGTTACTAAGCAGATTCCTTCAGCAATACTTAGCACAGCTCTAATTCGTTTCCTACCTTAGAGCGTACAGCAAAAGATCAAATTTTGAAAATAATACATGATAGGGGCTAAGAGCAAAGATCTCTTTTATTCAAACACAAACATTTATTTATTACATAGTAACCTCCTGTAGAGGAGGAGAAACTTGTTTAGCTACTTATCGTAGCTGAATTCTTAACACACATAAAACTTGAAAGAAAATATTACAACCTTGTATGAAAGAAATGGAGAAAATATTTGATGATCTTCACTTCCTTCTTCCGGCTTTATTTATAGAAGGCTCTTTCGGATTTGAAACTCGGATTTCAAATCTTCATTAGCCTTTACAGCTTGCTTGGGGACCATGTAGTGGTTGAAGGGTCCCTGTCTAGATTATTAATCTGGACATTAACTTCTCATCCTCCTTTATCTCTTTTAGATACCATTGACGATGAGTTTCCAGGATATCGGCAGTAATTTCATCTTTTTTATACTCTTTGAAATGATTTACTAACCATTTAAGAGCTTCTGCCTCTTTCCTCTTGTATGTTATCCTTCTTTTCAAAACTTTCAAATATACGCGATACATTTTTAAGTTTTGATTCTGGTGTGTTAACTGGTTTCCTATCTGTCCTTATTTATGGATGAATTTTCGGGACCAGTTAATTTACTTTTACTTATTGGATTCCTTTTAGATTGGTATCCAATGCTTTGCTGAGTCATCCACCATTTGTTATTGGTGGTCTATTTGTCCTTTACCACTAATTAGTGGTTGTCTTGATTCTACCACTCACATGGTAGTGGTCCTACTTTTTATAATGGAGGGTCACATGTCCCTTTTAATTTTGTCGAGGAATCTTTGGTTTTTTGTATCCTCGAGGAAAATGTGCATGTGGTCCTTCCCCACTTGTCCTTGCTTCGGTAAAATGCTTCCGATCAGATCTTGGTTTGAAACCTTTACCGAACTCTGGTTCTTTCTGTATTTGGCATTCAGAGCAGATGTTCTCCGACCATCTTCCTATGTGTGCCATATTACAGAACTTTCGGCGAGTCTCTTTGCTTGCCGGTAGCTTGCTGTTCCACAAGAGATTTCTTTTCTTTTCAAATAAATGATCCGTTCACTGAATGATTGTAGAACTTGAAAGGAAACTTGACTTTGTCCATCTCAGTAAGACAGACCCATAAACCCCAAGCTCTTCTGGTAGAAATGTCATCTTCAGTGATTGAAGCAACCAGGGGTGTTTCTTCTGTTGGAGGATCCTTGATAAATTTTTGGACATTTGTATCCGGCCTCCTTAGCTTGATGAAATGAAAGGCTTCGTGAGAACCTTTCCCTGCTGGTTCTGGTGCTGCACTAAAGAAGTATAGCTCCAAAACATCTCCTCTGGACAAATAATCATTGTTTGCCCAAGTCTCGTGAACAGCTTCCTGGATCCACTTTGGTAAACCTGAGATTTCCGGAAAGCTGGGTGATGTAGTATAAACTGAGGCAAGAGCCCCAAATTCATACCATGCTTTAACTTCCTTTGGATATGAATTTTGTTTCATCCATACCCTTGGATATTTTCCTGAAACGTCAACCCTGCTTGTAGCTGGGTTAATGCCAATTCGTGTTTTTAATTTCTCCCAATTCTGCTGATAAACCTGAAATGGAGAAATTATACTTTCATTAGTATCAACCTTAGTTTTGCCTTTGTCAATACGAGGCCTAAGGTTAATCTCTCCCTCTTCAATCCCCGAGGTGAAGGGTTGACTTGAGGACTCAAGATAAGGATCAGGAGTCTCAATTTTTGTTTCAGCTGACTCATCTCGTGATGATCCCGACTTAACACTTGTGCAAGGGGTATTTGAATCCCCCGCTACAGGTATAGAGTCCTGTACTCGAAAACTCTCCATTTGAGAAACCAGTGGTCTCTCAATGCCCTGGAGGATGGGCCTTTGCGTTACAGACCATAACTGAGTATATGCCTGTAAACATCCTGTAATTCGATCAGAGACAATTCTCTTATCAGCTTGTTGTAGCCTTCCCGCAACTTCTGCGTTAACAGCTAACTTGTTGAACTCGGTTTGAAGCATTTCAAGGTGTTCCCTCAAATGCCTCTGCATCTTGATAATAGCATCAATATCAATGCTGTCCATCTCTTGTTAAAAAATCTGCAAGAATATTTTCATGAGATTTTATTATCATAATATCAAAAATATAATTTTGACATAAAGCTTGCCATCGTAATAATCTAGCCTTCTCCGGTTTAGACTCAATTCTATTCCTCAAAAAGGCTTTAACTTGAGTGTTATCAACTTTCAAAGTGAATTTCTTTGCAAGTAAAAATAACGGCCATTTTTCAAAAGCCCTTTTTACTGCATAAAATTCCTTTTCGTTGATATGCCATCTTATGGCTTCTGCGTCTGAGAATAACCCACTACAATATCTGCATGGTTGTTCTCCATCTGGTGTGAGCTTTGTTAATACTGCAGCCCACCAATGATCACTGACATCGGTATATAATACCAGATCATCCTCGTCTTGAGGAATAGCCATCTTTGGAAGATTTTTGCAAACCTTCTTTAAATGGATAAGTCCTTTTGTGTGTTCGTCTGTCCATATAAATCTAGCATCTTTTTTCAACAATGGACTGAACACCTTCCTGTGTTTTGCTAGGTTTTTAATAAACATCCCAGCAAAATTAACAACCCCTAAAAAACTTTGAAGTTGCTTCTTGTCTTTGAGATTCTCTGGAAAATTCTGCACCTTTTCTACTATGTGTTCTTGCAGAATTATTCCTGATTCATCGATTTCAATTCCGAGAAATTCAATCTTTCTTGTAGCAATGACTGCTTTCTTTTCAGATAAAACCAGTCCTTCTTTCTTGCAAACATTAGAGAAAATCTCCAAATGTTTAACATGTTCATTCATATCTTTGGATGCTATTAAAACATCGTCGATGTAAACAAACATAAACTTGAAATAATCTTTGAAAAGATTATCCATCTTTGTTTGAAATATCTGGGGTGAGTTAGCCAATCCCATTGGTAATACTTCCCAAATATAATGTCCTTGAGGTGTGGAGAAAGCTGTGAATTTCTTGCTTTCTTCCTGCATCCGAATCTGATAGAATCCAGACTTGCAATCAAATTTAGAGAATATCTTGGCATTGCGAATGCAACTAATCAAGTGTTCTCTACTAGGTATAAAATACCCATCAAACTCCAGAATCTTATTAATTTCTTGATAATTAATAACCAATCTGGGTTTTCCTCGTTTAATTTCACCATGATTTCTTACCAGAAAACCTGGACTACTATATGGTGACATACCTGCTTTGATTAATCCAAGGTCCAAATGTTCCTTGATTATAATCTGCATATCCCTCTGATCAATGATGTTCATTGGGATGGGTTTACAACGGACAAATTCATACTCTTTGCCTTCCTTGATCTTAAGGCAAGCCCTGAGTTGATTCCTGTCCCACCATGCCAAAGGATCTTCGTTATAATTTTCTTTGATCCTCTTCTTGACATCTTCCAGTGATACCTTAGATTCAAACTCTATTTCATTTGTATGTAGAGTTATCTTAAGGCATTCTATACCTTCTGGTTGGAGTTCCTTATCTGCTCTTAACTGAAGCATTGTTTCTCCAAACCGTCTTGAATCCTTCATTTTTGGGTTCAGAAGTTTTCCTGAATCACCACGCTTGCTGCGAAACTGGATTGGCAATTTTCTGTAAAATGCCTCCCTAAGTCTCTGGACTATGATTTTGTGAGCACATGGTGTTGTGAACACTAATCTTCTAGTCTCATTTTCTTGTGTATAGGATTTAAACATTTGTAGGAAATTATTTCCTAACAATATGTCAGCTCCTGTATCATGAAAATAAATTGGTGGTGTCTTTACCTTGTACCAAGGTGTTTGTCCAGCACCGCCAATCATGATTTCAGTCATCTTAATCCCTTTACATAAGATTAAGATTCTTCTTGAAAAATCTCTTCCAGCAATCTTGGGTAACTCTTCTTCCAAATTATTTGGAAAAACTCCTCGTTTTGCTGTACATATTCCAGCACCTGAATCAATATATGCAGCAAAGTATTCTGCCTTATATTGTTCATACAACATTCCTACTGGAATGTATATGGAGAATGGACTTGTGGTCATTGGATTTTCCACATTTTATCTTCTGCCATAAACTCCATTCCATACTCTAGACGTTTCCAAGGTTTATGTTCCTCGAGAAACTCTAGCCCAAGAATCAGTCGTTCTGATTCTTTTCCTGGAATTCCTTGAATATGAACCTCCAATTCTCCGATATTAATCAGTCCTTGATAAGTTCCTATCATCGGTTGTTCCAAATAGTATATTGAATTACAAGGAAATTGATTCCTTTGTTTTGTAATGTCAAATACTATTTCTACTTCCTTCCAACCTTCTGGGCATCTGAGCTTTCCTATTGTAGAAAAACTATGACAGGCTTTTTATCCCATCTGTAACCTGTAATTCTATCTCCTTGAAAAGATAGTCTTCTTGGTTCCAGTCTAAGACTTTGATTTCTCTGTAGA
Source organism: Primulina eburnea (assembly GCF_022965805.1). NCBI lineage: Eukaryota > Viridiplantae > Streptophyta > Magnoliopsida > Lamiales > Gesneriaceae > Primulina > Primulina eburnea. The sequence continues at coordinate 8,754,097 of NC_133102.1, forward strand.
ATCGGTTTGTCTTGGATCTGGATATTTGTTTCCTGTATTAAAGGAAACTCAATTCTTTCTGGATAAATTGCCTGCGCAACTTTTCCAAATATCTCAGGGATTTCAATAAACTCGTTTCTAATAAACAATTCAGAATGATGTGTATTAGATAGAGCATATGAAATCTGATAGGTAATAGAATATGGTCTATTGCCTTCTTTCATCAACTTTTTTTCCTTGAAGTTCTGATGTAATGTCAAGGCTCGGCTGAAATCTCGATCTGCCAGGTTGTAGGCTATCCTTGGATAGATTACTCCTACAATTTTTCCTGCACAGAGGTTTCCTGAGATTGTTCCCAGTACTGAATCTTGTAGATTCCCCATTCTTTTATCGCATATGGCGATATCAATTGGTGAATCTATCCCTTCTTTGAAAGTAGCCTTTATCATAATCTGGATTGCTCCTATATGAATCCAGGACATAGTCCTTGCTACTTCTATCTTCAGTTTTTGTAATTCCTCCTTTATTTCTTCGGAAGGAATTAACTGCATCTCCATTCTATTTCCTGTAAGTTCCATTGGGATTGCCATTTCCCTTCTAGAAACTTTATAGATTAGATGATGCTTTCTGCTTCTTAGGCCAAGACTTCCTAAGAACTTTTCTACCTGTCCTGCAGAGAAACCTTGGTATCTCTGTAGACTTGGATTTTCTCTCATGATTCTTTGAACCATGTTATGAGATATTGTTGTCTGGCTAAAAAACCCAGACAAATCTTCATGTGTTTCGTGTCGAAACACCTCGTCTTCAGTCAGATTCCGATTCTGTTCCATCAGATTCTTCCTGACTTAAGACTTCCTCTTCTTTATATATACTCTCATCTGAGGCAATGTCCTCAAATCGGTATACTTGAATGAGATCTTGGTAATAAACTGCATCTTCTATATCCGGAGTAGGATCGAAGCGTTTAATACCTCTTTTCTCATTTTCTGGACAGTTGGTTGAGATATGACCTCTTGCTCCACATGTCCAGCAATTACAATCTTTGAAACTTTCATTAGCTCGCGTATGAGCTCTTCTGAAAGTTTTCTTTGTAGGTGTTCTTCCCGTGCTTCGAGATGAGCTCGATTCTTGGGATGATATCCTACTTCTTGATGGTCCGCTTCTTTGTCCAGATTTATAAGATCTGACTTTCTGTCTAGACCATACGGTTCTTGGTTTCCAAGAACTTCTTCCACTTCGTGCATAAGGATGAGTCCTAAAACTCTTCCTTTTATGCTTCAATGGTTTACTTCCAATAATTGTTGGAAGATCATTTTCCTTACAACACAAAGGAGTTCTTTTGTTGATACCCCTTAGTCGTTTGTAATTCTTTTGTAATGCTGCCATGTGACACCATTCTGCTAATTTCCCTTTAAGGAAAGAGGCTCTTCTTGCCAATGTATCTGGATTACCAGGTACGTATTCCCTTATGAGCATTTCTCTCCACGGGCTTGGGATTTTTGCGAAGAAAAGCTGCATAGCTATATCTTCTTCGACTCCTGAATTCCATCTATATTTGGTGAATAACATAATGTATTCATCTACCAAACATATATCATGTAATTCAAGACTATACAGAGCTTGAGTATATTTTTTCTTCTTCTCTGTATCTTGACTGTTGAAATAGTCTACCCCTATAAAGTGTGCTTTGAATAGGGTAGCCATCTTTCCAGCGATCTCACTAAGAGATTCCCCAACTAGGACTGACTCTTTCATGTCTGCTGAAGTCATGTCCCAAGCAATTTTTACTGATCCCATAAGACTCATTTCCAAAAGTTTAATGAATCCTTCTTTGTTGAGATCAAGTGTTCCTGCTGCAATTCTCATAGCAGCTGTCCAATCGTCTATGAGATCTTCTCTGTTTTTGAAGTCCAATACATCAAGGTTAAGCATAACCCCGTAAGGATGTATAGGATCTAAAACAGTTTTCCCATAGGGTGTTTGGTGCAAAGGAATTTGAGTTCTCCTTGCCCTTGTTCCCGCTGGGTGTGATCCTCCACCAGTATGGAAATCAGTCTGAGATTCTCTCATATTTACATTATGAGATCCCATACTTTCCCTTGGTGGTTCCTGAGAAGATGACCATGTTATTGCAGGTGGTGTTTCACCTACTGCTGTATTCATCTTTAGATCTACAACTTTGAGATTTGCGAAAGATTCCGCAAGCTCTTGTAGATCCTCCAAACCAATCCTTTCTAAAGTTGTCATCAGATTAATTTCTTTTCTGAGACAGACTTGATTAGATTGATCATCTTTTCTTCTTCAGTTAAAGGTTTTGACACCACTCTGGCCTTCCCTTGTTGATGTAACAAAGGTTCGGTACCAAAGGATGGTGGTAACCAGCCTCCTGAAGTTCTTCTACTAGAACTTGGTTGTTGTTCTAGTTTCTGTATTCTTGTTTGAATATCCTTTAAGATCTCAAGAATTTCTTCTTGTTTTTCTAGGACCTTTTCAATCCTTTGAGGTACATAATATAGCATATTGCCATAATTTTGTACCGTTTTCTGTATTTCTCTAAGATCCAGAGAGAGCTTAGAAGAGTCTGGTACTATCTCCAGAAATTTATTATTTTGAATCATAAATTTTTACCTGAGGGTGCTGTTGCTTCCCTTCGTAGATCCTCTGTCTATACAGATCCATTGTTCTCTGAAGAATTTCTTCTGAGTAGATTTTGAAGTATGTTTTTACGGTTCTTTAAACCTTGTAAACGCATACCTTTTGTTCTGAGTTCAGTGAAGCATGTACTTCGCTGTAATTCTTGTTCTAATTGATTTATTTCCAGGGAAATAAGTTCAATTTCGAACTGGATGGTAGTCCCTGGCATATTTAACAGATCATTGAAGATCTGGTCTTTTCGGCCTGTAAGAGTCTACCCTTTGTGTATGCAAGGTTTTGCAAACACTGCTGTCTTTCATCAGGAGATAAATTTCCTGATTCAATGAGTTGTTTCAGATGCTTTATAGAACATCTGAATAGCTCTATTCGGAAACTAATGTTTCTAGAATAGAGATTGAAATGATTTCGGGGATTCCTAAATCCTTTCATTTCTTGATACATGACATATACCGTCATTTGTCTGATGTTTCCATCAGATCTGTACCATAACTTGGTGGTCACCATTGGGACATACCTCTGTTCTCCTGTTTCTGATATCTAACAATAGTTAGATAAACTTGTGTATATTCCAAAATATTGGAATAGTTCTTGTAAATTATTCTTCTCGAACTAAAGTTCGGATTCATAATTTTTTCGAAATTCTCCTTCTCATACATTTAGTTACTAGTAATAATAAAATTTTCGTGTTTGAAATAAATTAACCATGCTCTGATACCATTTTTGAAGCGCGGAGGATCAATTAAAAGAAAATAGAGAATAAGGGTAGTTTTGTCAATTTTATAGGTTTAGGGAGTTAAAAGAGAGTTTTTGATGGCTAGGGAGTTAGGAACAAGTTAAGTTTATGTTTAGGGATTTAGGAGCAATTTCCCCATAAAAAATTCTTGATTTTCTTTCAAGTTATTTGAAATAAATACTTATATTAGAGAAGTTAATGAGTTGCCAACTTATCAACTACATATATATTCAATAGTTTTAAAATTATTGAAGTAATTAATACGATTACATTATTGGAATCTACAAAATAGAGGCACTTTCCCGAGAAATCATGATATCACCTGTCTGACTTTCACGAAGTTATCTAAAGCCTTGGCAGAGAAGAGATGGAGGGCACAGATTTTCCTGAGCAAGCGCCACCGTGGGCCGTATGACGTGAAAACCAAGTCTTGGTAGTTGTATGCAAAATATTTAGCAGCCGAGTTCGGCGGCCGGTTCAAGAAGTTCGAGTCGTACACCTTAAGGAATTGCTCCGCCACGCTCGCGGAGGAGGCCACCACGGAGTGCACGGATCCCAACTTGAGATGCATGAGGGGACCATGCACCCTAGCTAACTCCGCCAACGACCGGTGGGGCATCGGCCCCAGTTGCAGGAGGTTTCCGACAATCGGCCATGGCCTTGGGCCAGGAGGCAGTTGTCGTCGAGGGTACTTTCGCCACCGGGTATGCAGGAAAGAATATAGAAGTAACCCTAAAATGGAAGTGAATATTATCAACGTTAAGGTGGAGCTTAACATTTTCCGGGATCTACCTACCAGTATCTTTTTCTTTCTTTGTATCTTCTGTCTGTGTTTACATATATAGAGAGAGACAGAGCTTGCCATCTGGAACTAGTCATGCAAAAAGTTGGGCACCATTAATACATAGGGCTATTGATAGGTTAGGTAACTTGGTTTGGTGGTGCCCCTTATCTACGTCCATCTTCTAAAAATTACGGATTTTTTAGTTGATCTTGTAATTAGTCTAAGTGAAATTTTAAATTTTGATATGATTTTTTGTAACGTTCAAAAGTCGACCTACATAAACTATATTTATACAAACGATTTAAATTGTTTATTTGCTTTGTTTAATTGATTTTAAATGCTTACATGATGCATATTTGATTGTACGTTAAATCTAACTAGTATGTAAAGATAGATGCATGTGTTATAGTATATTTGTTGGGTTAAGAAACATGATCAATCTTGATTTTGATGATAACGAAACTTGCTACAGTATTTTAATATATTTATTTAAGTATAAATTTGCTAACTCAAGATGAAAGCTAAAATTCGAATTTAGCCAAACTGAAAATCTGACAAGTTTTAGTGTTTCAATATATATCTCAGTTCAGTGATGCAAATGACCAGTCTTCAAGATGAAGGAACAGAAAATATAATTTGGAATAAGTCGTATTTAAGTCAATTGAGTTAAATTGAATGTTATCTAGGCAAACCGATAAACAAAACCAAAATGATTGCACGAAAAACAACATCAGTTGAGGGAGTAGTTTCGGTATTTTGGTCAGCTTGATCAGCTTGCTAATCCAAATGAAATGTTTCAATATGCGTTATGAAGCTAAGACTATGATCTATAAATCATATTCACATGTCAGAGTATGAATCAGAGTGTAAAATGCTGATGAATGACAATGAATATATGAGTTATGTGCAGACTGAAATCAGCATGGTTGATTTTAGCAGACTTCATCAGTTTGAGCAGATTCAGTTGAGCAAAACTAAATGAATATTTGATCAAACTAAATGACCAGTTGAGCAGGCTCATTGAGCAGACGAGCAAAACTGAACTAAAAAATCAATAAATACATTATAATAAATTAAATCCTCACACACAATCTCTAACATATATACATGAGAGTTGAGTTTAAAGTTTAGTTGAGTGAGTCTTCACATAAAGACATTAAAATTGTGTTTGTAGTCATGATATAAGAGATATTAACATTATACAGATTGTGAAGACAACTGACCACACTGGGCCAAGAGAAGCTCTGCCCATGGGTAAAATCTTACTCTTGTGCAAGTAATTCTATGATATATCGAGAGTAACACTCCCGATATGTTTTTATACATAAGATTATATGAATTCGAAACAAAACATGTGAGTCCCATACATATAATTATATGAACATCATATATAACAAAACCACCAAAAAAAAAACTCTTAATATAGCTTAGCCTAAACCCTCCTAGCTACCAAAGTTTTTGGTGAAAAGAATTTTAAATACTCAGTCAAATATGATAAAATATATTCATAGCCGGCCTGGAAATGCCACCAACTCAATAGATATAATTGGACTTTCAATCGATATGGTTGTTTGTACTCCTTCATTATTAATTTTTTTAAAAACGAAAAATAAGAGAAGATAGATCATAATATCTAGATAATATAAATTCGTGGAAATTTATATTTTTATCATAAAACTTACATGTTTTTTTATTTTTCATTATATTTTTTGGCCGATTTACAAACTTAAATAAATGGATTTTTTTTGTTTTTGGGCAAATTGCATATACGCTCCCATCTGGAAATCCAAAAATATATAACTTCAGTATAAATTAGTGATGGTTTTTGAAAAATTAGGTGTGAAAAAATGTGCCTCATTTTAAAAATATAGGATTTAATCAAACAGTAGGTCTCTTGTGAGACGATCTCACGAATCTTTATCTGTGAGACGTGTCAACTTTAGTGATATTCACAATAAAAATTAATATTATTAGCATAAAAAGTAATACTTTTTCATAGATGACCCAAATAAGAGATCTGTCTTACAAAATACGACCCGTGAGACCGTCTCACAAAAGTTTTTGTCATAATTAAAAAGGTTATAAATTTTATATAGGGGTTTATGTTTTTTTTTTAAATTTCATTACATGTTTAATAGTTGAGATCTATTTTTTACTTTTCATAATTCAAAATTTTATTTGGCTGCTATCCTTCATTTATTACTCTTAGTCTTTAAAAAATATTTTCTCATAACTTTGTTCATTGTAAAAATGAATTTTATAAAAAATCATATTACACGTCAAGTGTAGAAATACCCAAAAAACAAAAATGAGTCATACTAGTACTCATTTACACGTATCATGACCAGTATACAATTCAACAATGATCTAAACATGATAATTTTTTAATTTTCAAATTAATTATTTTTTTCATATTTTTATCAGGACTAATTTTTTCATATATATATGATTGAATTTAAAAATATAGATAAACATATGATTGAAGTATTTAAAAATAAAGGTTAATTTAGGAAAATAAAAAAAATACTTTAGCAATAACATTATATAGTAATGTATAATTGTAATTTTAAATAGGGCTTTACCAAATCAATTAAAAATTAGTTAATATAAGAGTCTCAACTTAATTAAGCATAGAAAGATTATAGATTACACGTTCAAGGATATAATATATTTGAACATATATAATGAACTTAAGTGAAGTAAATTTTTAATAGGTATTCAAGATACATGTATTAGTTTCTTCACATATTGTTGGTGCAAAAACTTGTGTGAGACGGTCTCACGGGTCGTATTTATGAGACGGATCTTTTATTTGGGTCACCCATGAAAAAGTATTACTCTTTATGCTAAGAGTATTACTTTTTATTGTGAATATGGGTAGGTTCGACCCGTCTCACAGATTATGATCCGTGAGACGGTCTCACATGAGACTCACTCTATTGTTGGAACACACGTAGTTTTGCTAATGTGATAGTAAAGTAAAACAAACAAGTGAAAAACTAAGCAAACATACACTCAGAGATCTTTAAAATTAGTAGACTTTGGAAGAATTCTGAATATATCATTAAATAGTCACATACACTTGTCAGACTATGTAATAATTTCGGGACAAAAACTTGTGTGAAACAGTATCACGGATCGTATTTTGTGAGACATATCTCTTATTTAGGTCATCCATAAAAAAATATTACTTTTTAGTTTTTATGCTAAGAGTATTATTACTTTTTATTGTGAGTACCGATAGGATTGACTCGTCTCAAAGATAAAGATTCGTGAGACCATCTCACAAGAAAACTACTCTAATTTCAGATAATATTTCCATTTTAGCCTTTGAACGTTGCAAATTATCTAAATAAGTAAAATTGAGACTCAAATTTACTCCCACATATACTCTACAAGCAACACTTTATCTGACGTTATTCCCTAAGTTCAAGATGTTTTGCCGAAAGTTTCCAGTACATGCTATAACACAAATTTGGGATTTTTAACAGTTTACAGCATAATTTGTAAAATGTTAATTGTGAGGACCGGACGCTAATCATAATCATAATCGCCATTGGGACTAATTAATCAATTATAAAACAGGGTCTAAATTTTTTTATTTTTTTTTTAAATGCGGGACGTAATGACAACAATCTAGTATACAACTCAGTATATAATAACATACAAGTCCTGTACCGTCTACAAATCAATACAAACTAAGGTTCAACAACTACTATCAAGTGTTCAAACCCTATATACAATCCAAGTCCGTAGGCTCCACTCTATCACGATCTCTCCTCATCTCCTGGACCCTGATCCTGTCCCACCTGTTGTCAAGTACACATACAAACAAGACAACAGCCGGATAACTCCGGTGAGAATAAATCCCAGTATAAATCACGAACATGCAATCATATAATTAATATAAAAGCATGAAACATATGACAGTAATACATCTCAAAATCAGAAATGTAATCAATATCAAACTGTCGACAATGCTCATGACTCCACGACTCAGACTAGACTCAATCCTAGCATAGGGATCCCGATGTCCAGATGTGGTATTCCTATATCGACCAACAGTAATAGAAAAGACTCCAGTTCTATCCAAGTCGATATAACCAACATCCAGTGTCCTGACAAATCCGTCATAGACTGTGGTCTATCGCCAATACACTATCTTGTGACATCGTGCAATGTACCCGTGGTTGCCTGCCACTATCAGGTACTTCTGTCACAATATTACTCGTCTAATGCGTGTTCATATAAATCCATAGAACAAGCATTTAATCAAATCATTAAACACAATGATAAACAATTAATAAGTATGTGATTTAGGGAAACTCAAGTACATCCTACTTGAGTCGATGTCCCAATACCACATTGACTTATACCTTTCTTTCGTCGGTTTCTGGCTCAGTCGAAGTCCTGAATTCACAGTCTGTCTGGCAATGGCAATATCAATAATCTCATGTCAATATACCTTTCAAATTAATGACAATCTGATCAATCTGGATTTAATTCAAAATCAACGACATAACGGTACAATTTCAATATCTCCGTCAATACAATAGCCTCAAATCACAGTTACAATCCATAACCCATATCCAATACAATCCGTACTCTAATCACAATTCAAATCTGTCTGGTATAAATCAATATACCCTAAAAATTCATAACAATTCCATAATCAGTCCGTTTCTCAATCTGACTTTGATTCTACGATGTCTAACATGTCAAGAGCATCATATATGAATTCCATTAAATTCTGACAATAGCATAATTTCAAAACATGTCAAAACGTAGTAAAACTTACGTCTAGTTGTAGCCTACATTGCTAGGAACTCGGTACCGAAGTCGGAATCGAAATCAGACGGACGGATTTCTCACAAAAGGCGTAAGGATTTTCACGATACTTTCTCGATTCCTTCTTTCTGAATTCTGAGGAATGAATTTGTTCTATACTTACATATATATATCCAACTTGCATGTGTAAGATACGTGTCTATTTTTCAACCCTTTTAGGCGGCGCTCGGGCGGTGCTAAACTACCGCTCGAGCGCGGCATGTTCTGTTCGAGTGCTCTTCTTATCACCCACTGGCGCTCGGGCGGTCAAAAACTACCGCCCGGGCGCCACTTCTTCTGCCCGTAACATACATTTGCTGAACATTGGCGCTCGGGCGGTCAATAATCACCGCTCGGGCGCCAATGATTCTGTCCACAAGTTGTGTAATTCATATGCTTGGCCAAATCTGGTCTCGTAATAGCCCGTCTATAATTATATCAATTGAAATTCAATAATTTTTACTTAACATAATATAAAATCTAGGGCATTACATTTCTCCCCCTCTAAAATACGATTTCGTCCTCGAAATCACCAGCAATCAATCGTATTAACAAGGAGTATATACAAAACTATATAAGAAATTTACATCAGTGAAACAATGCTGGGAATTCCTGTCTCATGTCAGATTCAGTCTCCCAAGTAGCTTCTTCCACGCCATGACGAGTCCATTGAACTTTCACAAACGGAATTGTTTTTGTTCTGAGCTGTTTTTCTTTACGATCGATAATCCGAATCGGTTTCTCGACATAACTCAATGTCTCGTCCAGCTCGATCTCGTCTGGTTGAATAACATGTGAATCATCAGGGAGATATTTCCGCAGCATCGATACATGAAAAACATCATGTATTCCAGATAATGAAGGCGGCAAGGCAAGTCGATAGGCACGGTCTCCTATCTTTTCAAGAATTTCATAGGGACCGACGTATCGTGGAGACAACTTTCCTTTCTTTCCAAATCGGACAACACCCTTGAAAGGAGAAATTTTCAGGAACACTCGGTCTCCTGCTTCAAATACCAACGGTCTACATCGAAGGTTGGCATATTTGGCTTGTCTGTCCTGGGCTGCCTTCATTTTTTTCTGAATGAGTTTCACCTTTTCAGTCATATCTCTGATCATATCAGGTCCAGTCTCAGGAACTTCAGAGATATCATCCCAATAAAGAGGGGATCGACACTTCTTTCCGTACAATGCCTCGAAAGGAGCCATCTCAATACTCGTTTGATAGCTATTATTGTACGAGAATTCACAAAGAGGCAATGCATCCTGCCAGTTGGTGCTAAGATCAAGCACTATAGCTCTCAACATATCTTCTAATGTCTGAATCATCCGTTCTGACTGTCCGTCAGTCTGTGGATGATATGCGGTACTCAAATGTAACTTCGTACCGAGAGCTTGCTACAAACTCTGCCAAAAGTGCGAGGTAAACCGAGGATCACGGTCTGAAACAATCGACTTTGGCACTCCGTGCAGTCTCACCACTTCTCGAACATAAATATCGGCCATCTGATCGTATCTATAGGTCATTTTGTAGGGAATAAAGCATGCTGATTTGGTCAATCGATCAATCACGGCCCAAATCACATCACAACCTCGGGAGGATCTCGGTAATTGCGTTAATAAAATAAGGTTTAATAAAATAAGGTTTAACATAATAAAATAAGGTTTAACATAAGGTTCAATATTTTTTACTTGACATAATATAAAATCCAGGGCATTACATTAATAAAATAAGGTTTAAAAAAAAAGATTTAGCAAATTAATGTGTCACGCCTCTTCAAGAGGCGTGACTTTCAAATTTTTTTTTTAAAAAAACACAAGTATATGACATGACTTGCTGGGCTTTTGAATTAAATTTTTTAAAAAAAAAAAAGCAAGTCACGCCATCTCCAATGGCGAGACTTGCTTAATTTTAATTTTTTTTTTTAAAGTAAGTCACGCCTATTTAATAGACGTGACTTGCTGAATTTTTTTAAAATAATTTTTGGACGCTTGTGGTAAAGACCTCTGTCATGTGAAAGACTGACAACCCCTACGCTCAATAATACATGCATCTTTCTTTTCTTTTACAAAGAAGACGATAAAAAATTTTGAACTAAAATTTGCCTAAAGTGATGTGATGTATCACTGATCAATACTAACATGGTATGTTTTTTATTTGAAAATTTGCTTATATATGTTTGTCCTCATTTCAAATGTATTATTCTTATGCTTTTATCATTCTTCATTTCTCTGCATTTAAATGTATCGTTATTGTTCATTCCTGTGAATTTTCGTTCGATGTTTGATCAAGTAATTGCAGCACATGAGGTCTGTATGTTTTAAATTAAGTTTATCCTTCAATGTTTGATTAAAATCGTTAATTTAGTTATTTGTGGTTATATATTTGCAGATAAAAATTTGATTTTGAATTTCTATTTGAGGTAAGTGTTGATATAAATTAATTTACTTGACTATTCAAATATAAATTATGAATTTATCATAATCTTACGATTTGAGTTTATGATTAAAATGATTAATTATGTTTATATGTATTATTAGTTATTCTTATTATTTTATATTATGTAAATGATAATAACAATACTTATTGTTGTTGGTTTATATAGGTAGTATATAAAAAAAATTAGTATAACGATTAATTTATTTTACAACAATAATATAAATGTTTTTATTATAAATATAATTAATTTTGTTTTTAACTACTCAAATAAAAATAAATATTACAATTAATAGTATCAAAACTTGTTATTATCAATTGTAATTCTTATTGTTTTTGTTTTATTTAAGTATGTAATTAAAAAAATAAATATTACAGTTGATTGATTTTTCACAAATAATATAAAATATATTTTTATAAATTATTTTTTGTTATTAATTTATTAAATAAAAATAATTAGTATGATTTTATTATTAAATTTATTCGTATTTAAGTAGGACCGTTAATTTATTTTACATAACTAATATAAAATTTATTATTATAAAAAAAATTATTTAAAAAATATACATATAAATGGTTTTACTATACAAGAGGCTGGTACTCAGTTGACACAATTCATGAAAGTTTGGATTGTTCACTGAATGCACATCGTATTGGATCGGATCATGGGCTGACAACCGTATGAAATATGCATCTCCGGGATGATAACCGTAATCGATTTGTTGAGGCTCGATAGGAGATGAAACGTCGAGTGATAGAATCATACAATGTCTCATAATCATATGTCATGCTAAAATTTTCAACCAATTCACTGTTAACGATCAGATTATGACGATTTTCTCACGCATCCACCATTGGTCAATGATGTTTTACCCAATCATAATTTTTGCACATCCGCCTTGAGCATTTATGAAACTGATCTCCATCAAGTGCTGATATGGGAATGTTTTGTGAGTCTGTGACATTCCAAATTGTCGAAAAACTCGGTTTGGACGATGCATCTCGAATAAGGCTCAGAACGATTTTCAAATTTCTTTACAAAAATTAGTAATAACTAAAAAAATCACTTAATAATTAAAATTGAAAAAAAATTAAATAACATGACAAAATTAGTCTAACATTAATAATAATTTCATTTATAACTTTAATATTTAACATAATAATTTATGTTAGTATACATACCTTTAATATAAGTTGAAACTAAAATGAACATGCAAAAAAAAAAAATAATAAAAATTTATAGGAAGTGAAAAAATAAATTCAAATATTTACGAGAACTTACCGATGAAAAATATGAAAGGGTGAATGAAGTGAGACAATCAAGTCTTCAATTTATAGAGAAAAATTTATAATATTATAATGAATTCGAAATTGTTAAAGTTATGTTGTTGCAGCTTTTAACACATGTGCGGAAGCGTGCAACTCTGAAATAATTTAAGCATGTCACTTGTACTATTATTTTTTTTAAAAAGGTAAAAGCAAGTCACGCCTACTAAATTGACATGACTTATTTTTTAAAAAAATTTATAAAATAATTTTGAAAGTCACGCCTCTTCGAGAGGCGTGACACATTAGTTTGTTAAATTTTTTTTTTATCTTATTTTATTAAGCTTTTACAAATTGTGTTGTAAACGGTTAAAAAGTCCCACAAATTTCTTTCTTTCCTGATTTTTTTTAAAATAAATGCGAATATAAATTGAATTTTGTGATTCAAATAAAGATTTGTTATTACAGTCTCTACATTGATCTCTTGATTCTCCTATTCGATAGCAATTTCTAGATGAATTTGGATTTCTTTATCCGATGGTTTAACACCGTAATATCAAATTAAACTCTAAAATTTGAAGAAATATGCGATTAACGTCTTGAATCATGCCTTGAACTTCATTGATCTTTAATTCAAATTTGAAGAAGAACACGATGAAAGTCTGGAACTTCGCTAATCATCTTGGATTTGAATAAATTTGAAGAAAACGCGATGAACGTTTTGAATCACGCCTTGAAATTCACTAATCTTCTTAAATTATTGAAATCTTTCGATAATTTGTAAGAAACCTTTTCAATTTAGAAGACAAGTAGGCGGGTTGGTCTGAGTAGAGAAAAATAAAAAAAAAATTGCCCTTGTGTGATTCCTGTTGAAGCATAAACTCGGAGGTGGATGCAGGGCGGACGATTTTAAAGCAGACTCCCCATTCATTAGATAGAGAAGATCACCAAGATTGCGTGATCCGCTGCCGAACTTATTCCAATTCCAAGAGCTCGGATCGAATCGACGATCTAATGGGTTATGGGATGCTTTACAAGTCTTATGCATATCTTGAGATGTAATAATTATCTATATAAAGAGAGTCATGGATACATAGTGTTTGGATTGTTGTATGATGTAAAATATATTTTGGAACTTCTGTTGATAGAAAGATGGACTTTTTTTTTTCTTTTTTTTTTTATTACATTCTGGAAAATCAGAAGTTTTGGATTTGAAGGAGAATTGAAGGGTTAAGGTGCATGAAATTGGGAAGGATTGAAATTGTAAGACAAAATCGATGACTCAATTTAAACTCTTCATCTTCATGCCTAAATTTACTTCAAAATTCATGGATGAAACCTCTCCATATCCTCCTCATTATTTATTTATTTTTGTTGACTATTAGCAATATCCTTACTTGATGACCAGCATCCAATTAACATCATAATTTTTTCTTTTGGGTTTAAATCCAAATAAAATAAAAATAATTAGACCCCTTAGTTAATAGTAAGGGTGATCAATTCTTGAAATTTTCAAATTTCAATATATAAATTATAGGCAAAAACATATGTATAAATAACCAATTTTATATTATATCAAAATATCTATAATCTAATCAAGTAATAATGCTATATATATAAATGTTGTGGTTATATATATATATATATATATATATATATATATATATATATATATATATATATATATATATATATATATATATATAAATGTTGTGGTATAAAAATTTGTTTTACTGAAAGAAAAACAATCTCATTTGACGAGTGATTTCCCCATTGCAACCTCTTTTTCTGATAAGCATGAGAATGAAATCGAGACTAATTAAGACTGATCAGTTTTGGAGATGACATAATCCAACATATTTTTTTCATCGTTGCAACATATTTCCGCAATATTATATTACATTTTGGAGAATGAATATTCATGTACCAAACTTGCAATTTTAAGAATGTGTTACGATGATAATGTTATATTACATTTTGTTTTCGGTCAATTCAGATTGTATGAGGGTCCGCGGCTCCGCGCCAACAAATTTAAGTGAATTAAGTTGAAATATTCTCAACTCATTTAAAGACGAACCTCCACGGACCAGCCCGTACCGGTCACGAGTGTAGTTTGGTCAACTTGAAGTGGAACATGTGTGTATATATATATATAATTTAATTTTTATTACTAATTTACTTTAAAAGCGTAAAATCAAGGATTAAAAATTTAATTAAGATTTTTTTATAAATTTTTATTTATTAAATAATCAAAATCAATTAATTATATATATATAATTTAATTTTTAATGTGTTCACCTATAATCTTCCTCGGGTTGGGCTGGGTCTTGGCGCAACAACCCAATCACATAAGTTGGCCCATTTGACAGCTCTTGGTTCTTGATCTAAAAAGTTTTTAATGGGTCGTAGTAATGAAAAAAACAGATTTTTTTTGTCTATATTATTTGGATTCAAAGCCAAATAATTTTTTTTCTTCTAATAACAGTAATCTGTTATGTAGAATATTGAAACGCATTATTCACCCTCTAGGCTCTGGCTGCAAAGGACCAAAATTTATTTGGCAAAAACTTATCTGAGATGATCTCACGGGTCGTATTTGTGCGATAGATCTCTTATTTTACGCATCGATGAAAAAATATTACTTTTTATGCTAAGAGTATTATTTTTTATTGTAAATATCGGTAGAGTTGACTCGTTTCATAGATAAATGTGCGACCGTCTCACAAGAGACCTACTCAAAATTAATTGATGAAGCATATACAAACAAATTATCATTATTTCAATAATAAGCATGCTGAATTCAATACAAACAAAATACGAACATATGACTGAAAAATCATCTCGTTTTTCCATGGTCTACTGATCAATCCCCTTATATGTTACTCCTCTAAGGAGTGATGCCAAATAAACAGTTATCATATCCCACAGCAACAGGGTCATATCAAATCAAACATCGTAATTTCATTTATCATTTTTAACTCGAATCATTACAGTGTATTTCAAATAATTCTAATATGCTTCAAATATCATAGCTAATATAAAATAACAAAGGGATTTCAAAGAGATCATATCAAATAGAAACAGATATACCATGTCGATTGAATTTTTGAAATCATATGTAATTTAATTTTTATATATACAAAAAAAAAACTTTAAGCCCGCTCAAAAAGAATATAAGTGTGCAAACTTAATACAAAAGCCCACTTACCGTGTATAAATCTTTAAGACTGGGAGAAGGAAGGCTACTTGAGTTGAGACCGAACTTTGATCGAGACTGTTAGAAGGAAGGCTGCTCGATTATTGCTTCGAAAATAGCTGCTGCAAAACTTCAAATTTGGACAGGTATTGGTTCAGAAATCACATCAACTTGGAGTAGTTTGTGGTGTGATTTCTGAATGCCTTATGCTCATCTATAGGCATGGCTGTGGTTTACAAGTTGGCTGGCTTTAATGGCCATCATTGTCTTTCAATGTGGTCAAATGACCATAATTCTACCATTTGCAAATATGGTCAAAATGCCGATTAAATGGCTTGGTTTTAATGGTCATTATTGTCCTTCAATGTGGTTAAATGACCATAATTCTAGTGGCTGTTACAACTTACACTACAAGAAAAATTCCTTATGACAACGATTTTTAACCGTTGTCGTAGCCTTTTTAAAACTGTTATTAAAACCCCTGTTGTTAAAAGTTTCGCTCAAAGACAACGACTTTTCATCGTTGTTGTATCTACAATTTGCGACGATTTTTTAACGATTTTTAAAAAATCGTCGAATTTAAATTTTGCGACGGATTTAAGCAAAATCGTCACTAATATTAGCGACAGTTTTCATGAATTCCGTCGCTAACATTAACGACGGTCTGAATTACGTCGCTAAAAATAGCGACTGTTTTTCTATGATTTCCGTCGCTAATATTTAGATAAAATAAAAAAAAATCTTACTATACAAATAATACTCTTGATCTTAACTAACAATTAAAAATTTATCACAAACTATCGCGAAAAATTTAATCGTAATAGAAACTAATATATTGTAAGAGATAAAAATTTTAAGTGGTGTGAAGTGGTAAAATTGTGTAAAAGAGAAAAATTTTAAGTGTTGTGAGGTGGTTGTGGGAAATGGATCGAAAATGGTGGTATTTATAGAGAAATAGTGTGACGGTTTTAGCTTAAACTGTCAGTAGAACTGATTTCACACTCGTTCAGTTGGACTGATCAGCTGGGTTTCTTCATCAGTTGAACACTCTTTCGGCTAGCCAGGCTTCTGAGATTTTCCTGCTGAATTTCCTATCAACTGGTCAATCAGCTGTACTGCTCAAATGACGTAGCCAGTTGAACTGATTCATTTTGAGCGATCAGTTGTGTCTTCAGTTTTGCGATGTAAACAACTCGTAGGTGATCCTAGATGCTGCACAACTAAGGTAGATCATTAGTAACACAATTAACAAGTTTTGTTACCATTAAAATCAAGATTGCGAACTTGAAAAGTTGCAACAATAAAATATATGATAATCGTAACAAGAAGAGGTAGAAGAAAAATTACACTCGACCTTAATTTTCGAAAACGAAATGATTTATAAACGAAATTATACTTTTAAAACAAGCTCACATAGCTTCGACCTGAAAGAAAACGTGAAAAATTCGAAAATCATATAAAAATCATCAACATTTCCTCGTACCCATCTCTCATTCTCGTGGATATATACATTAAATATTAAAATATAACTAATTTAAGCTCTTTTTTAATAAATACGTTTTCAAAAATATTTAAATGTTAACTTTGATAAATAACATTTTATTTTAACCTACTTAGATTTGTAAATTTTAATACATATTAAACATTCTGATAATCGAAAGAAATTAAGTTTTCTCTTATAAATAAAATAAGAAAATGTGATATATTTTCTTGTAACGAGAATGAAATATCTATTAATTTGAACACATTTAGAAATATTATTAAGATGAAATGAAAATAGCAATCAATTTAGTTTAAAATAGTGTCAATTTTTATTTATAATTATGAAAATCAATAAATTTAATGATCATTTTGAGTAGTTTTTGGTAATTTAATTTAAGAATTGAGAATAATTAACAAAAGATTATTATTGTCAACAAAAACTAAAAATAAAACAATAAAATGTAAATATCAATACCCATTAATTTTGTTATCTTAAAAATAAAAATTAAAACGGAAATTTTGTTTTATAGAATTGTTTTGCCTGGAACAAACTAACTCCGGCAGCGGCAGAAATGGAGGTGCTTTTTGATTCAACCGTAGCGCCGCCGCCGCTGAAAGCACTCGGGTCTGCTTGAATGCGGCGAAAACCCGTGGAGTTCTGCCCGATTCCGCCGTCAAATCAGAGCATAATACTTTTTTCCGGGCACAATGCTCAGTAACTACTGCTACCTCTTGAATTCCAATCCCCCTATCATTTTCCCTCCTATAAACCACGAGAATCTTCACATTTCCTCAGACCCATCTCTCATTCCCGAGAAAATCCCACAAATTCATGCATCAGTTGACCAACAGTATGTTTATTCGAACTCAGATTCGGATTCAGATTCAGACTCAATCGCCAATTCAGAGTCATATTCCACGTTCTCTCCATCGAATTCCACCCCGATTCCCCACTCCCCGCTGTTCGCAAGCCCCAAGGCGCAGCCAGCAGTAATTTATTCGGACTCCTGGACCAGGATATTGCACACTAAGGTCGGTGGCATCATGCGTTTCATCTGGGGTTTATCACGAGGCTTTTCGTGGACTTTCCGCTCTGCCACCATCGCGGCCGCGCTGATAGCATTTCTGTATTTCCGGCAACGGAGGAGATTGCGGGCTGTAGAAAGTAGTAAGGCTCGGCTTCTTGGAATCATCGAAGAAAAAGATGAGGTTAGATCAGTCAAGTCCGACATTTCGTGAGATCAGTATGATTTGACATGCATTTCAAATGTCTGCAAGAATGCCTGATTGAGGAATAGAAACAGATGGATGGGTTCACTGTCATTTTTTTATTTCACATTAATATATGCTAGTTTAGCTTGAATTTTATTTATTTATTTGCTGACAACATGCTCAAATTTGTTTCGCAGAAAATCAATCAATTGCTGCACCAAATATCAAGAATGAATCAAGTGTTGATGACGGCGGCGGCGGCGCGTCTTGGAGCTGGCACACCATCAGGAAGTTAGGCAAACGCACGGTGTATATTTTGGAAATGTAGCGGAAGATATATATATATATATATATATATATATATATATATATATATATATCTTAAAAAAGAAGATTTAAACATAAATTTGGAGTTTGAAATTTCCATATCCTTCTTTTCTTTGTTATTGATAAAAATTTGTGTGACACGATCTCACAGGTTGTGTTTTGTAAGACAGATCTCTTATTTGGTTCATCAATGAAAATATATTATTTTTTATGCTAAAAATATTATTTTTTATTGTGAATATCGGTAAGATTGATCCGTCTACCAGATAAAAATTCGTAAGATCGTCATTATTATTTGTTTTTAGTTTTTAGAAAATATCACCACATGAACTATTGGTATCGACAATACATGATCAACAATCCCAGATATATCGAGTCAAAATTAGTAAAAAAGCTCAAAAACCAAAGCACAATTAAAATCTGTTTGATTGCCTCGATCTACTTTCAAACCACCAAGCTTCGAGCTACATTTCCACCACCCCACGGAGAAGCGCCCCGGAACGGCAGATTGAGAGGAGTTCGACAGTCATCTAAATCTAGTTGTATTTTTTCTTGGTTTTGTTAATATATCTCTGTTAACTAAGTTTTAGAAAATATGCAATAATTTTTTTAATGAATTAAATAAAAATAAATAAGAAGTTTGTATGGAGATTTGTTTTTCTAATTACTTTCTTAATATATGTGAAAGGCAACAAGTCTGGACGAGAAATAGTAATAAATATTATTTTAAAACAATCTAATGGAGCAAATGATGCATGCGAAACAATAAATTAGAAAACTGAATGCCATGAGGAATAATATTGGGAAAAACATAAAATGACATAATACAGCATCATTTATGCTACTACTTAATTTATTTCACAACAATTATTTCATAATAACGAGCAATCCTTTCCTATATGTTTCCATGCGATGAACTAACTCGTAACTACTATAAGAAACTAAAACCAGAATCTCATTTCATCTCCATGCTCTCGATGACTTGAGTTTTATTAATCGCGCCAAGCGACAAATGCAAGAATAAATTGTAAACTCATGGCATGAAAAACTAAACACCTTCACGAGCCCTTACCGTGCCTGCATTCCTGTAAAGATAAATATATATGAAGCATGTAATTATGGAAGGAAATACCAAATTATAATTTATTCTCCACCTAAAACTGTAGGAAACTTTTACTCTTTTATTCAAGAACTAAATGCATATCAATTAATGGAATATTATATGCCACACCATGAGATATACAAACCATGAAACTTGAGCGAGTGCATCCATAGATTGGATAGCTCATCTTCAAGTAAAGGCTTGACAAGATAATCTGCGGCTCCAAGTCTTAAGCCCTTCACAGTGACGGATACCTGGTCTCGTGTGGTTAAAACTGATGATCAAAACGAAGAGAAACTATCGTTAGTAATTTGCATACCCTCCTTCAAAATAATTATCTAAATCTGATTTGGCTTTTCTTGTTATATAAACAGTAATCCTACTAATGACAGGAATATGCCGCAAATCTTTTTTGAGCATGATGTATCTCAATATGTTTGCATCATTTGCCATTATGAGATCGACTGCAGCAAGGATAATGTCAGCACAAGGTCCTTGAGAATTCAACGTGTCGAATACCTCTACGGCCGACCATACTGCAGCCACTGAAAAATATGTCCAGATTTTCTATTAGTTATATCTATCCATGATCATCCAGGCGGTGGGGCGAGCTAATTATCATATGATAAATGGAAATACATAGATGTATATGAAAATTTAAGGAGAAGGGGGATGACCACCTGCGCTATTAGTTCAGTCACTTAAACACGAATGTAACGCCAAGTAAAAGAGTTGAACTATCATTACCTTGATAAGAGCATTTGCAAAGAAGAGCAAGCACTTCTTGACAACTTTCTGCATTGATATCGCATAGTAAAATCTTGACTTTGCTTCGATCAATTTGATCATGTTCACTAAGCACGGGGTTCTTGCCCTTCTCCATATTGTTCGCATAAAATGCATGCAAGAACGTAACGACTTAGTACGATGTTTTAGGCAGGGGAACTGCCCTATAAATCTTATAGCAGTTGCCCTTACAACTACCCCTCAACAATGTTGCTATAAAAACATCTTGATTTGCAGTCTCTTTCCTTCCATTTGGGGTTCACCAGACAAAGAGTTTGGCCTGCCAAATTTTAAGGGCAAGCCTAAATGTTAGTTATATTTGACTGAAATAAGATGAGTGGGTACTTACTGAACTTGAAAGAGTGAAATCTATATAATTATGAATCGAACTTGCCATCCTAAATGTGTCTCGCATTATTTTCATGCATAGGCGTCGGCGTTTTTCACCCGCGAAAAGATTATTCATACGCAAATTTATGACAAATTAATGCTGTAATTCAATTGATTGCATTCAACTTATTAAAAAGATCAGTGAAATAAAACTATAAGAAAACCTTGAGATCATGAAAGCCTTAATCTAATATGATGTATTTTAGGGCTACTAAACACCAACGTGCAATTAATCTTGTTTTTAACTAATTATCAGTCTGAGAATTAATATCGTTTTGAGATGTGCTTACATGGCAAGATTTTGAAATAAGGAATTTTAGAAGTCCTTTGATGGAATAATCTGAAATCCACTCATCTAATTTCATTCCTCAGATTAATCTAAAAACAACCTTAATATCTTGTGTTGAGATTTCTTATGCTAATTCTTTCACTGAAAAAATCTGGGCAGAGGAATTAAAATGATTAGGACATAGGTCAGATATGATGTTACTCCAAATATAGTATGATCATGTCTGTTTTAAAAAATTGAAAATGATTAAACCTCAGTTTGACAATTATTAATTATAGTAAGTATCAAGATTGACAATTATGGATGATTATGCTCTTTTAGTTGGTTTATGGTGGTAAGGTCCTTTTTTCCTGGAGACCTAACAAATGGGCTGAATAAAAAAATAATTTTTTAATATTTTATCAACAAGTGACGGACCCACAATTATAATCGAGTAACATAGCTTCATTAATGTGTTTTAATGTGGAATTAGAAACTATTACTTTCTTTGTTGTCCCTGTATTGACATATGAATTGTAAAAGTATTTGATCTTCAACATTAATTCATCGTTAAAAATTAACAGCAAAGAACCCCAAGTCATCTTAATCCCTATTATTTGAGATCTAAACTGTTTTGAAACCTCTTTCGTTAAACTAGGCGATAAATTATCTGTGGCAAAGTCCATCTTCGTGATTACCAAATATAAGGGGGATAAAAAAAATTAAGAAGTGGAAACAGATGAAAGTGACATGAAATGAAATTACACAAAATCATATAAAAGTGAATAAAAAACAGAAATTGAAGGATACCAAACCTGGAGGAGAAATAGCGAGGAAAAGGGTCAAATTTGTACATCAAAGTCAAGTGACTGAGTATCTTAGTTGTCACCACTCATTCTCCTAGCTATAATTGATGTTCCATAACATATCCTTAAGTGAAAAAGCACAGTTAGATTCAAATTAGGGACGAACCTAAGAATTGAGTGCTCCAAAGAAACGATTTAGTGTATATTTTGGAGAAAATCGCACCATCTCGCTCTCGGTTGAATCCATCCTGATACTTTCACACTTGTAGCAATATCAAGGACGAACCTAACTGTTCAGTCACCATAGTGTAGAGTTAATGTGTTTCGAAGTAAATTGCAACCTTCTCCTTCAGTTGGGTCCCCACCATTCAAACAACTAATGAACTAACAAAGTTAGAATCCCTGCACCAAAATATAATCAGTTCTTCAACGTGTATTTTCAAAAATATCTTGGCTCTAATTTCTCAGCTCATTTGCAGCAGCAGCAGACAGATGGTTTGGCCTACCAACATGTAAGGGTAGGCCTAAATCTTAGATTCCCAGTATGCTTATCCATGATAAATCAAAACTTATAAGTTCTTATTAAAACAGCATGGTTGTTTAAAGATTGCTAATCCAACAGCATAACCTCAAAATCAACACCAATTGTATAAACAATTGATCTTTATCGAAGTACAGCAAAGATTCAACAGACGACTAAACTTTTCTCTTTTTCAGTTGCAGGCAATTGAACAAGGGTTCTTCTAAGACTACACACTATCCTGATTAATATTCACAGATCAGCAGTGGGCCGGAGATGAGTTCAAGGTTAGATATTTGAGTCATACCTAAGATGTTGAAGTGTTGAACTACAGTTAATGTGCACATGGGGATGTTGCCAGATTGTTATTTGCATGAACCCTTCTATTCTTTTCATCGTCATCTTCTTTTTCTTTTTCAAGAGAACTGCCGAAAAATGACAGGGTTAAGTAGAGAATCCCAAGAGTTAATAGCATAAAATGTACAGGTATATGAGAGGCAGGCTGCATCAAAACCTCTCAAAAACACAATCCCAGATTAAGCTAACAATTTCTAACAAACGGAAGCCCAATCAAATCTACTTTCTACACATTTGAATATCTAGCAGGGGACCTTCCCCCTAAAACAGGCCTGAACTATTTGCAAAAGCTTAATTAGCTATAAATCACTGGACTCAAGCTACTAATGCTAAACAGTATTTATTGCAATAAATCTTTGCAAGGTTCTTCTTTGTAACATTATTTGTGATCATTTACAGCATCAGTTAGGTTAAATCTAACCAACTTCAGAACCAAGTGTTAGAAGTGTGCTTACATGTGATTTGGTGGAGATGGTGTTGAATGGTTTAAAATGTTGATAGATGATGATGGAGAACTTGCATGTAATCCTAAACGGCTCCACTAACATTTCCATTATCACAACTTCAAGTTGTAGCTTCGTAGAAACTGTGGAAGTCGTCAAAAACTAACACTAGCTCTGTTTTTGAGAATTCAATATTCATCCAAGTACTGTCCAAGTACTGTCCAAACTCCTTAAGAGGAAAAACAACACTCAAATGTTGCAGGCTCAAAGATAAACAATGGTTAAGTTTTTACTAGGTCCCAACATAAAACAGGCCACTTCAGAAGTATTATTCCACTTAATTTTTATACGTTAAACCTCACTAGCTGTTAAATAAATTTGGCATATAATCAATCACAGACTTTTAACAATTTCGAAATCTTCTATTTATCGACGGCTTTAGAGAGATCAGAGAGAACGAAAAAATTTAATGAAAAAAGTAAGGAAATATTGCTAACCAGTTATCAAGCAGAAACCATTTTAAAAGAAAGCAGTCATAGAGGGGAAGTTGGAAATCAATCAACAGAAAACCAAACTTGAGCCAAGAATCCTTACCGATCAACTATGAAATCAGGAAAACAAAGTTGAGACTAGTCAAATTTTGAATAATTTGAAAAGTACCAATAATTTTTAATCCTTACCAAACTTGGCAAGACTTTCTATCTTGAAAAGTATTTAAAATTCCAGAAAGCTAAATAAAACATAAAACCCAAGGTTAACGTTGAATAATACATGGCTTCTCCAAAAGTAACTCCGCTGATGAACAAATATGAGCACAGGCTCCTAGACTCTTCATTTCTCCATCTTCATAAAGAAGAATGAAGAACAAGAAAAATACTAAAAACCCAGCATATTGGGATTCTCACAACTCAAATTACTAGTATTATATTAAAAGCTAAACTTATCAATCTCATTGTAAATTTATACTAGATTTCGAGTCTTCAGCAAAAATCATAGCACATAGCACTTGGTGGGTTCGCAATTTTAAGTAGATGCGACATCTAGAAATTTATTTTTCATGATTGTAGAGACAGTTTTTTTCTTTGTTGGAATCCACCTTTTCTCATTTTATGGAACTGATTAATAATCCACAAACAAATACGAGCGGTAGATTTTATTCGCTGAAAGAAAGCGAAGAAAGAATAAAATAAATAGTTGTAACGAGAATATCAATTTAAATCTTGATCTATTTACAAGGATGAGCCTTTATTTTCAAAAATGGAAAGAAAAAATGTCAAAAAGGTATTCTAGGGTCTTACAAACATGGGTGGGAAGTCCACCTATTTAGTTTCATATATTTTATTTAAATACTCAATGCTATTTTACTACCTGATCAAAGCAAACATCTCCTTGAATCAGGATTAGTTCCTTGCAAATCATTTGCTTCATAGCCACCAAATCCTGCAATAAATAACTGATGACACTAGTTCTCATGGCAAGGAAAAATAGTTTTATCACTTGTACCGGGTATGTAAAATGTGGATCACTGCAATGTTTTTCTTGCTCGGCAGTCACCAAGCTTGGTCCCAGCAAACACACGTGGTTTGAGGTACCAATTGATATAAACTCAAATCATCTGGATGCAACTTCAAGTAGATGGTTTCCTTACTTTAGTCTCAAACACTATTCCTCTCTTGTATTAATCATAACCATTCATGACAAGGGAGAGCATCTGAAAAATATGTATGGTAACCTTGCAGTCTGGCTACCTTTGTGATGTTATCAAGAACTTCATAGATCAAACATGCATGCTTGCTAGACCTGTCACCAACCAGAAATTCGTAAATGCTTCCTTCTATCTGAATCCAACTTCTACCAGGGGGCTTCCTTGTTTTAATATCGAGCATCTTTTGCCTGACCTTCACCACATCCTGCCACCTCTCATCGGCAGCAAACACATTGGACAACAGCACAAGATATCCAGAAGCTCGGTCAGGGTCGAGTTCCTCAGTAAACCAATCAGATACATCAGAAGCAAGCTTGACATTTTTGTAAATCCTACATCCACCAAGAAGGGCACCCCAAACTGCATCGTTTGGCTTCATAGGCATAGATTTCACTAGCTCATAGGCTTCTTCTAGTAATCCAGCTCGACTCAACAAATCAACCATGCATCCAAAATGCTGAATGCTTGGCTCAATTTTCCAGGTCTCGGTCATAATTTTAAAGTAATGACGTCCTACATCAACATAACCAGAGTGGCTGCAGGCACACAAAACACCCAAGAATGTGATTTCATCAGGTCTAACATCATTATCTTGCATGCTTTCCATCCATTTAAAGACACTAAGAGCTTCATCACCATAACCCTGTTGAGCAAAACCAGTGATCATACTAGTCCAAGAAACAATAGTCCTATGTTCCATTCCCTTGAATACACGAAAGGCTGCCTCAATTTCACTACAGCTGGCATACATATGAATCAGAGCATTGTTCAATGAGACAAGCACAGACTGCTTTCTATAACTTACAAACTCGGTAACGTGTGAATGTATCCATCTCCCCAGGTTCAGATCCCCCAATTCAGCACATGCTGAAAGCACCGTGACCAAGGTTACCTGATCGAACTCTATATTCTGTCGCCGCATCTCACTAAACAGCAACAATGCTTCCTTACATCTCCCATTTTGTGTGCATCCAGCAATCATAGTGGTCCATGACACCACACTCCTCCATGGCATTACTTCAAAGACTCTCTTTGCCCCTTGAATGTCCCCAGACCGAATGCAGCCCAAAAGTAAAGAATTCCAAGTGACCACATTTGTCTCACCCATTTCATCAAACCAATACCGCGCTTTCCCAACTCCTTCCTGTCCTCCACTCTTCACATAAAAGTCAACCAAACTACTACTAACGAAAACATTCGAGGAAAACCCACTCTTCAAAACCTTCCCATGAACCTGTTGCCCTTCTCCCAACAATCCACCTTTGGCGCAACCATTAATAACATAATTATACGTGTACCCATCGGGTAGAACAAGAAAACCTCCCATTCTATTCAACAATTGAACTGATTTCCGAGAGTCACCGCTGAGTGCATGGCCTTTTATGATCTGGTTCCAAATGGCAGTACTCGGATTACGCAATCGGTCAAACACTTGAAGGGCATACGGCAAATTGCTGAATGCCGCACACAGAGACAATAGCTTGACAAGAATGAAATTTTTCTGAGTGAATCCGTTAACAACTATGCGGGCATGAATTTGAGAGAGCTGTCTCGCTGTTTTGCAGCCATTCTGTAATAGGAAGAAGAGATGGCCCTGCAGATGCCTTGTATTTGCCCAATGGAAGGCTGGAACGCTTTGTTCAGCTAACATGGGTAGTACTAATTTTTCATTTTCAAAATGTTTATGATCCCTCAGCGTACCTTCAGATACGATGAAAAATCTAACCCAAAATTACAAAACTTCCTAGGCATGAATTATCCAATTCGTGGGATTGTCGTCACCCATGATTGCAAAGCACCATTGTTGGATATCATAAAAACAAAACAACAAATCCCCAATAGGCTTAATTTTTTTATGGCATGACCTAGCACATTGATATCCCATTACTACAGCATGGAAATGCCTTTGTGATTTAGCTCAAAAGAAAAAGGCCTTTGTGACATTATGTTGGATAATTTTTGGTACGTGATTTATGCACAATAGATTGTATTTGTACTACATTTACGAAAATGTCCGACCTAATTTGTTATAGAAGTTCATCATAATTATCATGATTTATTTTTTCAATAGACAATGAGCAGTATGCTTTATAATTTTTGTATTGCATACAAGACATATATCCCAAGAATTCAAGAACAAGCAGATACACATAACCCTAATTGACATATAAATATATGGCTTCAGGTTAAGTTCTTTTGATATAACACAAAAAATCCAATGAATCTGATAAAGTCTAGTGGATAAAGAAAATCCAAATCATACATCCAAAGCAAGTAGTTATTGTCACGTCCCGAAACTGAGACGTGTCATCGACGTTTTTTAGCAATTTAAAATAATATAACAACAAGCCACGCATTACCTGAAATAGCTAAAAGCCAGTTTATTACATAATTTTTACATTGCATAACACAATTATGGAAGTGATAATGTAAAAGAAATAAAACTAAAACTGATGCTTGATATTCATGTCCCGAACTTGACCACCATCCCAAAACGTGTGTTGTTCATCTTTCTCTAATTGATCTTCGCCTTATCCGGGAAGGGAAGTAAGATGATGAGTGTTTGGGGGAAACACTCGGCATATGGGAGCCAACCACACACAAGAATATTGAAATATACATACAATATGAGTTCAAAGGTGAAAGATCGCATAACATATCAAAACAAGACACTGATATTCATCTCTTTATCCATAGTATACTGATCAGTCACTAATTGTTAATCCTCTAAGGGGACGATGTCATATATCGGTTATTATAACACATCGTATCAAGAATGTCGGTATTTTAAAACACATAACAGATGAATCATATGGAACGATACATGCACAAACCAAATGACGTGAAACGAGTAGTGTACGGTTAAGTTTTCAAAAACAGGAATGTCAGTATTTTAAAACAAATATACATAAGCCCACTTTAACTGAAAA
Organism: Primulina eburnea; assembly: GCF_022965805.1. Taxonomy (NCBI): domain Eukaryota; kingdom Viridiplantae; phylum Streptophyta; class Magnoliopsida; order Lamiales; family Gesneriaceae; genus Primulina; species Primulina eburnea. The sequence continues at coordinate 8,782,302 of NC_133102.1, forward strand.
TTATCTTCAAAAAACGAGGGAAGGATGACTAAAAAGTCAAACATGAAAGCTGCTGGATTGCCTCGAACTTGGTTGTTTGCAATGTTTCGAGATGGCCGAAACTTGGCTCCAAGATGCTGTTGAAATATTGTAATTCTCACTTCTCTTTTGAAATATAACACACTTTGATGCTTGAAAAATGCATGGATTTGGTGATGTTTTGGTTGTGTTTCGCCTCAAACTTTGGCCACTACTTATAGGTGGAAATGATCAGCTGAATAGGCAGCTCCTACCACTCAATAATGTATGTTAATGGACCTTAAGTTAGCTGTTACAACTCCTCCAAACCAGGTGCATATGTCCCATTTAAATTTTCGAATTTGAAGGCTGCATGCTTGTATTTTAAGACTGCTGAATAATGAGTCAAATGACCTTTAATCCTCTTTTATTCTACTATTACAACTTGACTAATTCAATTTAGAACAACAATGATTAAATAGAGAGAGCACATTTTGCACATTTATTCGAAATACATAGAATATTGCAAGACTGATTTGATTCGGGTTTTCACCGTTATCACATTCTAAAATCAAAGACCCTCTATCTCTATAAATATTTAGGTATGTTGCGAGATAAATTTAAGTCATTCTCACACTTTCATTATTATTTTTCCCTTGATAACTCACAAGTTTTCATGCTCAATATTCCATCTCTTACTTGATCGTAAAAGGGATTTCTCCAGAAAAACCTCCGAACCATATTTCATTTTTTTTGGACGCGAATTTACATTGATTATCCTACTTTTTGTTGACTACGAGATTCACTCCATGCCTCGTATACTGAATGGAGACGTATAACATCTTGGATAGAAAGACGATTTCATAACAATGCATTCAACCATATATGAAGTGGCTCTCATTATCTCAGCCACGTGCAATACCAAAATTTTGTTCGACTCCACTCTGGCGATTCTACACCAAAAGGTGCCATTATTTTTTTTTCCCCATCAAATTCCTTCCCGTTAAATTTTGTTAAATTTGTCTCGATTCTACGATACAGTTGCCAGCTCTAAAATTTGTCGTATTTTTCCTTAATTATTAGGTTTCTTATCCCCTAAATTGTCAGGAGCATGCATAGTAACTATACGTAGACTCGGCCAGTCGCTCCAAATATGGGTCTACGAGAAGACGAACCTTCATAATTAAATTAAATCCGCACATGTTACCATAAGGATAGTATACCGACGCTACATCAAATAGTTCAATTTTTATTTGAATGTGTATGGTTCATATATTTTTATCAACTCGATCTTATCAGAGATATACGGGAATATAGGATTTTTTTTTTTTTTTTTTTTGAAGAATCCAATCAAATTTACTATTATGATATGCTACGATATGGGCCAACCCGGTTCAATCCTGATCCACGTCCAGCTCTGTCGGATTCATCACTGCGGTCCACGTGGGCCCACATACACTTTTTTTTTAGTTTTATTTTTGCAAGAGAAAAAAAGGAGGCCTAAGGCCATCCACAGTAGTAGATGTATTTTCTCCAAATATTTGTGGGTCTCATAATCCACATCATCAATCAAATATTTCACTACTCAAATATCTAACATTTCACAATCAAATATCTCACCAATCAAATATTTATGAGTCTCACTGTCACTTTAATTAATAGTTTATTTTCATTTAACTAAAATAACTTACAATTTTATAAAAAATATTAAAAATATTTCTGAATGTTTTTGAATATTAAAAAGATATTAAAAATATTTTTGAATATTAAAAAAATATTTAAATAATTATTAAAATTAGAAAGTTTAATTAAAAATATTTAAAAAATGAGAAAAAAAATATGAATAACCGGTTACAAATTTGTAACCGGTTATTCACTTTGCACACAAAACAAGAGATCACAATAGTGAATATTTGGTGGTACCAAATATTTGGATGACATGGCACCCACAATACCCACTATTGTGGGTGCCCTAAAAGTCATAGTTAGTTGCCGGGTGACACTAGCAAAGTACCTGAAACTCGTCGTTTTTTTTACTGGCGCGTGTGGACCCCATATGCTTACGTGTCGACCGTTGGAGAGAGGCTTTTTTAAAAAATATTATAAATTTAAAAAATCTTTATAAAAATATTGCAAATTGAGAACGTTTATAAAACTAGTACAATCCGTATTTCACTGCACCGGATTCTAACAGCGACGGTTTAACACTTGTCGCCAATAGCGACGGTTTATTAAACCGTCGCAAATAGCTACGGTTATTAACCGTCACTGTAAGAATCCGGGGCAGCCTAGCACGGATTCTCCGTGCCCCCTTTCCTTTTTATTTTTTTTAAATAAGTCTGAATCCGGTGTAGTGAAATGCAGATTGTACTAGTTTTATAAACACTTTCATTTTACAACATTTTTGTAATGTTTTATTTAATTTATAATATTTTTAAAAAAAGCCGACAAAATATTGCATGATATTACTGTAAATAATAATATTGACGGCGTGCGATTAAAGTACTCCGTTAATGTCTAGACACAATTTTTTTTTTAAATCTTTTACTATTAACAACAGCGCATATAAACATGCACACTGTTAATACTACCATTAACGGCGTGTCTTTATTGTACGCTGCGAAAATTGCATATGTTATTAGCAGCATACATAAATGCATTTTGCGGATATTACTATCCGCAGCGTGCTTTTAATGCAGTGAAATACGGTGACGGAGTACATTAATCACACGTCGTCAATATTATTATTTATAGTAATATCATGCAATATTTTGTCGGCTTTTTTAAAAAATATTATAAATTAAATAAAACATTATAAAAATGTTGTAAAATGAAAGTGTTTGTAAAACTAGCACAATCCGCATTTCAGTGCATCGGATTCAGACTTATTTAAAAAAAAAAAAATTCACTGCACCGGATTCAGACTTATTTAAAAAAAAGAAGAAGGAAAGGGGGCACGGAGAATCCGTGCTAGACTGCACCGGATTCTAAGAGCGACGGTTATTAACCGTCGCAAAAAGTGACGGATTAATAAACCGTCGCTAGTGGCGACGGGTGTAAAACCGTCGCTCTTAGTATCCGGTGCAGTGAAATACGGATTGTACTAGTTTTATAAACGATCTCAATTTGCAATATTTTTATAAAGATTTTTTAAATTTATAATATTTTAAAAAAAAAGCCTTGGAGAGACACCAAACCCTAACCTCACCACCCTGTCACTCACGGGCAAAAGCGCACGGCCGTGGTGTGCCATGACACATTTGAATTGACATAATTGGCCTCTTCCAACTCTCGAATTTACGTAATGGTCCTCTCTATTATTTTGTATCAAGAAAATCTGGACGAAAAGGATATCACAAGTCAATTAGGATTGAAACTCTGTACATTTTATTCTATTATACCTTCTACTACTGGAAAATAAAAGTTTTACTGTCTTTGCAAGAATTCTAACTCTACATAAAGTGTTTTTCGATTTCGATTAGAAACTTGATACGTTTATTAACTCTAGTATAAGCACTTTTTTTTCGTTTGTCATAAGGTGGTGGTGCCTTTCAATTCAATCTCGGGTTTTAAAATGATATTTCGATCCACAACGGAATCTGAGTTTTAGTATAACAGGGTATAATCAAAGCTTTAATGTTCCTAAAATTTTAGTAGGTTGAAATCATAAATATATAAAATTCTTTAGATATTTGATGTTCGATAAGAAAAAATGGATTAGTAGATTATATATCTAAAAAGTTCTAAAACGAGGTTTTTTTCAAACTGTTCCAAACGAACATGGAAGTTTTAATTGACACGGAGATCTTAAAAGAGACACTAGTGACCGAGGCACATATGTTGTATATGGAACATATTATTAAATATTTGAAATATTGTTTAATCAATTTATAGAATGAATATCAGACATTTAAAATTCGATATGAATATTATAATTTGTGTGTTTATACATATTATTGTGTATAACAAAAAATCTATTTTTCTGTTAAACTTAATTTCAACACAAATGTAATAATATTATAGTAGAAAAAAATAAAGGTTTTTTTTTTTGTTGTTGAATAGGTGGGTAAAAAAGGAAAGAAATTTTGGTGTCATCCTCGAATAGTTTTTCTAATGCTCTCAGTTATTATAATATAGAATATATATGAAAATATGATATTATCCTTGATTTTATTTTTTGAGAAATATTTTTTAGAAATCATATGAGAAATTCTATATAGTCCCCAATTATTTTATATAAAAATATATAGAGTTTATTGTTTTAAATCAAAAAGCTTTCTTTCTTGAAAAGTTTTTGATGTGAGACGGGGTCGATCGGTCCAATTATCTTATTCTCTGCCTTGAGTTCGAGTTTCCGTAATCTTTTGATGTTAATTGTTACATAATTGCTAAAATAATAATAATAAAAATAAATTTAAGTAAAATTTTTATTTTCAAACATTGTATGGAGACATCTTACAGATTATGTGTGGACCTTTAAATTTAGGATAAGACTGACAAAACCAAAAGAAACCACAGGCAAACCCAATAAATAACTTTTTTTAAAAAAAAAAAACCCAATAATTTTAAGAGATTATTTAATGTTTTCAGATTTTTTTAAAAAAAAAATTAAAAAGGAATTATATTTAAAATCTAAATATTCCAATCATATATCTATTTTCAATCTATTATTTAATCCAAAATGAGGGTTTCTTAACCGAAAATTTTTATATTTTTTCCTCTCTACTAACGTCGGGTACATAACACTTCCATCAAACGTATGTAAGATAACACGACATTATTATGCGTAATAATATGGTGCATGTATAGTAAGGATTATGGGATTAATGTGGTACTACACCACTCCACCAGACATACGTAACGCTTTAGATTCGTCGTTCATATTAAAGAATATTGACGCCAACCGATAATTAGTAGCGTACCCAATGGCAGAGTCACATATGCCGACTTTATAAATTTATTTATATATTAATATTTGATTAATTTGATATTAGTCAGTGTGATTCAATTTAAAAAACTTAAAGATTTCAGAATTTAAAATTATAGCCGAGTCTTCGTCATTGAACTTCTTCACAAAAAAGAGAAAAATCTTCTTAATGAAATGAAAAAAGAAGAAGAATATATTGTATATAATATTTATTTAAAATTAAAATTTTTGGAGATATATGTATTAATCCGAGATCCAACAAATCTCCTTTGTCCATTTTTATGTAAACCTACATTTCCCAAAATTTGAGTCTCGTTGTATCAACAGTACTTACATTGTTTTGTAAGTATTTGGGAATAAATAAACGAAAGAGCAATGGTACCTAAAAAGCACTGTATTTATTTCCAATTTTTATTTTTCAAATTTAAAAAAAATCAAAGAAACAAATTTGTTGCCGAATAGTTTTTTTTTTTTTTTTTTTCCAATTTTCTGGGAAAAAAAATGCTCATATAGAATATTTTAATGAAAAAACTGAAAGTTTAGTTTTGTATTTTGGCTTAATTTAACTTTTTATCCTCAAATTAATATAATTTCAATTTTAATGCAATAAGTTTGTTTCTTTATAGTTTTATTTATGGAGCATCATTTGTAGCGCTAAATATTATAATGACATGACGTCGATTATTATTCACATGGTGAATGTCGTCGTACAATAATTGTTATCATGCTATGATAACAATTAAATCATAGTGCTTTAAGTTGTTATACGAATTAAAAAATTGGAAAAATTACGTCAACCCGCTCGATTTTTGCTATTTTCCCTATTTTAAACATCTTGTTCCCTACGATCTTCACGAATATCATCAATATAAAAAAAGAAACTAATAAAACATCGAACAAACGAAAGCTTATATAATTTTACACTTACAATGAAATGATATCTCCCCTAAAAAATAAATAAACACATATTTTATCGGTTAAACCAATATTTAAAATCCAAATATTACGATAAAGTTTAGTATCACGTGTCTTGAATTATTTTTAATCCGATCATGGAAAAATATTATTTTTCAATGTAAGTATAGTTCGGGTTAACTCGTCGTAAAGATCCGTGATACCATCTCATAGAAGACCTACTCTTCATTTTTTTACTATCTCGGATTATTTCTTATTTAATTAATTTGAAATACAAAATTAAATAATTACAAGTATATATTATATTATCGCAAAAATATGTGTCGCTTATCCAGAAGTTGGAATGGTAATCCAAATATAATAAATGGATTGGGTCGCAAAGCGTGCATATTATTAGTGCTTATTCTGACGTGCATGATTAAATTTTACTTAAAATGATAATTTTGAATTTAAAAGGAGTCTTTGTTGATATAATTGGTAATTATTCGAATTTAATGCAAATCAATATTTTTTTTTTTTGCATGTATAATACACTGAAAAAATTTAGTTTTTTGTTTCCTATTTAAATGCCAGGAAATAAAAATTTATTAAAATCAGGTAAACCTCGTATATTCGTAGTCGATGAAGGACGATAATTATTGATGATTGGTGTATGGCTACGTTAAATTGGTCTATAAGTACGTTATTTAGGGTTCCATGAGACAGTAAATTTGTTTAAAACATGGTATTTGGAGTTGTGACAGAGATTCATGAAGAATTGATTAAAGAATATAAGTACAAAATATTAAAATAAAATTATTTTTTCACATATATATAAGTTCTTTCACCATTAAATAACTGCTCAAACATTGTGATGACCATCTTATCTTAGGAAAATATATTTGAATGAATTATAATGAGATACAATGGACTCTTATAGTAACTGAGTTTAATCAATTTCGTAAAGATATAGAGACTTGTTCTAAGGACATGTTATACTCGTGTTTGTGCAGGTATGAGCGTGAGACGTGACAAACCTGCTTAAAATTCGATGATCTTGTTTGTATTTGCTCGTGAACCAAATCAAGTACTCCATTAGCTAAATGAATGGGTAGAAATGGAAAAATTATGTTCCTAAATATGAATCAGAAAAATTTATAAAATTGACTGAAATCTGATTTATTTACACTCTAATAAACAATCATAGAATGGAATTCATATCTTTAAATATTTAAATTGTTGTATAAAATTGACCAAAGTCAAAATACTGCATGATGATGTGATATTAGACACGTCAACAATGTACATTGTCGCGTTAGAGTCACATCACCACTTCATTGAAAAGAAACTAAATGGGAAAAAAATACAAATGTTTAACTAAAATTGTGACTTGACCGACAACTTTACCAAACAAAAAAATATGTTAATTACAGAACAAAAATGTATTTTCAGTATCCCATCTCATAGTGAGTCTGGCTTTAGATCATTAGATGGATAATGATAAATTTGTGCGAAAATATCAATAATTGGATAGCATTTTTATTATTATTTTAGAGAAAACCGAGGCATACACAATGTTGGCACAAAGAATACTGACATTTCATCATTTCAAATGTTTTGAGAGAATTATCGAAATTAGACACGATCCACAAATTTTAAAAAAATCAAGTTTGAATTTGGGGTTTTCAGGTTTGAGTCAGAACAGATTGGACCCGATAGCTGACCCGAAAAAAATGATCGGATTGGTCGGGTTGACCCGAGTTGACCCAAAAATTTTAATTTTTTTAAAAAAATATAATTAATAAATATTGTCTACATTTTTATATATTATATGTCTGAAAAAATATTTATTGTATATTTATATCATAAATTTTCATTATTTAATATTTATTTTGAAATTTTTTTTATTTTTTAAACAATTGTTTATTTGATTTAGTAAATATACTTTATTTTTCTATAATTAAACTTTCAAATTTAAATCATATATATGACGAAAATTTTATTATTATGTGTTTAAATTAAAATATTATTTTTTAATTTATTTTTAAAAAATTTTAAAAAATTCAAAATCGAGTTAATCGGGTTGACAGTTTTCGGGTTGGCTCGAGTTATATATATATATATATATATATATATATATATATATATATATATATATATATATATATATATATATATATATTTGACTCATACCATAATAATTTTTAAATAAAAAAGATTTTAATTTAGTATAATAGAAATTGAGATATCATAACGTACAAAACATTCTTCTTATTTGTTTTTCTCTTAAAACAAGAACCAAAACATAACATAACAAACCATTGAGATAAAACCAGAACAGATATTACAATGTCACACATAAATCTTAGTTCATTCAATTGTATGCAGACAACATATGTAACTCTAATATGATCTAATCCCTTCTTCCTAACTCCCTATTATTACACACACACCTTATTCCTCCATTTCTTCATCAGATTTTCTTCAGTAGCTCCAAATGCAATCGATATCCTGTGCTCCAACTGGAGCAGACGGAGCTTCTTGATCTCCGAATGATTTCTTCCCCAGTTCGAGGTTCGACGGGACCAGAGAGTTTTCTTGGGGTAAACTCGGCATTTCTTTGCCAACATTCTGCCTATAATTCCCAAGCAAGCTCCTTAAAATCGATGGATCCTGAAACGGGATCGATCCAGGGATTTGGAACCCCATTCCCCCTTGAATGGTATGGAGTTGTCCCCAAGAGAAAGAATCCACGGGATTGTTGAAAGGATTTGCGAAACTTTCTTGGCCTTTCTGGGAGACAATTGGATTGGAGAAGCAGTGCACGTGGTTCGATTCCGATTCGACGAGCTTTATGTTATCGTGGAACGGCGAAGGATCCGTCAATGGTGGCAGAGTGGAAGGAGGCGAATCGTCCCCTTTCGGATTCATTCTCATTAGGCCTGATATATGGACCTTTTTCCCACCAGAAGTCTTGTGGAAAACACGGCTAATCACCCAGTCGTTCTGTAAAACGATACGAGCACAAACCTTTAACGATCCAATCAAAAAGTAATGCAAAAATGAAGAGGAAAACAGGGGAGGCACGATTCTTTTACCTTAGCAGATTTTGGAAAGTTATCAAAGGATAGTTTTCCCTCCAATCTATACTCATGAGTAACCCAATTGGATTTTTCTCCTCTAGGGGCTCTTCCCTTGTAGAAAACCAAAGTCTTTTTCATCCCCACTAGCGTCTTCCCCCTGAAAATCTCCTTATCTTTTCCGGTAGCTTTCCAGTAACCGGCAACCGTAGCCCGGTTCGTTCTCAATCCAGTTGGGTACTTCTTGTCCCTCACGCAGAAAAAGTACCATTCCTTCTCACCCAGTTTTGCTCTCCCTTCACGAGAAAACATAAGAAAAGTCACATAATCAGTATACTTAAAAGACATGAAACGAAAAATATCAGCGCGGAAATTTATAAAGAAATGGAAAATCCTTCGAGCTTCGTTACATGGCAATTCCCATGGCTCAATTTTGTTCATGTCAACATCACCAATAGCTATACATGAGAAACTGCCGTCGATAACTTTCTTGGACAAATAGTGAGTGATCAACTCTTCATCCGTCGGATGGAATCGAAATCCCGGAGGCAGTTCCATCTGATCATCCCTCTTGACAAATCGATAATCGTTTTCCATGGATTCAAATCAATGTCTCTTGACAAAAGAAACGATTTTTATAGAAGTTTTCCACTTCGTAAATGGCAAGAATCAACTTTTCTTTCGAAGGGATGGATTCCCAGATCAAGAAAGGACTTTAAAAAAGAAGTAGTTATGATAAAGTGATCAAGAAATGGGAAAAACACAGAAAATTTGAGAAAGAAGCCATTGAAACTAAGGTCCAAAGCAAGAATTCAAGAAAAAAAGAAAAAAATAAATAAGAGCACGAGGAAGAGAGGAGGGGCTAATAAATATTACAAGAGATACGTGAATTTTAAGCAACTGGGATGTTATTTCCAGCCTTATTTAACCCTCTCCTAGTTTAAGTTCATCGTTACTTTAAATTTGACTAAATGCAACCCATTTGAAAAAATGAACATTATTACTCAATAAATGTGAGTTCACATTCAATTCTTGTTTTTGATACTCAAGGTGTGAAAATACTTTAGGTCATTGGTAATCATTTTATGCCGATTGATGATGTAAATATATTCTATTTTGTCGACTGAGTATGTCTCTTGTGAGACGGTGTCACGAATCTTTATCTGTGAGACGAGTCAACCCTACCGATATTCACAATAAAAAATAATACTTTTAGCATAAAAAGTAATATTTTTTATGGATGACCCAAATAAGAGTTCCGTCTCACAAAATACGACCGTGAGATCGTATCAGACAAGTTTTTGCCTTATCGATTAATATGTACACAAGACAGTCTCACGCATCTTTCTCCGTAAAATAAGTCAACACCGCCCCATATCTAAAACAATAAGTAATACTTATTACATAAAAATGATGTTTTTTTTATAGATGACTCAAATAAAAGATTCATTTTTCTGTGTATCGAACATATACTCAAGCGGGGTAAAGTAAATAACCAAATGATGGTGTCATGGTATTATCAAGAAAATGACCGTATCATCCATAATCTGAAAAGCTCAAAAAATATAGAAACGTAATTAAAAAATATAATTTTGCTATGCTCACAAAAATTAACCTCCTTAGACTATGGTTGTTTAGAGGACGAAAATCTTTTTATTTTATTTTTACTTAAACAAAATGAGCTAAATTAATTTAATTGGTGCAATAATGGTCACCAAATTTATTTCCCATCCACCTAGTTCATTCATTAAAATGGAATGATCACAAATCCTAGTTATATGTATGTTAGCATAGGTATATTAATAATAATGGTAATAATAATAATAATAACTACGATAAATTTAGAGAATTTATCATGATTTAATCAACATTTTGAAGTATGACCAACTTAATTAGTTTTAATATGTCGTCGCATATTTAGGAGATACTTAATGACAAAAACTTGTGTGAGACGGTCTCACGGGTCGTATTTTGTGAAACATATATTTTATTTGGGTCATCCATGAAAAAATATTACTTTTTATGCTAAGAGTAGTACTTTTTATTGTGAATATCAGTAGGATTGATCTGTCTCATAGATAAAGAATCGTGAGAATCACAAGAGACCTATTCATACTTAATTTTTTAAAATATTGATATACTCGTAATAGAATACTATTTTGAAAAAAAATTAGAATAAAGAATATCGAATCTATTTATATATAAAAACTATACCGCATAATTACTATTTAATATTAGATATGATATATGGGTCGGTCGACCTGAATTTAGATATCATTTAATAAATATTTTTTGTGTGATTTTAGTTTAAAACACTTAAAATATTTTAATTTAATTAGGTTTTTTTAATATGTAAAAATGTTGAACAGCCCAAAAAATTGAAATATAATGTTCAAATTTAATAAGGTTTAAGTTGTTACCTAAAGCAATCCAAGTTGTATTATAGAAGTCATTAATGTAGGTTTCAAGAATATTGAATTTCTTAAAGAATTATTTGAATTTTAGCTTTTAATTATAATACCTTTGACATAATTCAATGTATCGATAAAAACGTATATATATATATATATATATATATATATATATATATATATATATATATATATATATATATATATATATATATATATATATAAATGTATATATCACAAATACGTTTTTATCGTATATATATATATATACTGTATAATATATCAAGTTATATATAATAATATAAGTTTTACTTAGTTTTCTTTTCATTTAAAATATATGATTTAAATTAATTAATTACATATGATTAAAACATTATAAGAACAATATAAATTTATATATATAATTAGTACGATACGATATATAAACGTGTAATTTGGAACGAGAAATTCCTCGGTATTTGTCTGCGAGACCAAGTCAAAAGACCATTTTAACCTTGTTTAGGAAGGAAAATAGGAAGCAAATTTTAATTTTTCATGTTGTTCTGTAGGCTGTTAGAAATTTTTCGGATTCACCCATTACTACTGTTATTTTACATTTTTAGCAACTTATATTTTGCACTCAACACCTTTTGTTCGAAATTTTTTTCCCCTGATTTTATCCTAAAAAAGCAACAAATTCTTATTTTTCTCAATGCATTATGTTACACAAATAAATAAATACATTGATTGTAATGTTATGTTTACATTGATGGATTTAATTTATATACATGTATTTGATTTCAGGAAGTCTAGGAGTGAGTACTTATCGTTTTATCAAAAATTATAACTGGTGGTAACGATGTAATTAAATATTTTAAATAGTACAGAAGCTCAAGCATCACATTTTGATTGCTTTAATTAGCAGAGATAATTATTGCGCATAACAAGAAGGATTTGAACGATGAGTTTCGAATGATATTCATATTTAGTGTATTTGAAATATACAATAATTATTATTGAAACTGCATAAAATCGCACTTGTATTGATTAGTTTCAACTACATGGATTTCAAATGTATTTTTATTGTTTTTGTGGAGCAAGACCATGAACTTCAAATCTATCATTTGTATGTTTATATAGTGTTTCATGTTAATTATGTTGAATTTAAAATTCACCCAATAATGGTCTCATTTGAAAATTCATTCTAATTTGTGTAACAAATGTGTAAATAAATAATGTATGGATTTAATATCACGTCTAGGGGTGTTCAAATTTCAGATAAAATCGAAAAAATCGAAAATCCAAACCGAAAAAACCATACACCGAACCGAACCGAAAGCCGAATTTTATAATTCGGATATAAATATTAAAACCGAAGTTTATTTGGTTCGGTTTCAAATTATATATGTCAAAACCAGAAAAACCGAAAAAACCGAAATTTCATTAAATTAATAATTTTTTAATATTTTTATTTATATTGTATATTTTGATATGATATTTAGTGAATGAAAAACTATTTCGAACAATTTTTAATTGATTGTTTATTGTTAAATTAATTTAGACCTTATATTTAAATATTTTACAAGAAAATATATAGAAAATTAACATATTATATTTTTCAATACATTTATATTATTGATTTAAATAATTATACCAAAACCGAATTAACCGACCGAAATAACCGGAACGTTTTGGTAGAAAATCGAACCGAACCGAACCGAAGAAAAATGGTTCGGATATCAGATTATATATTTCTGAAACGGAAAACCGAAAAAACCGAAATAAAAATCTGATAACCGAACCGAACCAACCGATGAACACCCCTAATCACTTCTATTATTTCATTATTAAAAATAAAATTATAAAATCCATCTCCCTAAGTGTACTGACAATCACTGAAAATTTAAGGTTCGGTTCTAGCAGGTGATAACAGTCCGAATGTAGACATCGAATATACTCTAGGCCTAAAATCACGAAGGTGACCATTAGAAGAGGTCCGGGAGGGTGTCCCGACTAGGGATGTAAATGAACCAAACTGTTTGTGAGCTATTCGAAGCTCGATTCGATAAAAGCTCGTTTAATGAGGCTCGTTAAGATAAACAAACCAAACTCAAGCTTTACAGTATTATGCTCGTTAGCTCGTGAACATGTTCGTTGGTAAGTTCATGAGTAATCTTTTAGATGAAAAAATAATAGTTTTGATATTTGATTTATTGATTTTGCATATTATTTATGAAATATATAGAAAAATCTATTAAATTTATTTATTATAATAAATTTACAAATTTTAATAAGAATAATATATTTTTCTTTAAATATATAATTTATTTTTAATTAATATAATGAAATTTAAATGTATAATTCATATTTATTAAGCTTGTTCAGGCTCGATAAAGGCTTGAATAAGCTCGTGAGCCATGCATATATTCGTTAAATAAAGTTCGAGCTCGGCTCGATTATAAACGAGCCCAGCTCAAACATTCAAGAGCTCGGCTTGGCTCGACTCGACTCGATTACATCCCTAGTCCCGACGTAGGCCCTCCGACGTTCAAGTCAGAGACTGAGAATATAATGAGAGAACAGCTAAGGGTGCTGCTGAAAAGTCAATATAGTGAATGAAAGTGAATGAATGATTTGGATTTCAAACCTGATATTTATATGAGCGTATATGAAATCCATCATGGGCCACTTACCGAGGTCAGGAATGGGCCGAGGGTCCAATGTCTTGTTTGGGACTGATCTTGATGGGCCATCTCAAGTCGAACTGAATCTCATATTCGAAATTTGATTAATTGCGTTGCCCTTGGTTTACAATATGCGAGTTACGCATTCTTCCCATATTGCTCACTAGTCTCCAAAAATTTGGAAAAAAAGTTGAATCATATTCCCATTTTGGAAGGTCCAGATCTGCGTTGGGCTCCCCTGCACCCACGCCCCTTCGCCCCTCCCGTGAACCTCACCAGCCAGCCCTCGCCCCATCCATCACCTGCTTGACCCTCACCACCCTCTCCTGTACGCCCGCGCCTGAGCGCTCGCCCCATGCAGCAGCCCCGCACACTTGCCTACGCCCACAAGCCCTAGCGCTCGCCCACACACCGGCGCCCGAGCGCTCGCCCCGCATAGCAGCCCCCCACACTCGCCTCCGCCTACACGCCTTGCCCTCGCCGCCTCGCCCACCACAGCACACCCTCGCCCTCGCCCTCGCCTGCATGCATCCCGCACTCGTCCCCTGCTCGCAAAGTCATGCCCTCTGCTTTGCGTGCTCGTCCGTCACCTCCTTCGCTTCGACGCCCTTGTTCACTGCCAGCATACTCACCTGTCAACCCCTTCGCGCCGACGCGCTCGCCCATTGCCCTAACAGCCATGCCCTCAGCACTTCGCGCTCGCCTGTCAGCCCCTTCGCCTAGCCTCGCCCGCAACTCCTTCACTCGCTAGCCTCGCCACTCCAGCCTGCACTTCCTCATGCCACAGCTCGCCCTCCTCGCCCCCATTGATAGGTGTGGTTTTTACGCGCTTTATTGCATTAGTTTTAGTTGTGTTTGAATTGTGAATGCATGCATTTCATTTACATTTTGTTCATTTTTGAGTAATCATTTGCATATTATCATGTCTCACTGTTGGGTGCTGAATTTGCAGGAAAATGGTCGGAAAACAAAAAATGGAGCAAAGTGTACAAAATATAAGGCAATGGACAGAATGAGCGGCGCGCGAGCGGCAATTTTCTACCGCCCGGGCGCGAAAGATGAATAGCTGCATAACTTGATAGAAAGGTCGGCGCTCGGGCGGTAATTTTCTACCGCCCGGGCGCGAGAGATGTCTTAAGAAGGCCAAATTACAGAAGAGTCGGCACTCGAGCGGTAGTTTTCTACCGACCGAGCGCGAATGCCGCACATCCCAAGCAAGTTTACAGAAGGTGTGGCGCCCGAGCGGTAGTTTTCTACCGCCCGAGCGCCATCTATTTTTGGAAAAATATCATGCGCGATTCCTTGCCTTATTGGAGGGAGATGACTGATATGGAAGGGGGATGGGATGACTTTGGGACATTATTCAGACATATTCTTCATCACTATTCATCCACCACAAGTCTTGGAGAGCACTTTGCGCTTGGATTGAAGATTTGAAGTTTTCCGGACTTCGTTCTTCGCGTTTTTCGTCACTTCTAGTATTTCTTATTTAGTTTTAGCATTTGAAATTTGTTTTGTTTATTTTCAATCATGAATTCTAGTAGCTAAACTTTAATATTTGTTGGGATTTACGGGGAGCCTACCCCAAACTTTGATTTGAATTGATTTATGTTCGATTGTTGCGTTATTCTTGATTATACTATTGTTTAATTGTGTTGTTAGAGCGTAGCTAACTTTAACAACGTTTTTATATTGCGAGTGAGTTCGAGAGAATAACTTGTGATAAGAACGAGTAGTATAATCCGTGGATCTACAATTTACATAGACATATGAAATTGGATATGCGTCGATAGTCATAGCCCTTAGGGTCGAAAACTAGGAGATTTCATAAATCGAAATGCGATTCACTCTTAATAAATAATTAAAGACATTTAATTACTTTATTGAGTTGAATTAGTTTGGCATAGCTCGAGAGAGTGTGTTCAATTGAATAGGAAATCTTGTCGGAAGCATATAATCACTATCGAACGAATTAATTAATTAACGAGGGGTAGGTGAACCGATATTCCTAACAAATTCATTTCTTATTGAATTTTACTCAACATTTTAGATATTAATTCTCATTCGTTATTCATTGAATTGTTTTATTTGCACATTTATTTGAGCATAGTAGTGTTAAAACAATCAAATCCATTTTCGTCGCTAAATGTTCAATAACTGAAAATAACAAGTGTTAAATACAGTCTTCAGTGGAACGATACTCGTACTCGCGTACACTATACTATTACTTGACATCGTGCACTTGCGATAAATTTTGAGCATACAAAACCATATTTTTATTGGGGATTTTACTGTGCAAGTTTTGTTCGATCAAGTTTTTGGCGCCGTTGCCGGGGACTGTTAATCTACAATTTTATTTTTAGTCATTTTCTTTAGCGTTATTTTATTTTTCTTTAGCTAACACTCCATATTTTATTCCAGATATCTTGTCTAGTGCATGTCAAAGTCACTTGACGTGGAGCTTGAGTTTGATCCTGAAATCGAAAGAACTTTTCGCAGGAGAAGACATCAGCAGAGACTAAAAGAACTGATGGAGAGGCAGTTGAATGATCAAGAGGAGGAACATCGTGAAGATAGACATGTGGAGATGCCGCGCCACATACCAATGTTGGAGTATTCCCAACCTTCTTTGGAGGGTGCACGCCCTAGCATTGTGAGGCCTATCGTGCGGGCAAATCACTTTGAAATCAAGCCAACCATAATCCAGATGATTCAGAACACGGTCCAATTTGGAGGAACTGCAATAGATGACCCAAACACGCACATCGCAGATTTTCTTGAAATTTACGATACTTTTAAATTCAATGGAGTTTCTGATGATGCTATTAGGTTGCGTTTATTTCCTTTCTCCTTACGTGATAAAGCTAAAGCATGGTTAAATTGTTTGCCTGTAGGTTCGATTGCTACATGGGAGGACATGGCGAAAGCATTTCTCATCAAATACTTCCCTCCCTCCAAGACCATGAAGCTGCGGGCAGACATTACAACATTTGCTCAATTCGATCAGGAATATCTATATGAGGCATGGGAACGCTTCAAGGATCTACTACGAAGATGCCAACATCACGAGTTACCACTTGGGTTAGTCGTTCAAACATTTTATTATGGTTTGCTTACTCCTAACCGTACTATGATAGATGCTGCTGCTTGTGGAAACCTGTTGAGAAAAACCGCGGAGGAAGGATATGAATTGTTAGAGGAAATGGATGCTAGCAGCTATCATCCTCAATCTGAAAGAAATAATTAGCGGAAGAGTACAGGAGTTCACCAGGTAACTGATTTTTCTGCTATTACTGCACAACTTGATGTTTTAAACAGGAAACTAGACAGCTTGAATGTGGGTGGCACGACGATGCGTCTTCAAGAGATATTCTGTGAAAAGTGTGGAGGGGAACACTATGCGAAGGACTGTCAAGATGACAATCCATTCTATGTGCAAAATGAGGCACCAGTGAATCAAGTGGGAGTCCAAAACCGTCCAAGGAATGACCTTTATTCGAACACATACAATTCTGGGTGGAGGCAACATCCCAACTTCTCATGGGGCGGTCAAAACAGTCAGAATAGACCACAAGAAGGACAACAATATGGGAAACAACCGATGTACAGATCCGATCCTCCTAGAGAAGAAAAGTCCAACTTGGAGCAAATGATGTCTAAGTTTATTTCATCCACTGAAACTAGACTTCAAAACCAAGATGCATCGATAAAAAGGCTCGAGAATCAAATTGGACAGTTGGAAAAGATGATAGCAAGTAGAGAGCCGGGCACCTTGCCAAGTAATACCGAGACTAATCCAAAAGAGCAAGTGAAGGCCATTGAGTTGAAGAGTGGGAAAATTTTGGAGTCAAAGGGAAAAGAAAAAATTCAAATACCGGATGAACTGACTGAGACATCCAAAGGTAAGTCTTCTAACTCCACACCAGCAACCACTGCACAACCTAAAATTGTTATACCTCCTCCTTTTCCTGCAGCATTGAAAAAAGCAAAACTAGATGCAGAATTCGGTAAGTTCCTTGAGGTATTTAAAAAATTGCATATCAATATTCCCTTCGCCGATGCTTTAATGCAAATGCCTAGTTATGCTAAATTTTTGAAGGAATTTTTAGCTAATAAGAGGAAGTTGGAGGATCACATGACAATGAACTTAACTGAAAATTGCTCCGCTTTGGTGCAAAACAAAATCCCACCGAAACTAAAAGACTCAGGGAGTTTATCTATTCCTTGCATGATTGGTGATGTTGTTTTTCATAAAGCGTTATGTGATCTTGGTACAAGTATTAATCTTATGCCATTGTCTGTGTTTAGGAAACTTGGGTTGGGAGAGCCTAAGCCGACGAGGATGTCCTTGCAACTGGCTGACAGATCTGTCAAGTAACCCCGCGGAGTGATTGAGGATGTGCTAGTGAAAGTGGACAAATTAATTTTTCCTGCGGATTTCGTGGTTCTCGACATGGAGGAGGATACATAGATGCCTCTAATTTTGGGGAGACAGTTCCTTGCAACTGGCAAGGCACTGATTGATGTGCAAGAAGGGAAGTTGAGATTGAGAGTGGGCGAGGAAGAGATTACTTTTGATGTTTTTAATGCACTTAAGCACACACTGCACTCTGATAGTTGTTTTAGAATTGATGCCTTTGACTCTCTTGTGTCTCACTATGTGCAGGATGCTCTTAGGGACCCTTTGGAAGCCATTATCACTACTGAATTGGGAGAAGAGGAATTGGATGAAGAAAAAGCTGAAATAGTGGTACACTTTAATGCCAACCATCCATGGAGAAAGCCAATGAGGATGCGACTGGAGGATCTTGGAGAACGAAGAGATTTGACCCCTCAAAGGTCAAGCATCGAGGAGCCACCAACATTTGAGCTAAAGCTGTTGCCTCCACACCTCAAGTACGTTTACTTAGGTGATAATAACACTTTACCTGTCATTATTTCTGCTGCTTTGACAGATGTGATGGAAGACAAACTGTTGGAGGTTCTGAAAGCGCACAAGGGTGCATTTGCGTGGAAGGTGGCGGATATCAAAGGGATCAATCCATCAGTCTGCATGCACAAGATCTTGATGGAAGACAAGTACTCACCTCTTGTGCAACCTCAGAGAAGATTGAATCCAAAGATGCAAGAGGTAGTAAAGGCAGAAACAATTAAGCTTCTCGATGCAGGTATTATCTATCCTATATCTGATAGTGCATGGGTAAGTCCGTTTCAGTGTGTGCCAAAAAAGGGTGGGATTACTGTGATTACAAATGATAATAATGAACTAATACCCACCAGGACTGTTACGGGATGGCGTGTGTGCATTGATTATAGGAAATTGAATGATGCCACCTGAAAAGACCACTTTCCCCTTCCCTTTATTGATCAAATGCTTGAGAGGTTAGCAGGTCATGAGTTTTATTGTTTTCTAGATGTGTATTCGGGGTATAATCAAATCACCATTGCACCTGAGGACCAAGAGACAACCACTTTCAACCTTCTTCCCGGAAATGCTATGTGGAGGCAGTCCGGGCTGATCAGAACAAAACCAAAAGGGAAGGGAAGAAATCAAGGGTGAATGAAGTGGGAGGAAGAGTGGTGGAGAAAGGGGAAGTGCATTTTGTAGCAGAGGAAGAGCAGGAGATGATAGAAGTCGGACCAGGGCAGCAAATCCGGGTGGCTCGGGACCTCAGTGCATCCACCCGGGTTAGTTTGATTAACTATTTAAAAGCTAATATTCATGTGTTTGCCTGATCTCAACAGGAGTTAACATGGGTTCTCCCATAATATTGGAGCACCAGCTGAACATTCTCCCGGGATCTCACCCGGTAAAGCAAAAGAAGAGACACTTTGGACCTGAGAGGGACAAAGTTATTGATGAGCAAGTGAAAGAGCTTCTGAAGGCTAGCCACATTCGGGAAATTCAATTTCCTACATGGCTCTCGAATGTGGTGTTGGTGCCTAAATCTACCGGGAAGTGGTGGATGTGTGTAGATTGCCGCGACCTTAATAAAGCTTGTCCTAAGGATCATTATCCCCTACCCAGGATTGATCAGCCGGTGGATTCCACCTCAGGATTTGAATTGCTGAGTTTCATGGACGCATACCAGGGGTATCATCAAATCCCCTTGGTCAAGAGTGATCAAGATAAATCCAGCTTCATCACCTCGGGAGGTGCATTTTGTTATATTGTAATACCTTTCGGGTTGAAGAATGCAGGGGCTACTTATCAGCGTCTGATGAACAAAGTCTTTGAGAAGCAGCTGGCAAGAAATGTGGAAGTTTATGTGGACAATATTCTGGGCAAGTCCCGGGAGGTTGCGAGCTTTATTATTGATCTAGAAGAAATTTTTGCCACTCTCATGCATTACGGGATCAAACTTAACCCTGCCAAGTGTATTTTTGACGTAAAGAGTGGAAAATTCTTGGGATTCATAGTGACAGATCGGGGGATCGAGGTGAATCAGGAGAAATTCAAATCTGTCCTGTGCATGCCATCTCCTCGATCTGTCGAAGAAGTACAGAACCTGACCAGGAAGATTGCTTCTCTTTCTCGATTTATTTCCCGGTCAGCACACATGAGTTATCCTTTCTTTCAAGTCTTGAGGAAGGCCCAACGATTCGGATGTGATGAGAAATGTGAACAGGCCTTTCAGGACTTGAAGATTCATCTTGCAGAGCTCCCTGTATTGGTGAAGCCGGAGCCCAGGGAGAAAGTATTTGTTTATCTATCTACTACGGAGTATGATGTCAGCTCAGCTCTAATAAAAGAAGAAGGCTCTGATCAAAAGCCTGTCTATTATGTCAGCCATGTTCTAAGATGACCCGAGCTCCGGTACAGTGAAGTAGAGAAGATTGCTTTGGCCCTGATCATGACCGTCCGGAAGCTAAGGCCTTACTTCCTGTCACATCAAATAACTGTTCTTACCAAATGTCCTCTCAGAAGGATTATGACTCACTCAGAAGTGTCCGGGCAGATGATCAAGTGGACAGTAGAATTGGGGGAGTATGACATTGAATACAGACCCCAGGTTGCCATCAAAGCACAAGCTCTGTCAGATTTTTTATCCGAGATGGTACAACCCAATGAGGAGGAAGTATGAAGAGTATTCGTGGATGGAGCATCTACCCTTGCTGGGTGTGGAGTAGGGGTTTTGATAATATCTCCCCCGGGAGAAAAGATTAAACTATCACTAAGGATTGACTCCCGGGTAACCAATAATGAAGCAGAGTATGAGGCTGTTCTTGCTGGACTTCCGAGCTGCCCGGGAAGTCAGAGCTTCCTGGATTATTCTATATTCTGACTTGCAGCTCATCACTCAACAGATAAAGGACGTGTATGAAGCTAAGGATGACAGGATGCCGAAGTATTTATAGCTCATCAAAGCCCAAGCATAAGTCTTTGCTGATTGGAGTATTGAGCAAATATCTCGAGAGGAGAATGGCGAGGCAGACGCTCTGGCAAAAATGGCTGCTTCTTTATCAGAAGACAGCACCCGGGAGGTCTTGCATGTTTCTCGGCTGATCCTTTCCACTGAGGAAGAAATATTACCAGTACTCGAGGACTCCTGGATGATACCAATCATCAAATTCATTGTAAATAATGAACTACCCGAGGACAAAGCCCGAGCTCAAAAGATTAAGAGACAAGCTTCCAGGTTTGTTCTCTTAAATAATATTTTGTACAGGAGATCATTCCAGGGACCTCTTTTGAAATGATAATATGAGAAAGAGATGAATTATGTCCTCCGAGAGATTCATGAAGGGTGTTGTGCTGAGCACCTCGGAGGAATATCTTTGTCCAGGAAAACAATGCTTGCTGGTTTCTGGTGGCCGACTCTTAGTCAAGATTATGCTCGGGTGGTCCAAGCTTGTGAGGGCTGTCAGCATCATTCGAATTTTAAACACAGCCCGGCCACTCTCATGAAGCCTATTTGGGCATCTTGCCCCTTTGATAAGTGGGGCATGGATATTGTGGGTCCTTTCCCAATTGCCCAGGCTCAGAAGAAATTCTTGTTAGTAGCTGTTGATTACTTTTCTAAGTGTGTAGAACCTGAGCCCTTGGCAAAAATCACTGAGCAGGAAGTATTGAAATTTTTGTGGAAGAACATTGTATGCCGGTTTGGAGTGCCTAGAAGACTGAACTTGGATAATGGGAGACAATTTCAGGGCAAAGGAATTACGTCATGGTGCCGGGAAATGAAGATCACTCAATCTTTTACCTCTGTTGCATATCCTCAAGTTAATCGTCAAACAAAACTTGTCAATAGAATTATTGTACAAGCACTGAAGACAATGCTACAAGGCAAAGGAAAGGATTGGGTGGAAGAATTACCCAGTGTTCTCTGGGCTTACAGGACTACTCCCCGGACACCTACCCAAGAAACTCCTTTCAACTTGGTATATGGTTCTGAAGCAGTCCTTCCAGTTGAGATTGGGCAAAATTCTTCCCGGGTAGAATCATACCCGAACGACAATGACCAAAGCTGGGCCATGGAATTGGACTTAATAGAAGAAAAGAGAGACCGAACATTCATTCGAATGGAGGCATACAGGAGTCGGTTAATGAAATCATATAACAAGAAGGTCCGGAACCGAGACTTCCAAGTAGGGGATCTAGTCATGAAAAAAGTCAACCCTGCTGGGGATTTTGGGAAGTTAGAAGCTCGGTGGGAAGGACCTTACAAAATCACCCGGAAAATCAGCTCATCATCCTTTTATTTAGAAGATGCTCAAGGAAATTATCTAAAAAGGCATTGGAATGTATTCAATTTAAAGATGTAATATGCTTAACCGATGTAATTTTTTGATTGGAGATATATTGAAAGATCTATTTTTCCCAGAGAGAGGTGTTATATATTGTTTCTTGTATCTTAAACTTGGGAGGTACCAAGCCCCGGTTATTTAAAAGCCCAGGGCACTACACCCTAGCTCGGGGAATCACATCTCGACCATTCACAAGTCCCGAGACATGCTCCCTGGCCCAAGACTCCGCACCTTGGTTCTTAAAAGCCTAGGGCACTACACCCTAGCTCGGGGAATCACACCTCGACCATTCACAAGTCTCGGGACATGCTCTCCGGCCCAAGGCTCCGCACCTTGGTTCTTAAAAGCCCAGGGCACTACACCCTGGCTCGGAGAATCAGACCTCGACCATTCACAATTCCCGGGACATGCTCCCCGGCCCAAGGCTCCGCACCTTGGTTCTTAAAAGCCCAGGGCACTACACCCTGGCTCGGAAAATCACACCTCGACCATTCACAAGTCCCGGGACATGCTCCACGGCTCAAGGCTCTGCACCTTGGTTCTTAAAAGCCCAGGGCCCTACACACTGGCTCGAGGAACCACACCTCGATGATTCTAAAACCCGAGATACCCCCTCTCTAAGCTCAGGTTTAAATCTTTACATCTCGGGTGTTTGTTGAAGTATGGGTTTCTTTGTGTATTATCTGAACTTAAGACCTGGGTATTCATTCAAAGATACCGATCAATTCTCAACACTTAGAAAAATTTATAAGTGTTTATATAGTAATATATTACCCGATTTTTCTGGAAGACTCACCATGCTATTATGGAAAGAAGGAGAAATTTTTCATTAATAAAAGCCCGAGGACATGAATTACAGGAAAGCAATAAAAGAAAAAACAATCCTAGTCTATATCTACGGGCTCAGACTCTGGCTGTCCTCCTGAAGACTCATTCTTCTCTTCCTCCCCATCTTTGGGAAGAGATGCAATAGCACGTCCAAATTCCAGGAAATCTGCCCTATCCTCAGGTAAAAGCCCGGCCTCTACGAACTGCTCCCAAAACATTTCAAAACTAGTCTGGAAAAGGGGATAGGCCCGGTCTTCAACGGCATTCTTGAACTCGGGAGAATTTAGGAAGGAGATCTGCCATTTCCCATTATTGTATTCAGCCAGGGCCAGGGCGTCTTCAGCTTTTTCTGCCCGCGACTGTTGTACCTCTACCTGCTCGGAGAGAGAGTGGTTCCTCGATTCCAAGACAGATATGGTACCTTGGGATTTTTCCTCCCGGACGAGGCCTTTTTTAATGTCATCTCTGGCCTTGTCCAAGGCTGAGCGTAGACCGACCACTTCTTCCTCGTGAGTGGTTCGAACCCGAGACAATTCCTCTAGAAGTTTTACTTGAATCACTTGGAATTTCCGGGCTCGATTGTTGAAAATAATGGCAGCAGCAGCAACCTCCTCGAAAGCCGAGATCATCAGTTGAGCGGCCTGTTCAAAAGCAAGTTAGTCAAAGAAAAATAATAAAAGAGCAGTAAAGAAGAGCAAGAGAGCTTACCGCCCAGAGCTTGTTCGAGCCCTCGAATATTTTTGCAGAAGGCCGAAAGTTCTTCAAACTAGCTTCCTCGAGAGGATTCAGGAGCTGCTTGAAGATCCTAAGCCCCGTTGCCGAGGACCCCCTCCTCAAAAATGTTTACTTGGGAAGGCTGCTCGGGGAAGAGGCGGCTGTTGGTCGGACTGTTGCCGGGGAGGGGAAGTTGACCAAGTCTCCTGAGACGAGCCCTGGCCCACCTCTTGGTTGTCCTCAGCCAGAATCAGCTCCGGGCTTGTGATAGCCTTTCGCTTCCTCTGAATGAGGGGGACATGGTCTTCAGTGTCTTCTCGGGGTGCATCCCAGGTCACCTCCTCTTGTTGGGTCTCAACCCGATCTGTCTCAGTTCGCCGGGCTGCCATCTCCTCGGCCTGTTTGTTCTCAAGGGCAGCTTTCCGGGCTGCCAATTTTTTCTCTTTGGCCGCCTTTCAACCGCCCACTTCTTGGCGAAGGCCTCCTGTATTTTTGAGTTATCTGCACAAGAATAAGAAGAAGGTTCAGTACGAATAGTAAGTATGAAAACTTTAAAAACAGAACCAGGATATCAAGAATTACCGGGTTGAGCGCCCGAGACAGCAACCTCGTCGATCACCCTGTCTAAAGGGACCTCAACCCGGACACTTAACCCGTATGCAGTCAGGTTCTCATCGAGGATAAGAACAGAAGAGGAGTACTTACGCCCCTCCACCAAGATTTGACTCACGAGGAAAGGATCCTCGAATTTGTAGGATTGGGGAAGGGCAGATAGTCAAGGAAGGGAAGGGAGAAACCCGGTCAACCAGGGGAGAGGACTCGGGAGTTGGATATAGAAAAACTTTCCTTTCCATCCCTTCTGAGATGAAGGGATGTCATCAAAGAATCGGGCGTTTAGCCGGGCCGTCAGGGAAAATGCATTTTCCCCAAGCCGGAAAAAGAAGTAATAATGAAGGATGAGGGGGGTAATGGGAAGATTGTTCATTTTGAAAAAGATATAGGCCGAGGCCATAATCCTGAAAGAGTTGGGATGGAATTGGTTAACTGGTACGCCAAAGAACTTGGCAACTGCAATATAAAAAAGGGACAGGAAATCGAAGACCATTATGGATTTCGCCCCAAAAGAAAGTGATGTACCCGGGAGGAGGGTTATTGGCTCTGTCAGAAGGCTCGAGTACCAAAATGGAGAAAGAAGAAGGAATAGACCCCAGAGATCGGAGTTCCTCGTCCGCCCCCGAGCGCAAAGTGCAGCTCATTGAGGAGAACCAAGGAACTCCCGGGATCTCAGTGGAAGGGTGGTCAGAAGACCGGGCTTTGCCCTTACCCTTGTCCTTTCCAGGGACGTGGGAGGTACCCGAGAAGGAGGGTTTTGAATAGGAGGGTTTGGTTTGAAGAGTTTTTGGTTTTCTAGAAGGCTGGGTGATAGAGCGACGAGGGGGAGACGGAGGGGAGTTAGAGCGCAGTGCGGTGGACTTGTCGCTAGGAGAGCCTCCACATTTGCTCCAGAAGTAGATGAGGCAGAATTTGACATTTTTGGGAAGAAAGGTAGAAAACTTACGAGTATTGAGGAGAAGAGCGACAAATAATCACCGGAGATGGAGGAGTTTGCGCGGAAGAGCTTCGAGAAATTTTTTTGCAAGAGCTTCGCTGCAGTTTTGAATTTGCAAGTGATTTTCGAAAAATAGGTAAGTTACTATATATAAATGGTGGGGAGAGATCTCAGCCATTGATCCCAGACGCACGTGGACGATCAAGATGCACCTCGTAAATTGTACCAGGCATATGAAAGGACATGCACGAATATCAAAGTATCAGACTTATCGAATTCTCGAAATACGAAACGATTTTCGACGGGAAGTAAATGCTAAAGCACGCGTCATAATAACACCCCTTGGACTACCGAGAATGCTAAACGACACTATATTCGGAGCCCGGGAGATATGAGGCCCCGATATCTTATCCAAGCTCGGGTGATACGAGGCCCCGATATGTTAACTTAAACCTGGGCGGTATCAGACCCCGGTATCTCATCCATCTATAGGATATTGGAAGCCTTCGATGCTCTTACACATTCTGAATTATATTTCTATGAAAGAACAAATATGATTGATCGGGACAGCGAGTCAAGCTCTAGCGAGATCATAGCCAATGTGCCGATTAGTCTCCTATGAACCCGAGTTAATCTTCTCTTCCCGGGCAATCATCATAAGCCCGGGCTCCCACCCGAGTACTCTACTAACCGGGCACTTCTCATCTTCCCGGGCAGTCAAGAGTCCAGGCTATCTTATTAGTTCCCGGGTACATTACCACTTGGGCAACCTCGAGAATTGCACCACACTCGAGTATGATTGATATGAGTAGTCTAATCAGTCAGAACAACTTGGGTTTGGAGTGTCCTAGAAGTCATCAGAAGCTAGAGTATGGGCAACCGACTTAGCATACTTAGTAGATGGCAAGAGAATCGAGGTACCTACCCCATTTTCTACTATAAATAGCAGGTATTAATGTCATTTAATGATTCTGAAATCCTTGAACTCTCAAGAATTATACATATTTTCTCTCAAATATTGTTTGTGTTCATCTTCAACCTGCTGACTTTAGCATCGGAGTGGCTACGCCGGATACCCCTCCGGCGTCCATTCACGAGTTCTTTTCATTGTTTGCAGGTGCTATCACAGCCATTATCTTCACTCAAAATGCCCAAACACTATAAATTGTTGATTTGATTAGTTGGAGCTCCTTACCCGACTCACCCATTTCAGCGAGATCACATCAGCAATATATAGTTTTTTTTAAAAAATAAAATTTTAAAACCCTATTTATATAATCAACATTAATCTTTAATCATTTAGCAAAACAAAAAAATTGGGAACGAAATCACATTAAATTAGAAGATTAGTCGACTTGTTTCCCAAAGTGCCGCAGAATAAACGTATGAATCATCATAAAGTCAAGATCACAATATGAAAGTACGGATATCATATTATAATTTAATATAAAACTATTTAATTTAAATAGTAATTTATAATTTCGCAATCCACCTACCATATTACAATTTCCGGATGTTGATTTTAGAAAATAAAATAATATTGATGATTAAGCGAGGAATGAGTGTTGAATATTGTTTCGTTAAACAGACTTAAAAAATCAAATCTCTCCATTAATTAATTATTTTTATCTGATGATAATAATTAGTGAAAAAAGTGTAATTTCATTCCTGTAAATTAACTTGTTTTGTGTTAGAGAGCATGTGCAACGAACTCGGAAGACACGCGGTGATACTCATCTTCCGCGCCCGCATAGCTTACTCGCCCCTCTAAGAAGTACGCGGATTCTTCAGCGTGAGATGGCCGCAATAGGTCCCGTGCGGAGATTCTCTGTGCGGTGATGTGCCCACCATTTTTTATTTTTAAAACTAATGTTTGATCAAACGACTATATTAAGTAAAAATATAATTTAAAATTTATGAAAAGATCCGAAAAATAAGAAAAAAATGTGTGTTTTTTTAAAATGAAAATTAAACGACTATATTTTATAAAATTCAAATATTTTTTCTAAAAATAAACATCTATTTTGATTTCATTTTCCACACAATCTCTAAAATTTTCTTACACGCATTCTTCGGTATTTCTAACGGCAAACACAAATTCTTCATCATTCGGACGATGAAATGTATCATATTATGTGATGAACCAATTGCTCATTTATTCAAGAAAACCATCAACTCGGAGATTATTGACACGTGTTGCTGTAATACTTGAAGCAGAGAAGTGAAGTTGTGTTTGTGGCCACAAAAGGAAAAAAAAATCTTTGTTGAGGCTGAAAAATTATGTCAAGATTACTTTGCTGATAATCCCATTTGCAACGAGAATGATTTTCTAAGGTGATTCCAAATGAGAAGATATTTTTTTA
The DNA here is from genome assembly GCF_022965805.1 of Primulina eburnea. Classification (NCBI taxonomy): domain Eukaryota; kingdom Viridiplantae; phylum Streptophyta; class Magnoliopsida; order Lamiales; family Gesneriaceae; genus Primulina; species Primulina eburnea. The sequence continues at coordinate 8,810,476 of NC_133102.1, forward strand.
AGAATTGTGAAAACTTTACAAACTGTTGGACGCAATCGGTAAGCTTGGGTTATCATCATTTCAGAAGGTTTCAGTTGCATCCGACTGGTTGCATATGATGTTGAAGGTGATGTTGATGAATACCTGAGGATGTATGTATCAACAACCTTATATTGTTTGAAAATATTTTAAATAGGGGTGTATGATATGTTTGTTGAGCAATATTTGAGGCAACCAACACCTGCGAACGTTGCTCGAATAGCTTTTGAAAACGTTGAAAGGGGATTTGCCGAGATGTTTGGAAACATTGATTACATGTACTGGACTTGAAAGAATTGTCCAACAACTTGGGCATGACAATATCAAAATAGAAACCAGAAAGAACATTCAATCATACTACATGCAGTTGCAATGAGAAATTTATGGATTTGGCATTCATGTGTCGACATACCGTGATGCAACAATGCCATAACGTGCTGGAGAGGTCTAATTTGTTCTTATACCTTGCAAAGGGTGAAGCTCGTCCAGTGTAGTTTGTGGTGAATGAAAATGAGTACAACATGAGTTACTACATTGTCGATAATATTTATCCTTCTTGGTCTGCTTTTGTGAAAACCATACCTCAACCCTCATGCAAAAACATAGGAATTTTGCATGATATCTAGAGGAGGTGAGAAAAGATGTTGAACGAACGTTTGTGTGTGATCGAAGTGAGAGGTTCATTTCGCATGTGAGATCCAATTGATTTTATATTTTATAATGAAAACTTATATCATTCTCCATAACACGATTGTTGATAACGAAATGATTGTGATGTCTCAGTTCGAGATGATGAATATGTGCCCCCAGATGTTGTCCCTTCAAGAGATCATATCGTAGAGTTCAACACATTTTTGGAGCGAAATCTCGATATTACAAACTGAGAATTATACCACAGGCTTCAAAAGAACTTGATCAAATATATTTGGAGTTTACATGGGATGCATAGTTGAATTATTTTACTTTTAATTATTTATAATTTTAATAATGAGTAATTGTATTTTCTTAATTATTTTTTAAATTTTAATTATGCGTAATTTTTTTCCATTTATGTGAAATGTAATTTTTTTCAATTATGTGCAATATTTTCGAAATATAATAAAAAAATTAATATTTCCATATTATCTCATCATTGTAGGAACATACAATATAGTAATCAAATCAATGCTGACATTAACATGACCAATTTCATCTCAACATGGGTTTTTTTTTTTAAAAAAACAATTTAATTTTTAAAATTTATTTTAAAAATAATTTAAAAAAAAGTGTGCAAAAATACCCCAATCCGCACTTACGGAACGCAGACGTTGCTCCACGTCGGCGCGACGGAATATATATCAAAACCGTCGCTAAAATTGAATCCATTTTAGCGACGGTTTGCAAACTGTTGCTGATACAATTTTACCGACAGTTTTGATATATATTCCGTCGCTAAATATTCCTTCGCGCTGACGTGGAGCACCGTCCGTGCTTCGTAAGCACGGACGCTGCTCCACGTGTGCAGCGTTCGCGCTTTGTAAGCGCGGATTGGGGTATTCTTGCACACTTTTTTTTAAATAATTTTTAAAATTAATTTTAAAAATTAAATTATCTTTTTAAAAAAACCCTCTCAACATTGAGAATCTAGTCTTGTAACTTGTCAAATTTTGGGTTTCATACAATAACTTGAATTTTTTTGTATTCATATTTTTTTGCCGAAACCACTAAATAAGTCGAATATGATTTATTTGATAATAATTTTCTCGTATGTGACACATTTGGCGAGAATTAAGCCTATATTACTCAAATTAAAATTCATCTTATAAAAAATAAAAGAAAAAAATAATGCAAGACGACTTCCAATGGTTCAAAATGAGAGGAATTTTTTTTCGTTTACCATTATTTTTGTTTATGAATATTTAATGTGTATAATAAAAGATTTTATTCTTTTTTTACATGAGCCGCGCCACGTAACGTAGAAGATTATCGGTGCCAAATAAAAATATTATGTAGATTTAATGGTTTCGGGTAAAAAAAAAGACCAAAACAAAAAATCTAAGTTACTAGGTGAATGTCACGCCCCGGGACGGGGGTTGGTTGACACCGGCGTTGTTCTCAAATTTACATTCGAAAACAACAAGCCTCAGAAGTACAGAATCTCGTAAACCAGTCTTTTATTCATAATACGAAATAAATCAATTGTCTGTTACCACTCGAATACTTATGTTTTACAGCGGAAATATAAAACCAAATATTACAGTATCTTAACAGATGCAGCGGAATAAAGTAAACATAAACTGAGAACAACAGTCTTCTTCACCAGCCCCAGAACTGGATCTGTTCCTCTTCTTCTAACATTTCTTCAGTACTCTTATCTGAGATGGGTTTGGTGGGTGAGTGATATGATTGTCACTCAGTAAGCAGGGGCGGGAATAACTCCCAGTTTTCGAAAATCATTTTAATACAGAACAGTATTTCAAGAATATACAGAAACTCTTACTTTCAGAACAAGAATCAGTATTCAGAAATCAGTAATCAGTATTCAGTAATCAGAAATCAGAAGTTTAACAAGTAAGCACTGAGCACATTCGTGAATTTCATGGCTAAACTGATATCAGTCCCCTATATGTTCTCTCCTCTAAGGGGTGAGGCCAGTAATCAGTAATCAGAATTCAGTAATGTTCAGAATATATATTCCTACCATTAGTTCACTAAGTTTCAGTGCTTCAAAATCAGATATCAGAAATCGAAAATATACTTTGCTTTGAAACAGAAATCATCAAACGGGTTTTCAAGATATTTATACATAAGCCCACTTACAGTAACTTGCTTAAAGAATTTCGGTTGGGGTCTGGAAATCTGCTTGCCTTGCTACTGGATTTTACAGCTTCGAAAATACACTCTCTTAGCTCTAATTTCAAGTGATAACTCAAGATTTTGGTAAACCAATTCAGTTGTTTGAGGGTGCTATTTATAGGTGAAATTCTGACTGTTGGCTTCCCATTTAATGACCATAATCTGCCATTAACAACTTTTATTCTGTGATAAATGCTTCAGTTACAAGTCTAAGCTGAAAGAGTAACTGTCTGCTGGAATTCGCTCTTCTGTTGCTGGATTCAGGTCGCTGCTGGATTCGGGTCTGCTGGATTTTGTCTGCTGGAAAATACCATCTTCTGAAATATGAGTTGCTGCTGGAAATATTAGCTTCTGCTGAAATTGGCGCTGCTACTGCTGAAATTTCAGGTTTTCACATCCCTCCCTCCTTATAAGAAGTTTCGTCCTCGAAACTTGGCTAAACATGATTCTCAAAGAGGTAAGGATATTGTGCTCGCATCTTTTCTTCCAACTCCCAAGTGGCTTCTCTTTCGGTGTGGTTGGACCATTGTACTTTGACATATGGAATAGTTCGTCGTCTCAGTACTTGGTCTTTGAAATCCACAATTCGGATCGGAATTTCTTCATACTTCAGCTCTTCGTTTAGATTGCTCTCAACCAGAAGTGGTCCAGCTTCCAGAATGTGACTTGGATCAGAAATATATCTCCTTAGCTGCGAAACGTGGAATACATTGTGAATTCTTGACATTTCGGGTGGGAGTGCTAATCTATAAGCAAGTGTTCTCACTTTCTCAAGAATTTCAAATGGCCCGACGTATCTGGGATTCAGTTTCCCATCCTTATTGAATCGGATTACACCCTTTATGGGTGACACTTTTACATATGCCTTTTCTCCAACTTCAAATTCCACGGGTCGTCTCTTCAAGTCAGCCCAACTTTTCTGTCGATCTTGTGTAGCTTTTAATCTTTCTTTGATCAAAGCAACTTTATCCACTGTTTCTTGGATCAGTTCGGGTCCCACGATGGATTTTTCCCCGACTTCATCCCAATATCGTGGTGATCGACATTTTCGTCCATACAAAGCTTCGTATGGTGCCATTTCAATGCTGCTGTGGTAACTATTATTGTATGCGAATTCGATTAAGGACAGATGTTCGCTCCAATTACCACTGAAGTCCAAGGCACATGCTCTCAGCATATCTTCTAGAGTTTGTATTGTCCTCTCAGTTTGGCCATCAGTCTGCGGATGGTAGGCCGTGCTAAGAGTAACCTTAGTCCCCATAGCTTGTTGAAAGCTCTTCCAAAATCGAGATGTAAATCTAGGATCTCTGTCTGACAGTATGCTAGCTGGAACTCCATGCAATCGTACGATCTCATTCATGTACAATGTGGCTAGCTTGTCCAAATTATAATTCATGCGGACAGGTAAGAAATGTGCAGATTTTGTGATTCTATCTACGATTACCCAGATGCCGTCATGACTTTGTTTCGACTTGGGTAAACCTACTACAAAATCCATGGAAATATGTTGCCATTTCCATTCCGGGATTTCTAATGGTTGAAGAAGTCCACCAGGTCTTTGGTGCTCTGCCTTGACTTGCTGGCACACGTGACACTTGGAAACATACATTGCCACGTCTTTCTTCATTCCACTCCACCAAAAATTTCTCTTCAAATCTCTGTACATCTTGGTACTGCCAGGAAGTACTGAAAATTTTGACTTATGTGCTTCAGACATTACTTCTTGTCGAAGGTCATCAATGTCTGGTACGCACAATTGTCCTTTTATCCACAAGATTCCTTTGTTGTCTATCTCGAAATCTTGTGATTTCCCTTCCTTGGCTTGCTCTTTCAGTTTTACCAAAGCGGAATCTATATCTTGGCTTATCTTGATTGTCTCTCGAAGACATGGTTTTGCGGAAAGTGATGTCAGGATTACCTTCCTCATATTCTTTCGACTTAAAGCATCTGCTACCTTGTTGGCCTTGCCTGGATGGTAGTTTATCGTCAAGTCGTAATCTTTTATGAGTTCAATCCACCGCCTTTGTCTCATATTTAGTTCCTTTTGAGTGAACAGATACTTGAGACTCTGATGATCGGTGAACACCTCACACTTGGCTCCATAAAGGTAATGTCTCCAAATCTTTAGTGCGAACACCACTGCAGCTAATTCAAGGTCATGTGTTGGGTAATTCTGTTCATACGGCTTCAACTGTCTTGACGCGTATGCAATCACCCTTCCCTTTTGCATGAGTACACATCCTAAACCTTTTTTGGATGCATCACTATAGACGGTGTAGTCCTTACCTTCCATAGGTAATACTAGCACTGGTGTGGATGTAAGCTTCTTCTTCAAAGTCTCGAAGCTTTGCTCACATTTTTCACTCCATTGAAATTTAGAGTTCTTCTGTGTGAGCTTGGTGAGTGGTATGGCTATTGAAGAGAATCCTTCAACAAATTTTCGATAATAGCCTGCTAATCCCAAGAAGCTTCGTACCTCTGTCACATTCTTTGGTGTAGGCCAATCCGAGATTGCCTCCACTTTCTTAGGGTCCACAGATACTCCTGCTGCTGATATTATGTGTCCCAAGAATGCGACGCTCTCTAGCCAGAATTCGCATTTCTTGAACTTGGCGTATAGTTCCTTTTCTCTCAACTTCTGTAGGGTGAGACGAAGATGTTCTTTGTGGTCATCTTCACTTGACGAATATACTAGAATATCGTCGATGAATACCACAACAAACTTGTCTAGAAATGGTTTAAACACTCTGTTCATGAGATCCATGAATACTGCCGGAGCGTTTGTTAATCCAAACGGCATCACTGTGAACTCATAGTGTCCATACCTTGTTCTGAAGGCTGTCTTCGGAATGTCGTCTGTCTTGACCTTGAGTTGGTGATAGCCTGACCTTAAGTCGAGCTTGGAAAAGACTGAAGCTCCTTTGAGTTGGTCAAACAAGTCATCTATCCTTGGAAGCGGATACTTGTTTTTGATTGTGATCTTGTTCAGCTCTCTGTAATCGATACACATCCTCATGCTTCCGTCCTTCTTCTTTACAAATAGGACAGGAGCTCCCCACGGAGATGTGCTTGGGCGGATTTGCTTCTTGTCCAACAACTCTTGGAGTTGCTCTTTGAGTTCTTTTAACTCTGCTGGAGCCATTCGGTATGGTGCTTTTGAGATTGGTATAGCATTAGGCACTAGGTTAATCTCAAATTCCACTTCGCGATCGGGAAGTTCGCCAGGGAGTTCTTCAGGGAAGACATCTGGAAAATCTTGTACTACTGGAATCTCTTCAAGCGTGAGTGTGGTTTCTTTCTTTACCTCGCTTAGCATAGCTAGGTAAACTTCTTCTCCACTTTTCATGGCTGCCCAAGCTTGAGAAGCAGAAAGAAGAGTCTTTCGTTCTTTGGTCTTGCCATGAAATAAAAGTTTCTCTTGGTGTGGAGTTTGGATGGTTACCGTCTTTCAATGACAGTCTACTAAAGCATGATTCTTGGCTAACCAATCCATTCCAAGAATTACGTCGAATTCCACCATGTTTAGTTGAATAAGGTTTGCCTTGAAATTCTGATCTTCTATGAGAACACTAATATCCCGATATAGAGTGCGAGTTTCTAAAATTCGATTAGCAGGAGTTGCTACTCTATATGGTTCTTTTAAGTTATCAGGCTTAGCTCCTAGCTTCTTGGCAAATCTCTTAGACATGAATGAATGCGTAGCACCACAATCAAATAACACATAAGCAGATATATTATTGATTAGAATGGTACCGGCTACGACATCATTGGAGTTGTCCGCCTCTTCTTGAGTTATAGCATAGACTCGAGCATTTGGATTGTTCTCCTTAGGCTTATTTGGAGTTGCTCCGCCTGCTGGACCATTTCTCGGATATGGAAAAGGGCATTGAGCAATGCGATGACCCATCTTTCCACAACGGAAACAAGCTCCCGAATTCTTACGGCATTCACCCGTGTGAGTGAATCCACAATTTTGGCACTTGTCTCCCTCTTTGCTTGATGGGGAAGAAGTGGTTCTTTTGGCTGGATCACTGGTAAATTGGTTGCTTGAAAACCTAGGCCTTTTGAATTGTTGGCCCTGTTGGTACTGACTTGACTGAGGACGTTTGAGTTTGTTCTCGCCTTCACGCCTCTTAATATCATTCTCAGCCCTGATGGCTGCTCCCATCAATTCATCAAAACTGTTGGGCTCGATAACGGCAAGAGCAGACTGAATACGGCTGTTCAATCCCTTCTTGAAGCGATGCATCTTCAAAGCTTCGTCTCCCATGATGGTTGGGGAGTAAGTTTCCAATGAGTGGAACTTGGATGAGTACTCCACCACTGTCATATTTGGTTCTTGCACCAAGCTTTCGAATTCTGACAGCTTCTGCACTCGAACTAATGTCGGAAAGTACTGCCTCAGAAATGCTTCTCGGAACCTTTGCCAAGTGATAGGTCCCGCCTCTATCATAGCTGGTGAGACTCCTTCCCACCATTTGACAGCTTTATCCACAAGGAAAGGTGTAATCACCTCTACTCTGACCCTTTGGAGAACCTCAAGTAGTCGAAGATGGTTTTCCACCTCTTTCATCAAATTCTGTCCGACCTCTGGATCGGTGCTTCCATCGAAATTAGGGACTCTTGCTCTTCGGAGAGCCTCATAATGTTGCTTAGTCCCATTCTGAGCTGGAGGTGGTGGTGGTGGCTGGTTAGCATTAGGGTTCACTAACCCTTGTAACGTGGTTGCCACAATCGTGGCTATCGCCATTAAATCCACTTGGCTGAGGCCAACTGCTGGTGGCTGTTGTTGCTGTTGTTGTTGTTGTTCATTCTCATCGTTGCGGTTGTTGTTACGGTTGTTGTAACGAGGATTGCGGTTGTTTCTAACTGGGCGTCCGTCCATTTCCTACAATTAAGAAAGTTCTAAGGTTGATGACAGAATAGAGAATAAACAAAAGAATCACAATGATTGAGTAATTGCTCCAAAATTAAATATGAACCAATGGATAGGAATAATCTTTTATTGATTCATCAAGAAAGTGCAATTACAAATGAACTTTGAAAATGAAACAGAAATGTAAATGGGACAAGTGTCACATGACTACTAGTAATGTTCTAATCTATCACTTCTCCCAAATCTAAATCCATATGATCCTCTTCAACTTCCTCTTCTTCTTCTTCGGGATCCTCCTCGGGTTCATCTTCATGGTTGGCTATTACTGCTTCGAGATGTTCAATATGACCATGCAGAACTGCATTCTGGTCACTAAAAACTTCAACAGTATCTTGCAACTCTTGAATCTGAGCATCAGTCTGTGCACTATACTGATTATGTTGGTGCACGAGTTGGTGGTTCTGATCCTTGAGTATTTGGATCTTGTCAACTAGTGTATCACGTAGCTCGATGAATTCTGCCACAGTCTCTTGGGATATTTCAAACTCCTCTTGAGTCTTCCTATTCCTCTCTTCTGCTTCATACAGATAGTGAGCATAACGTTGAACATCACCCTCTAAGTGTTCTACTCGACGCTCTAACTCGTCCTTGTCCAGCTTTAGGCAGTAGTTATGCCTCTTTAGTTTCTCTAGCTTCCTCTCTAAGTTCTTAACGTAGCTACGTTGGTCAGCCATATCCTACAACCAAAACATGAGGGTAAAGGTTTCAGAATTGATATCAAGAATATGGATTAAGTTATAGACAAATACTGGAATGAATAGAATCAGTAAGCCTATAACATTCGATAGCAGAAAATAGTTCAAAAATTTTCGGTCTCAGAATGGCGTGAAAAATTTATTAAAAATCTTTCACATCAAGAATATGATTGGTACCAAGTTTGGTGCAAAAATACTAAGCCATTTGGAAATGAAAATTCCTCAAAGCTTCAAAATTTTGGAAAATTTTACGGAAATGATGATATCCCTATCTAAACGATGGATTTTGGGCTTCGTCGGTGGTGCTAGAACGATAATGGTAAATGATGTTATCCCTATCTAGGGTTAGGTTCTCCTCGTCAAGAGCTTTCCAACGCCTACTTTTAATGGTAAAAATTCCTCCTGGATCAAAAGTTATGGCCGTTTGGAGTTTGCGCGAAAAACACCTCAAGTTCTATGCCATTTTGCGAGGTCTACTGCATTTGCTTGTTGGAATACACTGTCTACTGCAATTCTGATGCTTCTGCAATCAGTCTGCTGCTTTTCCAGCATTGTCTGCTGCATTCCGAGTCTACTGACTCAGTCTTCTGCATTCAGACCTACTGGTTTCCTTCTACTGGTTCTGGGTTCGGCTACTGGTTTCCATCTACTGGTACTGGTTTCGTCTACTGGTTTTGGCCTACTGAATTTTTTTTTTTTTTTTTAAACTCGTTTCGGTAGTCTATTACAGTAGCTTATTTTCAGTAGTCTATTTCAGTAACCTTCTGAACTTATTCTCCGAAGTCTATAAGAACTTATTATTTCTAGTTCCTCCTCCCCAGGTTATGAAACCCGGTTCTGCTCTGATACCACTTCAATGTCACGCCCCGGGACGGGGGTTGGTTGACACCGGCGTTGTTCTCAAATTTACATTCGAAAACAACAAGCCTCAGAAGTACAGAATCTCGTAAACCAGTCTTTTATTCATAATACGAAATAAATCAATTGTCTGTTACCACTCGAATACTGATGTTTTACAGCGGAAATGTAAAACCAAATATTAAAGTATCTTAACAGATGCAGCGGAATAAAGTAAACATAAACTGAGAACAACAGTCTTCTTCACCAGCCCCAGAACTGGATCTGTTCCTCTTCTTCTAACATTTCTTCAGTACTCTTATCTGAGATGGGTTTGGTGGGTGAGTGATATGATTGTCACTCAGTAAGCAGGGGCGGGAATAACTCCCAGTTTTCGAAAATCATTTTAATACAGAACAGTATTTCAAGAATATACAGAAACTCTTACTTTCAGAACAGGAATCAGTATTCAGAAATCAGTAATCAGTATTCAGTAATCAGAAATCAGAAGTTTAACAAGTAAGCACTGAGCACATTCGTGAATTTCATGGCTAAACTGATATCAGTCCCCTATATGTTCTCTCCTCTAAGGGGTGATGCCAGTAATCAGTAATCAGAATTCAGTAATGTTCAGAATATATATTCCTACCATTAGTTCACTAAGTTTCAGTGCTTCAAAATCAGATATCAGAAATCGAAAATATACTTTGCTTTGAAACAGAAATCATCAAACGGGTTTTCAAGATATTTATACATAAGCCCACTTACAGTAACTTGCTTAAAGAATTTCGGTTGGGGTCCGGAAATCTGCTTGCCTTGCTACTGGATTTTACAGCTTCGAAAATGCACTCTCTTAGCTCTAATTTCAAGTGATAACTCAAGATTTTGGTAAATCAATTCAGTTGTTTGAGGGTTTATAGGTGAAATTCTGACTGTTGGCTTCCCATTTAATGGTCATAATCTGTCATTAACAACTTTTATTCTGTGATAAATGCTTCAGTTACAAGTCTAAGCTGAAACAGTAACTGTCTGCTGGAATTCGCTCTTCTGTTGCTGGATTCAGGTCTGCTGCTGGATTCGGGTCTGCTGGATTTTGTCTGCTGGAAAATACCATCTTCTGAAATATGAGTTGCTGCTGAAAATATGAGCTTCTGCTGAAATTGGCGCTGCTACTGCTGAAATTTCAGGTTCTCACAGTGAAAACCAAACTTCGACAAGTTAACTAATTAAACCTCAAAACAAACAATTTATAAGACTAAAACTGTAATTTTTTTTCATAATTAGTCAACACCCGTGTATCTCACTAGCTATATTTATAACTGCAGAGGCAGATTTAAGATTTCAATTCGATCTGAGGCTGCTTTTGACAAAAAAGTACAAGACAAAGATAAAATTCAACCGGTTAAAGATTTCAGTAAATAAATAATTTTGATATTTGGGACATTAAAATTTAATAAAAAAGAGAGAGGGTTTTAATTGATAGGACGACTCTAGATCATGAAAGATTTGAACTTAAGTATCAGAAATACAGAAAATTTTGAGATAAATAATTTTTTAAAAAGATTTGAGGGTCGTGACCAACGTTGACCCTACACTCAATCTTGCCCTATGTATACAAAAATCGTTGTGAAATTGTCTAACAAGTCAATTTTATGAGAAAAATCTCTGAATTAACTTGACCAACGAAAATTATTACTTTTTATGTCCGAAATATTATTTTTCACCGTAAAAATATCTATTTTTAGTTATGTATGAAAAAATATTGTGTAATATATATTGATTTGAGTGAAAAGTATTCGGCCCATTGAAAATATTATTTTTTTATGTTCAAAGTATTATTTTTCACTGCAAAATAATGATTTTTGATTTGTTATCTTATAAAAAAATATTGTATAATATATGATGACTTGAGTGAAAAAAATTAAATTTTATATCAAAAATATTACTTTTCATTGAAGATATGTATAAAATTGAACCGTCTAACAAATATAAATTTGTGAGATTCTTGTACATGAGACATGCTTATATAAAAGTGTGTGTTTATTATGCTTCAATTATTTGTGCATATCTTGTTTGATGCTTGGAAATGACTGACACCTCTTTGGAATAATAAAATTATAAACATATGTTGAAAAGTTTATGATAATAATTTATTATTATGAAATTAATATTAATATCTTGAGATATGAGAATTGAAATATATCTACCTCCCAAAAGCTTACAAAAAAGATATGGTCCCATATTGTTATATGCCTCTATCCATTGATAATCACAAACTTGACTCTGGTTTAGTTAATTAATCCCGGGACCAATATATATATATATATATATATATATATATATATTAAAAATAAGTTCTTTAAGACTTAGAAAAAATATTTAAATTTTGATTTTTAATAAGAAACTTTGTATTAATAATTTTTATTTTTTTCCCGGTATAGGCCAACTTGTGATACGATCAATCAATATGCGGTGATGAATATAATAAATCAATAATCAATTGATTGATTATAAAAGGTCTAATTAATATAATGTATAAAGTACAAGTTCATCATTAAATTTTTTTTTAAAAAAATTTTCCTTTTGACTTGAGTGGCAATTGTGTTGATATAGACTACAGTTATAAAGATTTCTTAGTTGATTAAGAGATTCTTTTTCAGTACCCACATTTATTTTTAAATTTTCATAATTTTATTTTATTTAGTTCTATGAAAAAATTTGAAAAAGGTTTTGAGGATATATATATTATTTATATATTTTGAGTCGAGAAAAAAAAATTATTACAATTGAGTTTCAAACCCGTAATTTCGTACCAAACTTATGACCATTTGCCAGCCATCGACAAAATAGAGGATATATTTGATAAAGAGTAGGTCTCATGTGAGACCGTCTCACGGATCTCAATCTGTGAGACGGATCAACCCTACCCATATTCACCATAAAAAATAATACCCTTAGCATAAAAAATAATACTTTTGCATGGATTACCCAAATATAGATCCGTCTCACAAAATATGACCCGTGAAACTGTTTCACACAAGTTTTTGTCTTTGATAAAATAGGAGAAAGACAAAATGTCAGTAATTCACGTATACTCGAATTGAATTATGCCAAGGAAAACAAACAATAATTGGTCGCCACATGTTCACAAATCTTAAAATATGCACAATTTAGAAGTTGCACCCCCACCACAAATTTATTTCTAGTTTTTTTGGAATTAGAATTTAGAATGGATTATATATGATATCGAGTTACTCGAGCTCGTCCTTGAAAAGCTCGAAAATGTTTGTAGAAAATTTTAGGGTTTAAATTTTGTATTTATATGAATAAAAAAAAAAAATTATATAGTTACTCGAGTAACCGGCAAAATCGAATGAAATCATGAAGAGTCGAGCTACTCGAATTCGATCAAATCAAGTTCGAGTCAAATTTTGATCGAGGAATCAAGCTAGTTATCATTTGCCCTTTCTCAGCCTACAACTCACAGCCTTCACCAACTGGAACACCTTGAGCTAATTTTCTTTAGTTTTCAGGTTGTCTACCGATACATAAGAAAAATAAATTGATTTGTGATAGTCCACTTTTGGCTTTACTTTTTTTTTTCTTTTTTGAAAGAGAATTAATCTGGTGGATTGTTTATTATCGGTATTATTTTATTTGGAAGAGTGTGTTTATTGAATGGAATCAATGGAGCATGGATGCGATGACTTGTCCTACTTCCAGTTTCTAAGACATCAAGAATTCATGGAGGCATTAATCAGGAAACAACATGTGAATTTCCCAAGTGTGGAGGAGAAGTCGGGATCCCAAATATCTTTGGGATCTCGAGTGCAAAGGCTCAACCATCTGTGAGCAGTTGGGATATCGGCCACCACTATCCTAAGGCTGAAAATCGAGTGAGTCGATCGACCCGTCAAGAACTGAAACCAGTTGAGCAAGGGCAACACGAGGCTTGGTAATTTGATGAATGTGGTGGCCTATACTCTTGTTTACTAACTTACTTTAGTAATGTGAACCTAGAACACCATCTGTGAGAACTGAAAATTTTCTTCAAACTTGTTAATTAATCATGTGTAGGGAGATTGAAGAGCTTAGGATCTTGAATTATGGTATTAAGTGAGAAATATATTGGAAATCCTTGTATTGAAGATTTTATTATTGAAAATCTTAATTATCAAGTCAACAATATTCATATTAAGGCACGCAATTTCGAAAATTTGGAAAGGAGTCTTGCAAGATTTGAGTATCATACAAGTTAAAAGAATTAAGGCATGATTTTTGCTAGGAATTTTCGAAAATCCAACCATATTACAGGCCAAATTTTTGTGATGGTTAGATACTTGATTAGTTGGAAGCAAATTATCCAAGATTGCTCAAAATCCTTCCCACCTATCAACCTAATTTTCGAACCAAGGGAGGACAAGGAAATCAAGGGATAAATCTCACCACTTAGGTAGCTGAATTTCGAAAATAAGCAAGGAAATTTGGAGTCAATATTGTAAGATTGAGGCAATTTTTAGCATGATTTAGATGTCATACTTAGTCCCATACTCCTCCTCTATAAATACCACATCAAAGCCTAGCATTCCCTACACAAGATTTTCGAAATTTCCCTTGCTGAAGTTCTCGAAATTCAGCAGCTCCCCTAGTCGAAGCTCTGCCCGAAAATCGTCTCGAAGTTAGCATAAAAATCGAGCCGAAATGCATTGTAAATGGGCTTGTTTGTAAAAATTAAAAATCTCGGTTCTGTGCATATGAAATTTTCAGTTTTTGGTTTAATATTCGGTCTCCGTCTCCCGTCTATACGTTTTTATGAAATTTTGGTACGTTTATGTGTTGACACTGTGAGGATTCCTTGAAAATGGGTGTAATTCCAACATATGGCCCTTCACAGTGGGATAGAACCGTTTTATGGCATCGCCCCCTTAGAGGAATAAAACTTAGAGATTGACGTCAGTAAACCGTTAAAGGTGAAAAATCACAGTGTTGTTATGATACGGATATGATGTTACAATTATGAAAAACATGTTGTTTTTATATGTTATTTTCGAAAATGTTGTAAAATTTTTATGTTGTGTTCGATATCCTCACTTGGTGAGTATTTCCCAAAATACTCACTCCTTACAACCTTTCCAAGAGAAATTCAAGGAGGAACTCGAGGAGGAGGAATCAGACCAGTTTTGGGGCTGGTGAATGTGAGACTTCAAAATTTTAGATTAAGTTGAAATTTTAATTTAGTTTTACGTTTCCGCAATAAAACTCTGTCGTTCTTGAGATTTCGTTATTGTAAAGACAATTGTTATTTCATTGAGATTATGATTTATAAACTGGTTTCGGTTTACACTATACTACGAGGCTAGTTGTTTTCAATTGTGTGATTGTTAAACGACGTCGGAGTCAATCCCGAGTTTTGGGACGTGACACCATCTAACCATCCAATTATATATATCACATTTTTCTTTTTACATTTTATTTTATCTTTTATAATTTCAATTTAATAAATTCATAAATTTCCTTTTTAAATTTTTTTAAAAATCACTATTCCAATTTCAAGTTGTAATAATTTTCATTCTAAAATTTATTTAAAAAATCACTCAATTCTCTAATATATCTATGAAACAGACATGCCAGTTTTAGTTATTTATTGTAGACTCTTCGTCCAGATTTCAGGAAAATTTTGATTTTTGATGGAATCATTAAGTTCGAAATATTAATACTGGATAATTTGCGCAAACAAACCTTTACAATTTTTTTCCCAAGAAAAAAAGACATCACTCTTACCTTATTTTTCACAAAAACCACGTCTTCCCACATGTTGGATCATGCCTTTTTTGGTTGTGAGGTCTAATTTTTTTATTTTTTTTGAAGTTTTTGTTCAGGGCTAGTTTTGCTACCGACCCTTGCATTACTTTGTGATAAGCTATAATTTGATATAGAAAACAAAGAAAACAATTTAAGAAGAGATGAGTGAACTTTTCTGAATAACCGATTCCCTTTCCTTAAAACAAGTACAATTATTTATAGACATCAGGAATTCTAAATGATAATAACTACCCACTAAACCACTAAGCCAATTATAAAAACTAATATAATTTGATCCTCAATTTTCACTATTCCAGTTGACCTATTCTTCAGCAAGCCACTACCATTACGTGTCTATTGCATGGTTTGTAATGTATGAAGATTGACACGTAACAATTCCCCCTTGCTTAAGCATCCTTGTCCTCAAGGATGAATTCAGGATACATCTTAGCAAAGCGTCGTGCATTTTCCCATGTAGCATCTTCAACTTGTGTCCCTTTCCATTTGACTAAAACTTCATATCGTGGTTGAAACTTTCCCTTTTGAATTACTCGCCGGTTTAAGATGACTTCTGGTTGAGGAAGAATAGTAGAATCATCGGCAACAGGAGGAAGTTGAGCAGAGGTCGGAACGATTGGCCCCAGATGTTTACGTAACAAACTTACATGGAACACATTGTGAATTTGAGAATCTGGAGGAAGAGCCAACTTATACGCTACTGCACCAACTTTTTGTATGATCTCATATGGTCCAAAGAAGCGTGGAGCAAGCTTCATATTACGTCGAAAGGCTACAGAAGTTTGGCGGTATGGTTGGAGCTTTAAATATACATAATCTCCGATATTGAAAGAAGCCTCTCGTCAATGCCGATCAGCTATACTTTTCATTCGATCTCTGGCTATCAAAAGATTATGGCGCAATTCTCGTAAAATGGAGTCACGGTCGCGCTAGAACTCATCAACCGCTTGAACACGAGCTGTACCTGGAATATAAGCTAGTGGAGTTGGAGGCGGAATACCGTAAACAGCTTCAAATGGAGTCATTTTGGTGGACGAATGGACTGACGTATTGTAACTGAACTCCGCCCATGGGATCCATTCTGCCCATTTCCGTGGTTGATTACTAACAAAACATTTCAAATATTGCTCCAAGATTCGATTCACTACCTCGGTTTGTCCATCGGATTGGGGATAATAACTTGAACTCATGCAAAGCTTGGTTCCTTGTAGCTGGAATAGTGCTTGCCAAAATGAACTAATGAAAACTTTGTCTCGATCGCTAACAATTGACGTTGGAACTCCATGGAGACGAACCACATTTGCAACAAAGGACTTGGCCACCGTGAGTGCTGTGAATGGGTGTTTCATGACTACAAAATGACCATATTTCGTCAATCGATCCACCACCACCATGATGAAGGTATACCCATTAGATGGGGGTAACCCTTCAATAAAATCCATTGAAATATCTGTCCAAGCGCGAACAGGTACTGGTAATGGTTGGAGTAGGCCAGCAGGTTTCATGCAATCGGTCTTGTTACGCTGACAAACATCGCATTGTTGCAAGAATTCCTTCACTGTTTGACGCATATTTGGCCAAATGAAGCTTTGCTTGATACGAGAAAGGGTTTTGTGGAACCCAAAGTGCCCTCCGATTGGAGACGAATGGCAATCAACAAGTATTTGTTGAATCAATGTGGATGTCGGGCACAATAAAATTTTATCTCCCTTGAACCATACACCATCTCGTAGGAGCAGATTACGATAGCATAAAGGAGAATTTTCTTTTCTCAGTTTCTCGTAGAAGGAGTTTTGTTCAATTTATTTTTGGAGTATTGGCCACCAATCTGCATGGGGTAGTGAGATAGACAAAAATTGAAATTCAACTACACGTGATAAAGAGTCCGCACCTTGATTTTCAACTCCTTTCTTGTATTCAATCTCATAATCGTAACCAAGGAGCTTTGGAAGCCATCGGGTCTGTGCCGGTGTCGTGATGCGTTGCTCCAAGAGATATTTGAGACTTTTTTGATCGGTGCGTACTGTAAACGGCTTCCCAAGGAGATATGGACGCCATTTCTTGATGGCCTTGACAATAGCCAGCATCTCTTTCTCATATGTAGACAACACCAAGGCTGAACCTTTTAACGCTTCACTGAAATATGCGATTGGACGGTTGTTTTGAGTGAGGACTGCCCCAATTCCAATCCCACTAGCATCACATTCAATTACAAATCTTTGAGAGAAATCAAGGAGGCATAGAACAGGCGGGGAGGTCAACAACTCTTTCAATTTTTTGAAGGCCATTTGTGCTGTCTCATTCCATTCGAAGCCATCCTTGGTTAAGAGCTTAGTCAAAGGAGCTGCTATACCTCCAAAATTGCGGATAAACTTTCGATAGTAACCTGCTAAACCCAAGAATCCTCGGACACCTTTTAAGGTTGTTGGGGTTGGCCACTCAATGGCAGCTTGTATTTTGGTTGGATCCACCGCCACTCCTTGTTCCGATATTTTGTGGCCCAAGTAATCAACCTGTGAAACACCAAACTCACACTTGGAATCTTTTGCAAACAAACTGTTAGTTGATAAGATTTGTAAAACGATTCTCAAATGTGCGGTATGATCGTCGCATGATTTCGAGTACACCAAAATATCATCAAAGAATACCAAAATAAACTTTCGAAGATAAGGACGAAAGAGATCATTCATTAAGCTTTGGAATGTGGCAGGCGCATTGGTGAGGCCAAACGGCATCACAACGAACTCATAATGCCCTTCATGTGTTCGAAAAGCCGTCTTTGGAATGTCTTCCTCTTTTACTCTAATTTGGTGATAGCCAGCACGTAAATCCAACTTGGAAAAGATTGTGGCTCCATGGAGTTCATCCAGAAGCTCGTCAATCACAGGTATTGGATATTTATCTTTGACAGTGATGTTATTCAATGCTCGATAATCTACACAAAATCTCCAGTTTCCATCAACCTTCTTCACCAACAACACAGGGGAAGAGAATGGACTGTTGCTAGGCCTTATCAGCCCTGATTGTAGTAGCTCTTGTACCATTCTTTCTATTTCAGTTTTTTGGTAGTAAGGGTATCGGTATGGTCGTACACTCACAGGGCCTTGGTTTGGTTGCAATGGAATGTGGTGATCGTGTAAACGCTTTGGAGGTAAGTGAGTGGGTGTTTTAAAGACGTGGGAAAATTCCTCTAAGAGGTGGCCGAGGCTAGGTGGGTATGGATTTTGGTTGCTATTTGTAGAAATAGAAATAATTTGGAATAAGAAACCAGTACCCTGTATGTTGTGGAATTCTTTCTTTGTCAAAGCCTCAATGTTAGCCTGCTTCAGTCCTTGGAAGGTGTGGGAGACTCCGTCGACACGGAAGGTCATTGTGAGCTTCCTATAATCAGTTTGGATAGGTCCAAGAGTTTCAAGCCATTGTACTCCCAAAACCAATTGGCACGCAGCGACAGGAAGAATATAATAATCTGTTGTGATGGAGTGACCCTGGATCATGATGGTTAGTGCTTGACACTGCCCAGAACATTCTATCTTCTCTCCATTAGCTACCATGACTTGAAACATTTTGGCACGGACCACCGGTAATCCATACTTAGTGACTATGGCTTGATCCAGGAAGTTGTGAGTGCTGCCACTATCAATTAACACCGTTATATCCCTGTTTTTCAGTTTTCCCATGACACGCAATGTTTGAGGATGCTTAGTTCCTGTGATGGCATGAAAAAAAATTTCAGGAATTTCCAATAGACCTTGTGGAGCTTCTGGAATGATATCGTCATCTCCCGAGCTTGAATGTATTGACTCTTCGATCATGAACAATTGTGGTCGCTCACATCGATGGCCTGAAATGAACTTCTCGTCACAATAGTAACATAGCCCCTTCTCCCTTCTCTCTCGTGCCTCTTGGTTGGTGATTCGACGGAAATTTGGAGGAGCAGAATTAACACGCAGGTGGGATGGAGGTCCTAGTATACCGGCTGTAGGATTTGCATTAACTTTTGGAGCCACTGTAGTTGGAGTGGGGCGGAATGGCTGGCTTGATTTCTTTTGTAACTGGTTTCGTTCCTCTATTAATCGAGCAACGCCAATGGCATCTGTTAGAGCTATTGGTTGTTTTATTTTCACGTCTAGGCGGATGTCATCACGAAGGCCTGCAATAAAACAACCGATGAGGAAATTCTCGGGTAGACCATCAACTTGGTGAGAAAGTTTTTCGAAGACTTCTTGGTAAGCTGCTACTGTTGTGGTTTGTTTCAGCCTACTTAGAGCTTCCGATGGGTCTTCGTAATCAGTTGGGCCAAAACGAAGAAGGACAGCTTTAGAGAATTCATTCCATGTCAATGGCCCGCGGAATTTCGTCAACCACCGATGCCATTGAAGAGCAATTCCTTCTAAATGAAAGGAAGCTAGTTGGACTTGTTCATCTGGTGCAATAGTTTTTATCTCAAAATACTGCTCAACTTTATAGATCCAACCTGTTGAATCTTCCCCATTGAATTTTGGGAATGACAACGAAAGATGTTGATGACGGTTTTCGTTGGAGGAGTTAGGGCGAGAGGTATGTTGTTGTAAGGTTTCATTTCTGCCAAAAGGATTGGTTTCAAGATGATTCGTGTTTGGGCTGTGCGAGAGTCGAAGAGACTGAAGCTCGGTTAACACCTTTTGCAAGGTCACGTGAACTTGGTCAAAGTTCGATTCATGTCGGGCTAAAATTTCATTGACTTCGTTGCGAAATTCTGCATTGCTTTTACCACGGGTGTCCATGATGGAGACGTCGTGTAACCTGGCTCTGATACCAATTGATAAGCTATAATTTGATATAGAAAACAAAGAAAACAATTTAAGAAGAGATGAGTGAACTTTTCTGAATAACCGATTCCCTTTCCTTAAAACAAGTACAATTATTTATAGACATCATGAATTCTAAATGATAATAACTACCCACTAAACCACTAAGCCAATTATAAAAACTAATATAATTTGATCCTCAATTTCCACTACTCCAGTTGACCTATTCTTCAGCAAGCCACTACCATTACGTGTCTATTGCATGGTTTGTAATGTATGAAGATTGACACGTAACACTTTGGTTCGATCCATAACAAAATCTTTTCTCAGATAATTTCTCCAAGTGAGGTTGTATCTGTTGTGTGTGTGTGTGTATATCCTTTACTCCATCCAAGGATAATGTTGTAAAAAACACGCAAGAAATTAGGACCAAATAAACAAAAAAATGTGCTAAAACAAAACAAGAGTGGACACAAATACTTGTCTTATCCAATCCACACCGAAAACAAAGAATCGCAATTCTATAGCCTTTCACCATTCCTCTCTTCAATCCTAGAACATGGCTTCATTCGCACTTCTCAAACCCTGCATCCATAATAATTCTCTGCAAATAGCGATACCACATTTACATCCATTTTCAAAATCCGTAAGGATATTATAACTTAACATGTTGTCCCATTTTTTTATATCATTTAATTCCTTTTATTTGAATTTGACGAATACATTCCGGCTGTTTCTTGATGCAGCTGAGGCAATGCTCGAGTTCGAGGTTCGGTAATGGCGGGGATCAGGTAACTAAAACCCCTTCAGTGGAGATTAGTATATACGTAGTAATTTGTTCTCATTTTTCTTGCTTGATTTATCTTGAAATAACAGCATGTGTCCACAGTCCCAAGTCTCCATCTGTCTAAATTTTTACATTCGAATATACTATAATTACAGAATAAAGTATACTTTCATCTTGTACATTTGAGCAATGAACGAAGGATGTGATGATAAATTGTTGGATAAGGACAAGTTGGGCAAATTTGTTGGATTGTCTAGTTAAGTGAAACCCCAGCATTTGGTAAATTTCTTGATTTTCTAATAGATTGGAGGTGGAAAAAGCAATAGGGTGCCAAGAATTAGAGTGAATGCTGTACCAGATTGGCCATTAATGGCAGTCATGGTTGAACACATGGAAGGACAAAGAGACCTCATCATACACAAATCAATTTGGCACCTCAGTGATCATACCATCAAGAATGTTTGTAAGTATATATTAACAAACAAATTAATTATATATTACATGCTAGTTACATGACATTATTGATCACATACGTACTAAAATCTTGATTTTTCATGAGAATGTGATGCATGTGGTTCATAAGTTAGTCGACGAAGCCTGCGATTCGGCTACTTTAAGCAAGTTAAGAATCGGGTCCTGATTTGAATTTTAGCATGGCGGATTCCGAGTGAATCTTGACTTCCAACAGAGGATCTCGGACTTTCCCAACTTCTTGTATTGTCACACGATCTCTCTTTCATATATAGATATGTTCTACATCATGTTCACATGTTGGGGATGTTGTTTCTATGGCGCCACAAAGGTATGTTATTTTTCTTTCCTCTTTTCTTATAAAGTTTGGCTGATATTTCTGTGTTTCATCAAGTCTAGTTCCCCCTCAAAATTGTGGTTTAGGATCCATATTATGATTCAGAAGCCTACAGGAAAGATGGAGGAGATGGTTCAGGACATTGGGTCTATGAGAAGGTACTAATACAATTTTTTAATAAAATTTTAAATTATAGAGTTACTATTTATTAATTGAGATATAATGTTTTATTAAAAAAGACAGTGAATCTGTAAAAATATTAAACAACATGGATTGAACGTGGATGTTGCAGCAAGAAGACGCGGAAGAAAAAGCGAGGGCGGAGCTGTGGCGTGAGGATTTGATCGAAGAGATCGAGCAGAAAGTTGGGGGCTTGAGAGAGTTGGAAGAAGCGGGCAAGAAAGAAGAGGAGCTCGTTAAATGATATATCCTTTATCATGTTGTAAAGTTCTGATTTATATTTACTTGACGATTCTTAAATTAAATTTAAATTATATATTATTTATCGAAGTATACTAGACCTAAGAGTGATTAGTTATAATCGAAAATTTGAATACCATATAAGTGATGTGTTTTCAAATTTTTGTTCGATACACTATTTTTTAATTTTCAGCTATTGTAAAAATATCGTTGCGCCATCGGAAAATATTGACATGATATTAAAAAATACTGATGTGACGAAAATTGCTGAATTATCAGATACAACTTAGCAATAAAAAAATAGTCGAAAATTAAACTATAATCAAACTTACAACTTAATGGACAAACTCAAAATTGGTCAAATTAATGAAACAAAGAAACTCGTTTTCCTTTGCTTCTACGGTTTATCTATATGCGTGGGCGGAGAATTTAGCAAAATTGTTCCAGAAAAAGGTAACAACTTGGGGTATAAACGAATCAAATTTGTAAAAAATTTAAAGTATCAATTCGAATCGAAATAGATATATTTGAGATAGAGCTCAATACGAAACTCAAAAAATGTAATTTATTGGTTCAAATTCGGTTTGAATTACCACTCAGGTTCGAGCTAAGCTCGAAAGATTCGAATATGTTCGCAAAATATTTAAACTATTGATCGAAAATATATACTCGAAAGGTTCGAAATCTATTAATTTAATACATATTTATATTATAATAATACAATATCAAGGATCGCGAGCAGCACACAAATTATCGTACAATATAATTTGAGCTTGAGTTCGGCTCGAAAAAAGTTCGAACATACTCGGTTCCATAAATTCAAATTCAAATCAAATATATATCTGGCCGACACCAAAAGTATGTGAACCGAACCACCTCGTTTCGTTTACACATTAAGTACCAACCTAATTAAATTAAATAGTATATATTTGCATACATGGAATTAGTGGGATTACCAGCTTAATAAAATGCTCCATGTTTATTGAATATTGGAGGAGCTGATTGACCAATTGTTCTATGTTAAAAATCTCAGTAAAACATTCTGGAAACCCAATGAATGATTCAACTAGGCTCTCAAATGATGGGCTAAAAGGCCAACTTTGGTGTTTTATGTCACGCTCCGAAACTTGGGATTAACACCGGCGTTGTTTAACAACCACACAATCGAAACAACAAGCCTTTGTAGCACAGTATAAACCAAACCAATTTATAATTCATAATTTAAACGTAACAACAACTGTCTTTACAATAACGAAATCCAAACGAAATAGTGATCAATGCAGAAGCGTCTTACAATTCATTAAATCATAAAATTTGAAATAACATCTATTACTAATCTTGTGGATCACCAGCCCCAAAACTGTTCAAACTCTTCATCCTCAACCTGTTTTTCGGACTTATCTGGGAGGGGATAGTAAGGGGATGAGTATTTTGGGAAATACTCAGTAAATAGGGGCGTTTTGAACACAACATAAAATTTTCCATCATTTTCGAAATTTACATATAATTTATACAGCATGCTTTTCATAATCGTAACATCATATTCACATCATAATAATACTGCGACTTTTCACCTTTAATGGTTTACTGACGCCAGTCCCTAAGTTTTAATCCTCTAAGGGGACGAGGCCATAAAACGGTTCTACCCCACCGTGAAAGGCCATATGTTGGATTCCACCCATTTAAAAGGAATCCTCACAGTGTCAACACATAAACGTACCAATTTCGTAAAAACGTATAGACGAGAGACGGAGCTCGACCGAATTTTTAAAACCAAAAACCGAAATTTCATATGGATAAAACCGAAATTTATGTTTAAAAACAAGCCCACTTACAGTTTTTGGATTGCTAAAGAAACGTGGATGCTTGGCTTCGGGAAATTTGGATCGTTTCTTGATCTTGCTCGGACGGCGCTTCGGATTCTATTTTTAGGCTAACTTTGGGACGATTTTTGGACAGGGTTTCGGCTATGTAGAAGCTACTGAATTTCGAGAATATGAAGCAAGGGATTTTCGAAAATTAGTGTAGGAATGCTAGGTGTTGATGGACTATTTATAGGGGAGATGGATGTGGCTAAGTATGGCATCTAAATCATTCTCAATATTGCCTCAAATCTCACAATATTTGCCTCCAATTCCCCTTGCTAAAATCGAAAATTCAGCTACCAAATTGGTGAGATTTATTCCTTGATCTCCTTGCCCTCCATTGATTCGAAATTTGTGTTGCTAGGTGGGGAGGATTTTTGAGCAATCTTTGATTATTCACTTCCAAGTAACCAAGAATCTACCTATCACAATAACTAGTCATATATTATAGGGAAATTTCGAAAATCTCTAGTAAGATTTAACCTTAATTCATCTACTTGTATGATATCCCAAATCTTGTAAAATTCCTCCCCAAAATTTCGAAATTAGGCTTGTACAAGTGCATGTAATAATATCTTGACATTAAAGATTTTTCATAAAATATTCTCCAATATACATCCCTTATTTTAACACAATAATCAAAAAAGAATATCCTCTACTCTTAAATTTCCTTACAATTGATTAATCATATGGGAAAAAAATCGGTTCTCACATCCCTCCCTCCTTATGAGAATTTTCGTCATCGAAACTTGAGTTGGCTTGGTCACCAAATAGGTAGGGATATTCCTTTCGCATCTTTTCTTCGACTTCCCAAGTTGATTTTCGCTCCGTGTGGTTGGACCACTGTACCTTGACGTAGGGAATGATACGTCATCTAAGAACTTGTTTCTTGGTGTCCACAATTCTAATAGGGACTTCTTCGTATTTCAGTTCTTCTCCCAAGTTCCCTTCGACCAAGAGCGGTTCTACCTCTAATACGTGACTCGGGTCTGGAATGTACCTACTCAGTTGGGACACATGGAACACGTTGTGGATCCTAGACATGTTTGGTGGCAGTGCCATCCTGCATGCTAGCGTGCCCACTTTTTCCAAGATTTTGAATGGTCCAACATAACGAGGGTTCAGTTTCCCGGCTTTACTAAATCGGACAACTCCTCTCATAGCGAGACTTTTAAATAAGCCTTCTCGCCCACATTGAACTCTACAGGCCTTCTTTTAAGATCTGCCCAGCTCTTTTGTTGGTCTTGAGCTCCAGTGGCTACTGAATTCAAGGGCGCACGCTCGCAGCATATTTTCTAAGGTCTGTATGGTTCTCTCCGTTTGCCCATCGGTTTGAGGATGATAGGCCGTACTTAGGGTCACTTTCGTTCTCATGGCCTCTTGAAAGCTCTTCTAAAAGCGCGAGACGAACCTCGGGTCTCTATCAGATAGGATGCTCATTGGCACTCCATGCAGTCTCACAATATTGTCTATGTATAGTGAAGCCAATTTGTCGAGATTGTAATTCATGCGGACGGGAAGGAAGTGTGCCGTCTTCGTGAGTCTGTCCACGGTCACCCATATACCGTCGTGGCTCTGCCTAGACTTTGGTAATCCTACCACAAAGTCCATGGAAATATGCTCCCATTTCCACTCGGGGATTTCCAGAGGTTGCAGTAATCCTCCAGGTCGCCGGTGTTCTGCTTTGACCTGCTGGCATACCTGACATCTAGAGACGAATTCAGCTACATCTCTTTTCATGCCATTCCACCAGAAACTATTTTTGAGGTCCCTGTACATTTTTGTACTTCCTGGATGGACTGAGAATTTCGACTTGTGCGCCTCTGCCATTATCTCTTGGCGAAGGATATCGCTGTCGGTCACACACAGTCTTCCTTTCATCCTTAAGTTTCCCTTGTCATCAATTTGATAATCCAGAGACTTCCCTTCTCTGACCTGCTCTTTCAGTTTTGTTAGTACCGGGTCTCGATCTTCGTTTAACTTGACGGTCTCCTGCAGACATGGCTGGGCCGAGAGGGAAGCTAGAGTTATCTTGCATGGGCCCTTCCGACTTAGCGCATCAGAATCTTTGTTTTCTTTACCCGGATAGTAACTTATGGTCAAGTCATAATCCTTCAGAAGTTCGATCCATCACCTTTGTCTCATATTAAGTTCCTTCTGGGTGAACAAGTACTTGAGGCTCTGATGGTCTGTGAAGATTTCACATTTAGCGCCATATAGGTAGTGCCTCCAAATCTTTAAGGCGAAGACAACCGCTGCTAGTTCCAGATCATGAGTAGGGTAGTTCTGCTCGTGCGGTTTTAATTGCCTTGATGCGTAGGCGATCACTCTTCCTCCCTGCATGAGTATGCATCCTAGGCCTTCCTTAGAGGCGTCACTTTAGATAGTGAAATCTTTATTCTCTGCGGGTAGGATCAACACTGTCGTGGATGCAAGTTTCTTTTTCAATGCGTGGAAACTCTTCTCACAATCCTCACTCCAGATGAATTTAGAATTTTTCTGGGTGAGTTTCGTCCGTGGCACGGCTATCGAGGAGAACCCTTCGACAAACTTCCGGTAGTAACTTGCTAATCCAAGAAAGCTTCTGATGTCGATGGCGTTCTTAGGTTTCGGCCACTCTATGATTGCCTCCACTTTCCTTGGATCCATTGACACTTCTTCTTTCCAGATCCGTGTCTTAGAAATGACACACTCCGTAGCCAGAATTCACACTTGCTAAACTTGGCATAGAGCTTATTCTCTCTTAAAGTTTGCAGAGCAAGGTTAAGGTGCTCTTCGTGGCTCGTCGCATCAGGGGAATAGACGAGGATTTCGTCGATGAATACCACTATGAACTGATCCAAGAATGGCTTGAATACTCTGTTCATCAGATCCATGAATGCTGCCGGTGCGTTGGTCAGACCAAAAAGTATCACTGTGAATTCATAATACCCATACCTGGTTCGAAAGGATGTCTTGGGGATATCTTCAGCCCTGACCTTCAACTGGTGGTAACCTGTTCTCAGATCCAGTTTAGAAAAGACGACGGCTCCTTTAAGCTGATCGAACAAATTGTCTATCCGAGATAAAGGGTACCTGTTCTTGATTGTGATCTTATTTATTTCTCTGTAGTCGATGCACAATCTCATACTCCCGTCTTTGTTCTTCACGAAGAGTACTGGAGCTCCCCACAGGGACACACTCGGTCAAATTTGCCTTTCATCTAGCAATTCTTGGAGTCGTTCTTTTAGCTCCTTAAGTTCGGCTGATGCCATTCTATAAGGTGCTTTAGAGATTGGTGCAACACCGGGAACCAGATTGATCTCGAACTCCACTTCGCGGTTCGGGACCGTCCGAGAGAGAACTTCTGGAAAAACATCTGGGAATTCTCTCATTATCGGGATGTCCTCCGGTTTCAGTTCGACTTCTTCTTTTATTTCACTGACCATTCCTATGTAAATGTCTTCTCCGGATTTCATGGCTTTCCAAGCTTGAGAGGCGGAAAGCAGCGATTTCCGTTCCTTGGATTTACCGTGAAATACGACTTCTTCCCGATCTGAGGTTATGAGATTGACTTTCTTTCCCTTACAATCTACTATCAGACCGTTTCTTGCTAACCAATCCATTGCTAAGATGATGTCGAAATCGACCATGATCAATTGTATCAAGTCGGCGCTAAAATTCTGGTCACCAATACTGATTTTACAATCTCTGTAAATTTTTTGAGTTTCAATGGCCCTACTTGTTGGTGTGGCTATTCGAAAGGGCTCATTTAGTTTCTCGGGCTTACATCCGAACTTCTTAGCAAATCTCTTAGACATAAAAGAATGTGTAGCACCACAGTCAAATAACACATAAGCAGGCACTTGCTGAATAAATATGGTACCTGACACGACATCGTTCGCGTCGTCTGCCTCCTCTTGCGTGATGGCAAACACCCTGGCATTCGGTCTGTTCTCTCGTGGCTTATTGGAATTCATCCCTGAGTTTGACCCGTCTCCTTTACCCGGTTCACTTGTCCTGTTGGTGGTGTCTGGACATTCTGCCATATAGTGTCCTGGTTTCCCGCATCCAAAGCAGACACCGGTCGCTCTACGACACTCTCCCAGGTGTCGTAAGTTGCAAGTTGGGCAAGACTTAATAGCTTGTGGCAGGCGTAGGCCCCTTAGACGGTCCACCGGACTGGTTATGCTTCTTGAAAGTCTGACTGCTATGCGAGGACTGACTATTCATAGGCCTTTTGTTCTTAAATTCATTCTCCCGGTGCTGGATATCAGTTTCAGCTCGGATAGCTGTGCCCATCAGGTCTGAAAAATCGCAGGTTGGTAGACTGCTAGAGCTGATTGGATCCTGCTGTTCAACCCTTTCTTAAAGTGGTGCAATTTCAGAACTTCGTCCGCCATGATTGCCGGAGCATAAGATCCTAGGGCATTGAACTGGGAGGTGTATTCCACAACTGACATGTCTGGAGCTTGACTGAAATTTTCAAACTCACTCTGTTTTTGCAGTCTGACATCGGCGGGATAATACTGTTTCGGAAAAAATTATCTAAAATGCTGCCAAGTGACTGGTCCTGCAGCTGTCATGCCTGGTGAGATTGCTTCCCACCACTTGCCTGCTCTATCCTCCAGGAGAGGCACAACCACATCCACTTTCAGTACCTCAGGGACTTCCAACAGTGGCAGCTGAGTTTCCACGCTTTTGAGCCAGCTTGGCTAACTTCGGGGTCTGCAGCGCCACTGAAAGTTGGGCCCCTGTTCTTGCGCAGTGATTCATAATGGAACTTGACTCCGTGCTGTGGTGGAGGTGGTGCTGGTTGATTGGTGTTTGAGTTCACTAACCCTTGCAGTGTCGTCACCACGATTGTGGCTATGGCCATCAGGTCGGCCTGATTAAGACTGAACCCAGGTGGTGGTCCATTGTCCTCTTTGTTGGCATTGTCGTGGTTACCATAACGGGGGTTGCGGTTTTGCCTTGGGGCTCTACCGGCCATTTCCTACAATTAAATGTTTCTAAGACATTGTTGTGCATAACGACATGATTGAATAAATAATTTATGCTGGAACAACAGAGATAACTAAACATAAATTTTATTAATTTTTAAAAATAGAGAGACAACTGAATGCAACAAATAGTACCGAATGGAAACAAATCGTACTGACTGAAATAAAATAGCAACAATGGAAATATAAAATCTTACTAAGAAGGAAAGGTCACTAGGATGCACTAATCATCTAACTCTCCATCTCCTACTGCAGCTATAGGATCATCTATCTCTATTAACTCCTCTTCTTCCGGTTCCTCCTATGGCTCTTCCTCTTGAAGTATCCCCACCATATGGGTGAGCTGGGCGTCCTCTTCCGTGAGTTGTGCCACCTGTGCCTTGAGTCCTTGTATCTCCACTTCAGCCACGTCCATCTCGTCATTCCAATGCTGCTGATACTGCAGATGTTACTGTTTCTTCTGCTTGATTTGGTCCTTTAGAGCTTCAACCTGTTGGGTCAGACGTTGGTTTACATACGCAAGGCTGTTCATGGCCTCATACGAATTCTCCAGTCTCTTCTTACCCTTGGCATTCTGTTGTTTCTCTTCCTCCAGCTCCTTGCGATAACGCCCTGTATCTTCTCGTAACTTTCCATGCTAATACTTGCACTGTCCGATGGCATCTCTTAGGTTCATGTTATCACCTCTAACTAGCTCGCCCTGATAGATCGACAGGTTAAGGCGGACCTGAATCTCCTCTTTCTCAGCGGCTAAATTTTCGACCTCACTCCTCTCACTCAATCCGGCTCTAAGTCGCTGAATCTGACGGGACTGATAGTGAAGGGCAAGCTCCTTCAGAGGAATGGTAGCTTGGGCATGGGGTATGGGGTCACATGAGAGTATATGGAGCCAATTCCTGAAATCAAAAATGGAAATGCTCAGAATCTGAAAGAAACAACATATAACAAAGGACAATATACAATATAAAATATTTTTTTTCCAAAAATGGAAAGTTTGGAACTAGACACATGGGTTCGAAGCATATGTCGAGAGGATTCCAGAACAATCGACATAATCGAATTCGGAATTTCCTACGAGAAGTTATAGGGTCTACGAATATTTCCTAAAACGGCAAAAACGAAGTTTCGGAGGCCTAAACGGAGGAATTTTGCGATTTCAGCCTCTATAACACGACAAAGTGGTGATTTCAACTTTTTGTACCGTTTCGGAGGGGATAGCATCGGCCTTTCTCAAAAATCCTACCGAAATTCTTTTTTTTTTTGTAAAAATTTTCTCATTTTCTCCAACCGGATTATGAATCTGGCGGCTCTGATACCACTTAAATTTCACGCCCCGAAACTCGAGATTGACACCGGCGTTGTTTAACAATCACACAATCGAAACAACAAGTCTTTGTAGTACAGTATAAACCAAACCAGCTTATAATTCATAATTTAAACGTAACAACAACTGTCTTTACAATAACGAAATCCAAACGAAATAGTGATCAATGCGGAAGCATATTACAATTCATTAAATCATAACATTTGAAATAACATCTATTACTAATCTTGCAGATCACCAGCCCCAAAACTGTTCAAACTCTTCATCCTCAACCTGTTCTTCGAACTTAGCTGGGAGGGGAGAGTAAGGGTGATGAGTATTTTGGGAAATACTCAGTAAATGTGGGAGTTTTGAATACAACATAAAATTTTCCATCATTTTCAAAATTTACATATAAATACAGCATGCTTTTCATAATCGTAACAGCATAATAACATTGCGATTTTTCACCTTTAATGGTTTACTGACGTCAGTCCCTAAGTTTTAATCCTCTAAGGAGGCGAGGTCATAAAACGGTTCTATCCCACCGTGAAGGGCCATATGTTGGATTCCACCCATTTTCATGAAATCCTCACAGTGTCAACACATAAACGCACCAATTTCGTAAAAACGTATAGACGGGAGACGGAGCTCGACTGAATTTTTAAAACCAAAAACCGAAATTTCATATGCATAAAACCGAAATTTAAGTTTTAAAAACAAGCCCACTTACAGTATTTGGATTGCTAGAGAAACGTGGATGCTTGGCTTCGTGAAATTCGGAACGCTTCTCGATCTTGCTCGGACGGCGCTTCAGATTCGATTTTTAGGCTAACTTTGGGACGATTTTCGGACAGAGTTTCGGCTATGTGTAAGCTTCTGAATTTCGAGAATATGCAGCAAGGTATTTTCGAAAATTAGTGTAGGAATGCTAGGTGTTGATGGACTATTTATAGGGGAGAGGGATGAGGCTAAGTATGACATCTAAATCATGCTCAATATTGCCTCAAATCTCACAATATTTGCCTCCAATTCCCCTTGCTAAAATCGAAAATTCAGCTACCAAATTGGTGAGATTTATTCCTTGATCTCCTTGCCCTCCATTAATTCGAAATTTGTGTTGCTAGGTGGGGAGTATTTTTGAGCAATATTTGATTATTCGCTTCCAAGTAACCAAGAATCTACATATCACAATAACTAGTCATATATTATAGGGAAATTTCGAAAATCTCTAGTAAGATTTAACCTTAATTCCTCTACTTGTATGATATCCCAAATCTTGTAAAATTCCTCCCCAAAATTTCGAAATTAGGCTGGTACAAGTCATGTAATAATATCTTGACATTAAAGATTTTCTATAAAATATTATCCAATATACATCTCTTATTTTAACACAATAATCCAAAAAAAATATCGTGTACTCTTAAATTTCCTTACAATTGATTAATCATATGGGAAAAAAATCGGTTCTCACATTTTAGGTGCAATATGCTTTTTGGATGCGGCATTTTCTTTTCATCGTATTTAACCTCTCGCGCCTATCCGGACGAACAATAGATAATATCTTCCTGTCCATTGAATTTTAGTTAAGTCATTGACAATTAAGTGAAAATTTAACAGATCTGTTAGCTGGCTAAATGGAACCCGAATTCGATGTTTCTTGAGTTAGCTATGATAACATGAGGTCATGTGCCGCGCTGCGCTATCACTACAAGAAATTCTGCATACAACAACGAACATATGACAACGGTTTTTGGGAAAAACCGTTATCGTATGTTTTTTAACAACAGTTTTAGACAAAACCGTTGTATTATGAGGGTCAAAGACAACGGTTTTTAGGGTCAATGACAAAGGTTTAGAGAACCGTTGTCTTTGAGCATTTTTTTAGGATTAAGGACAATGGTTCTATGAACTGTTGTCTATTACCGTGTTTTTTTTGGACAATCGACAACGGTTTTAAAAAAATCGTTGTCGATTAATGTGGTTTTTGGACAATTTTAAAAAAACCGTTGTCGATTAACGTGATTTTTGGACAAACAACAACGGTTTTAGAAAACATTGCCATATTTAGCGACGGATTTTGTAAAACCGTCGCTAAACTTTAGCGACGGTTATATGAAAAAAATTAGCGACGGTTCTGGATAAACCGTCGCTATTTTTCTCGTCGCATGTTTAATATTAGCGCCATTTTTAGAATTTTCGTCCCTAAATTTTAAACCGTCGCTAATTTTCTCGTCGCATGTTTAATATTAGCGCCATTTTTAAAATTTTCGTCGCAAAATTTAAACATACGACGGTTTTTCTAAATGTTCCTGTCTTACCCTTGTTTAGATTCTACAGAGAGGTATGGAGGGAAGGGTATGCAGCTTCATCTTCACTATGCAACTCTACGTATCATTTTTTATTAAATCATATATTCTATATCTTGTTCTTGAACGATGATATTTTGAAATCCGAGATTTGATTTTCAAGAACAGATCAAGAAACTGAAGGAAATGTTAGCAAAACATGGTACGTTGGTACTGATCAATGTAGTCTCGATCGGTTGGGCTAAAGATCTGGATGAATGGGAGCTGTTGGCCTCGTTTGGTCAGATTTCAAGAAACGCCGTCCGAAATTCATCTGAGGATGGTAATGTGAATGATTTGATCTCTAAAGAAATGCTGAGTGAGTTACCTTGAGTTGGACTTTTAACCATGAAGAAAGCCAAGTTTAAGTCGTGGGGCGAGTAGCGTTAGTCGCTCTCGAATGCGCAACATTTACCTGGACATTTTTGTTCAAGTTGTAGATGTGTATGTAACTCATCTATTGACTTTTATTCTTAGGTAGGATTTCAGGAGTGAATAGTATCCGTATCCATTTGTCTCAATGGCTCAAGACTTGTAAAAGTATAACCAAATGTGGACTAAGTCAAATATTAATAATGTTTCCCACAAGCTTTCAACATTTATTTAATGCTTTACATATGGATAAAATGGAATCTACCAAGTAATTTACTACCTATATATCTAGATGACTTTTTGTACAATAATATCATGGAAATCAAAAAGTCGAAAGATTCAAGAACAAAAACCAAATTTGGTAGTCAAGTTAATAAGAGCAATCCTGCATTAGCTTTACAAATTCCTCAAAATCAATCTTCCCATCACCATTATAGTCAAAAGCCATTATCATTCTTTGGTAATCTTCTCTAGAGAATCTCATGAATCCCATTGAGTTTATGACTTTCTCCAATTCATTTGCATCTATGAAACCATCATTGTTTGCATCAAATATGTTAAATGCTTCCCTCACTTCATCCAAACAAGGTTGGACTTTATCAAACACACTTCCAACCTCAATATTTGACCACCCTTGTCTTTCCGTTTTATCGCGTTTGTTTCCCTTTCTAGCACCGGAGTCCAGTCCCAGTTTCTCGAAGATTATTTCGACATCTTCCAAGTTCACGCTCGTTGGTGATTCGACGTGGGCAACTATCGTTTGCTCGAAACAAGATTCTGTAGTTAGAATATCATCGTTCACGTAAAATATTTGGGATAGATCCCGACAACCTTTCGACATGTGGAGGAAGAGTCGAGGTAGAGATCGGATTATGGGTAGAAAGCAAAAGTAAAAGTCTTGGAATGCAAATATCCAGCTGAAGAGTACACACCATAAGATGACATATATAAATGAAACAAGATTTGATGCAATGTTACCTATGCTTGCTGACATCTTCGATTCCATCGCACCATAAATATGAACTAATTAAGTTGTGTGGATTGCCCTTTTATAAAGGAATTAACGTTAGAAAGATGGGAGAAATTTCTTGAAAATTTTAAAAAGCTTTCTTCTTGAGAGCGACTTGTTTGGCATTAATTTGAGGAGACTCGCTTACAAAATACTCCGAAGACTGGCATCCTATGATTGATAATACTTCCAACTAGCTAGGAATGTAATTTTTTTTTTAAAAAACACACATTTCGAACTTGTTGAAAGTGGGTGAAAACTTACATTATTTTGTTAAATAAGCTGCGAATTAAATTAACTTATACTTTGCGATTGCTAGCCAGTGAGGACACGTTCATAGAAATTATGCCATTTGATCTATTTATAAGTACGCGTCTAAAAGATCGTTTCATGTAGGATTGAACTTTCAGTCTCTTTATCAAAAATTATAGTTGGCAATAACGGTAAAATTTCAATTTTTTTAAAGCAGTTCAAACATCCGTATCACATTTAGATTATTCATGATAATTTCAAATTTTGGTACAACAAATCAAATACACATGACGAGGCCTTAAAATATGTTTAGATTTCATTGAAACTTACACACTACACTTGCGAATGAAGAAATGTTCCATGGGGACATGAAACATCCACTACTTTTAATTTTAAAATCATACTAATTTTTTTTTTCCATTTCGTAAAATTCGAAACTCATAATTTAAAATACTCAATATTTCCATTAATCAAATAGTTTAATATTTAAAATCTCAAATGCATAAAAAAATCCTAAATCGTCAATTAACATAAAAATCTCTAATAAAATCATTAACAAAATCTTTGAACTTTTAATTATCAAGTTAATGCGGAAAATAAAGTCCATCGGGAATGAATTGTCGGATTCGATTCACTCAAGCGTCAGCGCCTTATCAATAACATCATCATCTGCAGCATTCAAACCTAGCGAGTCTAATGATTCAGCACGTTCTAAACATGAGTAACAAATAATACATATACAAGAACATGCATTAAAATCATATTTTTATTTAAAATAAACTTGTAAGCATAAATAAATCATAAATCGTCAAATCGTAAAGCTTTTAATCATTTATCATTTTGGGTGAAGTTTGATCATTGAAAGTTACTAGCTTTATTCTCTGGTCGACTGATCAGTCTTAGCTTACCATTGCGCATGGGGACGAGCACTAGGCATCGACGTAAAATGAAAATACAATCGTTGGGCTTCCTATGGGGCCTTCTCCCTCACGATATTCTCAAAAATCATATATCATATCATTTATGTCAGAGTCAATTCACATCCTTCAAAATATTTTTCATTTTCTTTTTAATCATAATTTTTTTAATCATAAAATATCGTGTCCTTTCCACATTTGAAAAAAAAATATTTTAACAGTAAAAATTGCACAACTTTATCATAAATCATAAAACCTCATATTTTCATCATAAACATTTTAAAATATCATTTAGCATGCATTATGATCCTTCGGGACACTACCAACCCACTTTGTATTATTCAGGTGTAAAATGACCGTTTTGCCCTTGGACCCTAAAATTCTCGATTTTGACTTTTTCCCACTTTTATTGACTCGCGATTATCCCAAATAATTATTTAAGCTTAAATTTGACTTCTAATATTTCTTATTTAACGTAAACTCGAGCTTTTTGATTTAATTCCTTATTTACTAAACCGTAGAGCGTTAGAATTCTGAATTAATCACAACTTTTTAATATTATATTCCTAAAATTTAAACATTAAATTTTTATACCTAAAATACCCTCGTGAACCATGAATCGACCCTCGTGGATCATGGTTCGAAGCACTTATTCTCCTAGCCTCAAAATCGGACCCTAATCCCTAAAACAAGCCAAGGCTCCCCCTAAACCCGAGCCACCCTCGAGCCATCGTGGACCAAACCTGACCCAGACCCTTTAGGCCTTTCTGGACTCACCCTGACCCACGCACCTAGCCCCTAGTTCCAGCAGCCAGCCGCACGAGTTCCTCTCCTATTATTCAAGTCGCGGCCTTAATCCAACTCGAGCCACCATGGACCGTCGCTGCACCATACCCTGATACGACTCCTAGCCTTCTTCCCTAGACCCTACTGGACCAGCCTAGCCAGCCCCCAACCGGGTCCCACCCTCTCCTAAAACAACCCAGCCGCACGCACATGGTGAGGAGTCCTAGCGCTTGTAGACTACTCCTTCCCTGCCGCCGCTGAGTCCAACCACTCGTGGACTCCTCCTAGCCTCTAGACGCAGCCACGCACAGGACCTGACTGAGCCGCACACTATCATGCACCGAACCAAGCCCATGTTCTAGGCTCGTTTCTTCCTAATCCATGCACGTTACAGCCTACGTTCCACCCTTATACGACCCTTTTAATATTTCTTAAACATCTTTTATTGGCAGCATGTCCTTAAGAATCATAAAACGTTTCAAACAAGCGTAAAATCTTCACTACTTTGAAAGTAATCTCAAAACGTTAAGCATTTTGAACTCAAATATTGTTCATGTAGAAATACATAAAACATGAATATTATGAAATTATGGTGCGTCAAAGGAGTTTAGAAGCGCGCCTTTGCGTTTTAGAACGCTCGAATATAAGATGGTTGGCGTGGGGTGCGAAGAAGGACGAACGGACAACGAAGAATCCTTGTTTCTTCCTCTCCAAATTTTCAAAAATTTTGTGTGTGTGGTGTGTGAAGTGGAAGGTTGCTATTTGCTTCAAAAGACCTAGGATTTCTTTTTTTTTTTTTAGATTTTAATTTGCATGTTAATGGTCTTAGGTTTTGGGCATTTGAGTTTAGGAGCAACTGAGCCTACTAATCTTAGGTAATTTAGGTCAAATAACACCTATTTAATTGAAAAATAAAAGTTTATAAAAATTAGTTTTCAAAAATAATAATTTTAGTCTTTTAAAAGTCCCTCATTTCCCCAAAACCGGTTTTCCGATAAAATCAAGCTCGTCTCATGAAATAATTTGAACTCTACCATTTTTAGAAAAAATTAATCATATTAAAATCAAGCTCGTCTCATGAAATAATTTGAACTCTACCATTTTTAGAAAAAATTAATCATATTTGATCATATTATTAATCTTGAAAATAATTATTGGAAAATATTTATTTTATCTTTGTTGTCCCCAGTCTCCTTTCCCCAACCTATTACCGAATATTTGGGTAAAATCTACAATTTTCACAAAATCATGCAATTAGACCCTTAATCATCTTGAAGGATCGTGTGCTGGGCACCTTGAGTTGCTTTAAACACAATATTCTCAAAGAGCTGCAATAGCTCGTATTCTAAAAATATATACGCCGATGAATTAGGCCGAGTTTTGTTTCAAACCAAACGGAAAACACTCGAAGTAATCCTTCGTTAAGAAACACTGATAAATTTTATATCCTATGTAACTGAAAAATAAAGGGAATCAGTTGTGACATATATCAGTTCATTTATGGTGAAAAATGAACTAACGGATGTTCTAACTGATCAAATCAGTTTGAAAATAGTAGTTAACAATTAAATACACAAGATATGTTTTTGGATGTTCGGAGACTTCAACTGCTCCTACGTCACACCTTCTACCACCTCGGGTAAGATCCACTAGAAGACTTTGATTTATACAACATTTTGTACAAACTCACCCAGATTAGGACTTACGTACTGTCTAACTAACTCTTAGACTAGACTGAAGGCATCACCTTTCAGCTAAAACTTGTTTAACGTCTGTGTGTCAAACACTACATACACAAGTTTATTGTCTTTGTGCAAGACTATATTTGAGTAGTGGTGTGAGTGTGAGTGTGAGAACTGATATCTGATATTACAACACGAAAGTGTTCTCACATATTGAGGGAATTGTGCTTCTAGTCTAAGCTGATAACACGACAAACTGTTTTTTCTGGGCTGATTGCTTCTTATAAGCTGATATGTAATATGCGTTCCCTTTTTTCTCTGTATTTTCTCACACTTGTTTTTTTTGGTCTTCACTGCTCTTCTATTTATATGCGGAAAACTGATCGTATAGTGAGACTCAATAATTGTATCCGTTGCAACTTGAATGTGTTCCTTGAGATTCGTGTCTCGACTTTCCGATATCTATGCTGGAACGTTTTTTCTTTAAACTTTGCTGCAACATCCATTATTATACCTTTGATCGTACAATAACTTTTCCTCAGTGCGCACAACTGGATTCCATTGAATAAGCTTGTCGTGTTCTGCAAACTGATTGATTCCTAACTAATGTTCTGAACTGGTCAGTTGAACTGATATTGAACTGGTTCAGTGAAATAAGTTGGCTCGTCAGCTGAACTGATTTCGCTGCTTCAGTTGAACCGGTCAGCTGAACTCTTCATCAGTTGAACTCTACATCTACTGGCCGGGCTTCTGAAGGTCTTCTGCTGAACTGGCTATCAGCTAGAAAATCAGTTGAAATGGTATTTGATATATCCGTTGAACTGATTCAGTTTTGGTGATCAGTTAGCATTTTCAGTTTGCGTCTCGATAGCTTCAGTTTTGGCTCTATAACCGATCAGTTCGACGCCCGATCAGTTCCAGCTTCCTGCGCACTTAGGCAAATCATTAGAAACAAAATAACAAGTTTTATTATCATCAAAATCAGGATTGCGAACATGAAATGTTCCAACACATCTATTATGCATCATGCAAGCATTTAAAATCTATTAAATAAAACAATTAAGAAATTTAAATCATTTGCATGGATGTGATTTACTTGGGTTTGCTTTTGGACGTTATAAGACAAAATTAAGATTTTTTAAAGGGAAAACGATCGATAAATTCTTGACAACAAACATAAGTTTGCTGTCAGTCCTTGTGTCAGTATTTATCTCTTACCACTCCCCGACAAAACTCTGTTCTTTGTTTTAGGTCCTTGATTCTGGCAAAAATACGAATTTTCCCTCAATTTTTTTTTGAAACCCGATATTAGCCTTTGTTATAATATTTCAATAATCAATAATAAGGAAAAATATTGTGAATGAGTTATTTTCCCTCGCTCAAACGACTTCATCTTGGACAAGAGAAAATATTGATCTTCGGCGACAAGCTTGGTAATATAGAAACTATCACCCATAATGAAGGCGAAAAAAATCTTTCAAAGCGAAGGAAGTGGCAGGTGCTAATAAGTACTCGAAATCGCCGAAGGTGAAGAAGTACAATAAATGAAAAAAGGTTCGATATTCCCCGAAATCTGTATTCCATTTTATAAATCAACCAAAATGTGTTTTTCACAAGTAACTAAGAATTTTAGAGTTTTTTTGTTGATTTGTTGTCCCTCGTGTTCGTTTTGTCCCAATTTTTTTTAAGGTTTTGGTGTCAATTGTGTTGCTATTTCTCTTGTTTACATATTTTGTTTGTTTATTGTTTTCGAAATTTTTAAATGAATATTCTTAAATTCATAATTTTTTGTTATAATTCTCGAGTTTAATTCGTCTATCTCCAATTTCTATAGTTTTATTCTTAAATTTGATAAAAAGCTAATTATTAATTTTTCTAGTAGAATATGTATCCGAAATGTTTCAATAATATTGGTAAGTTCATAATTTTTTTCCCGTGGTTGTCATTTGTTTGTTTATTCCCAATTTTTAGGTTGTTGTTCTTGAATGTGTTATGTGATTTATGTTTATAAGCTTGTCCGCTTCAGTGAAATAATAAATTTGAAATGCTTGAATAATTATGTTCTTTTGCCCATAATTTGTTTTGTTTATTTAAATTATCATGAAATTGCTTGTTAAAGTATTTCGTGGTTACAATAGATCTATTTCAAAATGCATACATGAGCTTCTTAAAGCTCGTGATTTTGATATAATGCTCGTTGTCATATTGTTTCGAAATTTGATTATTTTGTTCTTGTTATAATGTGTATACGATAATGTGATAATGTTAATCTTTTTATCTGTTTTTCAAATATTAGTAATGGACGTGGATGAGGAAATAATCGATGATGTTGAGTTTATGAATAGTGAGAAGATAATTTTTCACGATGCTCCCCTTCCTATTGTGAAAAAATGATGTCAGATTTGAAGCCAATTATTGGAAAGAAACAAATGAGTATGATAAAGGATACTTCTGTTAGTAAATGGATAAACATGTCAATTATTTCTATTAGCAGTGTCAGAATAGACTACTTTTTAAAAGATTTGAGAGACATTCATGTTCTTTCATTGTTGGTGTCGATTTCTTTTCATTTCAAACGACTTCTCTATCGTTCTCGGTTTACATAATATAGGTCAAGAATTTGACTTGGACCTTAAGATGAAGTCAAGATTCTTGGTTCAACATTTTGGAGGGAAAGTAAGCCATGCTGACACAATTTCTATTGAGAAGAAACTTTTTTCATTTGCATGTAAACAATGCTAACTTGTTTCTTTAATTCATATTCAATCGTATAATATTCTTTATTGGTAATTGATAGGACCGGTTAAGGTAGATGAAGTGTTTAGAAAGAGAGCTTGAATAAATACTTATGAATTTTGTACTCTCTTCAATTATGTGAATCAGTTTTTTGAGAAATTGATTTTAGAATCTTATTTGTCGATATAGATCAGTCAACTGATTGTATAGCAGGATAAGACTAAAATATAGATTGAATACTTAGTGTAAACTGAAATGGTAAATGAAATGAACACGAGATTTTTTATGGATTTTCAAGACTTCAAATGTTCTTATGTCACCTATTCTATCATAAAGATAGGATTTCACTAAAAGATTTAGATATATTATAACTAATTGTAATAATCCACTTCATTTGGTCTTACATACTGCCTAACTGAAACTCTTAGTCTAATCAATCAACTCTTTTATTAGTAATAAAATAAAAATGCTCTAACTGGTAGCCTGAATGCTAGATAAATACAATGAAGGTAAAGCTTGAGTCTGCGATCTGTAAATTGATAAAATACTCGTGAAAAGTATCACAACTTGATTGAAGGTTGTAGTTTGATTGCTTTGTGTGTGTTCACTCGTAGTCACTAGCCTTTTCAACTGATTCGATCAGCGATATATTGTTTTCGATCTCAACGATCGCATTGAATGCATTTAATAACAAATATCTGTTGAATCGTCGTGTAGTTACTTTATCTGACAGTAGTACGCGGTATTCATGCCTTTTTGTTCTGATTCATCTGTTATGCTTTGGTACCCGTCAGTGTATCTGTTGATACTTCAACAGATGACGTGACCAACCGATTAGAAGTAAATTGATCAGCTGATCAGTTCAGCTGGACATTATCAGTTCTAACTAATGTCCTATCAGTTACGAATTTTTCAGTTGAAGTGATACCCTCATAAGAGCCCAGATCACATCATGACCCGGAATTACTAAATGGATTGCCAAAATCAGAGTCAATATGCAGAGTACTTTCTTCAGCAGCCGAGCATGGGGATGATCGGGATATTTTCTCCCTGGGCAATCAGGAGCTCGTGCTCTCATACAAACTCCCGGGAACCTTCTACCTGGGCTGCCTCGAGAAGCGCATCACACTTGAGTAAATCGGTATGGGCTATCTTATCTATTAGAACAACATGAGTTTGGCGAGTTGGAGAAGGCATCAGAAGTACAGGGTATGGGCAGCCGCCTTACCCTACTTAGCAGGTGGGCACTGGAAACAAGGTAATGATGGATATCCTCCTATAAATACAGGTACATTTCTCATTTACAGATTCTGAAATTCTTAATTCTAAAAGACTCACGTATATACTTCCATCCTTACTTTGTTCTTCACCTGCTGAATTAAGTCTGAGTGGATACGCCGGACACTCCTCCGGCACCCATTCACAAGTTCATTTCATTGTTTGCAGGTCACGGTAGACGCCCCATAGTTACAGAGATATATTTTTTGTCACAAGATCCATTCTGAACTTACTCATTTTCCTTAAACCTTACATCATAATCCTGTGTATCGCCCTGAATTTTGCTCACCCGATTCATCCGGATATCATCATTGGCGCTGTCTGTGGGAAATTGAGTCTAAGACGTTGATATGGATCCTACTAGAAGAACTAATCAGGATACTTCCCAAGCTCCTGGAGATGGTGCACTTACTTCAGGACAAGTTGGTGTCCCTCCCACAGGACCTCCCCCTGTCATTACATTATCTCATGAGGATTTGTCTCGGATTGTGTCTGAGGCAGTGGACAAGGCTATGGCCTGGCGGGAGCCTTCTCACCATGCTACACAGTTGGGAGGAGAGCAGGAGATAGATCAGGAGGTAGGGGAGGAAGAAGCAAGAATGGAGGAGAGAGAATTGAATGCTGGATCTAAGTCCCCGACTGTGATGGAGGAGTTGCAGGAGTTGAGGCAGAAGATGAAGGTCTTGGAAGGACAGTTGGAAGGCCGGGGTCATTCTCGGGCAGTTATCAAATCATGCCCTGATTGCTGAAATTATTCCGGGAACCTCTTCACGGGAACTTTAAATCTGCGAAAGTCAAGGGTTATGATGGTAATGTAGACCCCGAGGAACATCTGGCCAAGTTCGAGAATAAGGCCATGCTGCATTGTTATACTGATCGAATTAAGTGCAAGGTATTCTTGACAACTCTGGTAGATTCTGCTCAGAGGTGGTTTGAGGGATTGGCCCCTCAGAGTATTCATTCTTTCGAGGACTTCCAGAAGGTGTTTTTGCACCATTTTAGTAGCAAAAAAAAGTATAAAAAGACTGCATTTAGTCTTTTTGAAGTTAAACAGAGCCCGGAAGAGAGCCTAATATATTAGAAGGTTTAACATAGTTGCTCTGGATGTCCCTGCTTGTGCCACCAAGACCAAGACAATTGCGTTCACCCAGGGATTGAGGGAGGGTGAGTTTTTTCGTCACTAACAAAGAAGGTGCCTGGGGACTTTGAGGATTTGTTGTCCCGGCCAGAGAAGTATATTAACATGGGGGAATCACAGAAGCAGAAGAGAGAGGCAGTAAGAAGAGAGAGGGGAGACCAGGTATCTAACCCCGAGGAGAAAGGACAGAGGAGGAATAACCAGGGGCGTTTTTCTCAACATCTGCCCTTGAAGATTATCCTGGAAAGGGATGTCCAAGAGTGCAGAAGGGATTTGCCTCCGGATCTTCAGCTTACCTGGCCTGAGAAGAGGGGATTTT
Organism: Primulina eburnea; assembly: GCF_022965805.1. NCBI lineage: Eukaryota > Viridiplantae > Streptophyta > Magnoliopsida > Lamiales > Gesneriaceae > Primulina > Primulina eburnea. Next base: position 8,853,409 of record NC_133102.1, read on the forward strand.
GTACCCTCGACAAGGTGTGTTATCAAAACACTGAAGATTTCAAGACGCTGAAAAGAGATTATGTCCTACCCTCTATTCAGGGGCATAATCAATCCAATAAAAAGTCGATATTGCCACCTTGGATAGCTCGCCAGCCAGGACTCAGTGTTGGGGGAGATTTAAGAAATTCTCCAAGAGGTGATCCGAGTAGAAGAAGAGATCCGGAACCCGAGAGAAAAAAGACCTCACCCCCTGTCATGGGGGTAATAAAGATGATATCAGGAGGCTATACTGACGGAGATTCCAATCGCGCGAGGAAGTCAAGGAGCAGGAGGGAGTGTATGGAGGTGGAGGGAGTAAGGAAGGGTGAAGAGATCATCAGTTTTGGCCCCGAGGATTTAAACAGTGTGAATTTACATCACAATGACGCCCTGGTGATCCAAGCCGGGTGACCAACTATGACATTCTAAGATTTTTTGTTGATTCAGGCAGTTATGCCAACATCATTTTTAAGGACGACCTAGTGCAAATGGATCGATCTGCATGGATATTAGTTGGAGACTGTGGAGACTGCGCTTTTAGCTTTGCGGGACATGTGGTTTATCTAGAAGGGGAGATTGTCATGCCTTTGACTCCAGGCACCCGGGAGCTTAAGAAAATCGTGATGACCACTTTCACTGTGGTGGATGTCCCATCATCGTATAACATTATTCTGGGGAGGCCTGCCATGAATGAGCTAAGGGCCGTAGCATCCACCTACCACCAGAAGATTAAGTTTCCCGAGGGGAGCCGAGTGGGTGAAGTCCGGGGAGATCAACTTTCTTCCCAAAAGTGTTATGTGGAAGCAGTCCGGGTGGATCAAAGAAGGATAGGAGGGAGGAGAAGGCTGTGAGAACTGATGAGGGAGGTAGGAGGATGGTAGAGGAGGGTGAAGTACAATTTGTGGCGGAAGAAGAGCAGGAGGTGGTAGAGATTGGACCAGGCAAGGAAATCCGGGTGGCCCGAGAGCTCGACTTATCCACCCAGGTTAGTTTGGTAAAATGTTTAAAAACTAATCTTAATATTTTTGCTTGGTCCCAACAGGAGTTGACAGGGATCTCAACTTGTGAAGTAAAGAAGAGATACTTTGGCCCTGAGAAGGACAAAGTGATTGATGTACATGTTAAAGATTTGTTGAAGGCCGGCCACATTCGGGAAATACAATTTCCCACCTGGCTCTCGAATGTGGTGTTGGTGCCAAAATCCACCGAGAAGTTGAGGATGTGTGTGTACTTCCGGGATCTCAATAAAGCTTGCCCCAAAGTCCATTATCCACTGTCTAGAATTGACCAGTTGGTGGATTACACCTTTGGGTGTGAACTGCTTAGTTTCATGGATGCTTACCAGAGGTATCATCAAATTCCCCTAGCCAAGGAGGATCAAGACAAGGCCAGCTTCATCACCTCGGGAGGCACATTCTGTAATGTTGTCATGCCTTGCAGGGACAACTTATCAGCGTCTCATGAACAGAGTGTTCGAGAAGTAGTTGTGCACAAATGTAGAGGTATATGTGGATGATATCTTGGGCAAGTCCAAGGAAGTTGCTGATTTTATCTCTGACTTGGAGGAGACTTTTGACAACCCGGCTAAATGTATCTTTGGCGTAAAGAGTGGTAAATTTTTGGGTTGTGTAGTGACAGACCGGGGGATCGAGATGAATCAAAGTTTCTGGGAGGATGATCAAATGGATCATTGAGTTGGGAGAGTATGATATTGAATATAAGCCCCGGGTTGCCATCAAAGCGCATGCCTTATCAGATTTTTTATCTGAGATGGTTCAACCTGATGAGGAGGAAGTATGGAGAGTTTTTGTGGATGAGGCGTCTAGCATTTCAGGATGTGGGGTAGGAGTGGGATCATAGCTCCCCCGGGAGAAAAGATTAAGCTGGCACTAAGGATTGACTCCTGGGTAACTAATAAAGTACGAAGCTGGTCTTGCTGGTATCCGGACTGCGCGAGAAATTGGAGCTTCCCGGATTATTTTATACTCTGATTCACAACTAATCACTCAGGAGTTATAGGGCATCTATGAAGCTAAGGATGACATGATGCTTAAATATCTACAGCTCATTAAAGCCCATGCAAAAGTTTTTGTGAATTGGACCATTGAACAGATACCTCGAGACGAGAATGAGGAGGCAGATGCTTTGGCAAACTTTATCAGAAGTTAGCACCCGGGAAGTATTGAATGTTTCTCGGTTAATCTTCTCCATGGAAGAAGTAACATTACCAGCACCAGAGGATTCTTGGATGACACCCCTGACCAAATTCATTGTAAGCAATGAATTACCTAAATACAAAGCTCAAGCTCAGAAGATAAAGAGACAAGCTCCCAAGTTTGTTCTCTTAAATAATGTCTTGTACAGGAGATCATTTCAGGGACCTCTATTAAAGTTTTTATCTGCAGGGAGGTGGGTTATGTCCTTTGGGAAATTCATGAGGGTGTTGCAGTGAACATCTTGGAGAAGTATCATTGGCCCGGAAAGCAATGCTTGCTGGATTCTGGTGGCCAACTATTAGCCAGGACTCTGCCCGAGTGGTTCGGGCTTGTGAAGGGTGTCACCATCACTCAAATTTTCAGCACAACCAGGCCATTCCTATGAAGCTTATCTGGGCATTCTCCCTTTGATCAGTGGGGCATGGATATTGTGGGTCCCTTTCCAATTGTCCGAGCTCAGAAGAAATTTCTGCTAGTGGCTGGTGATTATTTTTCTAATTGGGTGGAAGCCGAGCCCCAGGAAAGAATTACTGAGCAAGAGGTTTTGAATTTCCTGTGGAAGAATATCGTGTGCCGGTTTGGAGTCTCCAGAAGACTAATCTCACACAATGGGAGGCAGTTTCAGGGAAAGGAGATCACCGCTTGGTGCCAAGAAATGAAAATTACCCAGTCTTTCAAGTCTGTTGGTTATCCTCAAGACAATGGTCAAACAGAGGTGCTCAACAGAATTATTGTGCAAGCATTGAAAACCAGTCTGCAAGGCAAAGGAAAAGACTGGGTGGAAGAATTGCCCATTGTTCTCTGGGCATATAGAACTACTCCTCGAGCACCTACTCAAAATATTCATTTTAATATGGTGTATGGTTTTGAAGCAGTTCTTCCAGTTTAAATCGGACAAACTTCTGCCACGGGTAGAATCTTACCCGGGTGATAATACTCAAAGCCAGGCAATAGAATTGGATTTGGTAGAAGAGAAGAGAGAGCAGGCTCTGATTCGAATAGAAGCTTACCTAGGTCGGGTTATGAAATCATAACAAGAGAGTCTGAATCCGAGACTTTCAAATAGGATATCTGGTCATGAAGAAATTCAATCCAGCTGGGGATGTGGGAAAATTGGAAGCTCGGTGGGAAGAGCCTTTTAAAATAACCCGGTATGTTAGCTCGGGAGCTTATTATTTAAAAGATGCCCAAGGACGTTCTCTCAAAAGAGCTTGGAATGTATTTCATTGAAAGAAGTATTTTTTTTAAAGATGTAATTTCTTGAAGATATAATGAATGTTTTGTTCGAAAAGCACATAAAAGTGATATCTAAACCCCGGAGGTACAAAGCCCTTGGTAATTAATAAGCCCAGGTCACTCCCTGGCTCGGGGCACCACACCTCAACCATTCCCAAGTCCCTAAATATGATCCCTGGCCCAAGGCTCCGTACCTTGGTTATTTAATAAGCCCAGGGCACTAAACCCTGGCTTGGGGTACCACACCTCGACCATTCTCAAGTCCCGGAATATGATCACCAGCCCAAGGCTCCATAACTTGGTTATTTAATAAGCCCAGAGCACTACACCCTGGCTCGGGGCACCACATCTCGATTATTCCTAAGTCCCGGGACATGATCCACGGCCCAAGGCTCCGTACCTTGGTTATTAATAAGCCCTGGGCACTACACCCTGGCTCGGGGCACCACACCTCGACTATTTTCAAGTTCCAGGACATGATATTTGGCCCAGGGTTCTGCACTCTGGTTATTCAAACAACCCGGGCTCTGTACCTTGTCTTATTAGGTCTACACCTTGAGCTTTTATTAGATGTTTATGAAAGTTCAAGGTTCAACATCCTGGATACTTGATAAGAGTCCCGGTTCGTTTACAACACTTAGAAGTTTTGTGATTTCTTATTTACAAGGAGTGAGAGTATTTCAAAAAGTAGGGTATATGGAAAGCAATAAAAAATGAATGAAACACTGCGTATGAAGGAAAAAGAAAAATTTCATTAACAAGAAGCCCGAAGGCTAGATATTACATTGATAAAAAAGCATGAAAGGAAAACTACAATCCTATTCTAAGTCTATAGAAGCATATTGCTCCCCGGCTTCCCCCTCTGGAGTATTCTCGGCCTTCGCATTAGCTGCATCGTCCTTGGGAAGGGAGTCGATGGCTTTATCAATATCCGAGAAATCCTCCATATCAGTAGGAAGAAGGCCCTCCTCCTCAAACTGCTCCTGGAATTTTTCAAAACCAACCTTGAAGTCGTCATAAGACTTATCTTCAACAGCCGCTTTGAATTCAGGAAGCCTGCCACTTATCTTTATTATACTCAACCAAGTCCAAGGCATTTTCAGCTCTCCCCGCTCGAGTTTGTTGTACCTCTACCTATTTGGATAAAGAATTATTTCTCGACTCCAAGTCAGATACAGTACCCTGCAAAGTCTCCTCCCGGATGAGGCCTTCATAAAAATTGTCCCTGGCCTTCTCCAGCTGCTGGTTGGCCTTGTCCAAGGAAGCACGAAGGCCGACTACCTCTTCTTCATGGGCAGTTTGAGCCCGTACAAGTTCTCCTTGAACCTGCTCATGAAGCTCTCGAGCAAACCGGGCTTGATGATTCTTTACAAAGGCTGCACCTCTTCAGAGGCTGCCAACAGCATTTGAACACCCTGATTAAAATGAGTTAGTTGAAAAAGAAAAGAAGAGAGAGAAGAGAAGGAATGCTAACGGATAGGAGCCGGTTTGAACCATCGAAAAATTTGGCGGTCGGCCCGGAGCTCTTCAAAAAGGCATCCTCCACAGGAATCAACATCTGCTTAAGGAGGTGGACGCTTGTTGGAGTAACTCCCTCCAAGAAGATGCTGGCTCGGGTCGTTTGGCCAGGTTGAAGCAGATCTTGCCGTGGTTGGTCTTGTGTGGAAAGAGGGGTAGATCGAGTGGTTTGGGAGGTGCCCTGGTCTCCCTCCATGTTGCTTTCCAGTAAGATCAGTTCCGGGCTTGTTGCAGTCTTTCGCTTCTTTTGCTGAAGAGAAACGTGGTCACAGAGTCTTCCTGGGAGTTAGCTCGAGACGCCTCCTTTCTTGTTGAGTATTTGCCCGAACAGATTCAGTCTGTCAGGCCGCCTCCTCCTCGGCTTGTCATTTCTTCTCGGTAGCTGTTCGCTGAGCTGCCATCATCTTCTCCTTGGCTGCCTTCTCGGCCACCCTCTTCCTAGCAAATTCCTCTTGTATTTTAGTATTATCTGCAGAAATAAGAGAAGATACGCAGTTATTAACAATTAGTGTGCGAGACCGGGAGAAATAGAATTACCGGGTTGAGCGCTTGAGCCACCCACTTGGTCGATTATCCGGTCAGTCGGGTCTTCAGCCCGGGCAGTCAACCCATAGGCAACTAAGTTTTCATCTGATATGAGGATGGAGGAGGAGTATTTACGGCCCTCCGCAAGATTTTGGCTCCTGAGGAAAGGGTCCTCAAATTTGTAGGCTTTGGGTAGGGTTGGTTGCAGGGGAAGGGAAGGAAGAAACCCGTCAAGCAAGGAAGGGGACCCAGGAGTTGAATGAAAAAGAATTGGCCTTTACACCCCTCTGGGAAGAAGGGATATCATCAAGGAACCGAGAATTTAAGCGGGCAGACTGGGAGAATGAATTATCTACCAGTCTGCAAACAAAGAAATAGTGAAGGACGAGGGGTTGATGAGGAGATTGTTCATTTTGAAAAGAATGTAGGCCGATGTAATAATGCGGAAGGAATTGAGGTGGAGTTGGTTAATAGGCACACCAAAAAACTTGGCAACCTTGATGTAGAAGAGGGATAGGAAACCGGAGGCCATTTCTAACTTGGTACCGGAAGAAAGTAGTAAAGCCAGGAGGGAGGCTATCGGCCCTATCAGAGGGACCGGGTACTAAAATTTTAAAAGACGAAGGGATAGAGCTCAGAGTCCTAAGTTCCTCGTCCGCCCCCGAGCATAGTGTGTTGCGGTGAACCAACGGACTCCTGGGGTTTTTGATTGAGGGGGAAAGAAACTCGGGTTTTGCCTTTACCCTTGCTCTTTTTCAGAGAGTTCCAATTTTTATAACCGGGCATCCGCCTGCTCTCGATCCGGAGGTGGTAGGAAGAACTCGGGAAGGGCTAGAAGAAGAAGGTTTTGAAAAAGAGGGTTTTGACTTGTGGGCTTTCTGTTTTTTTTTTAAGTATGGACAGGAAGACGACCGGGGAGGGGGGAGGGAGGAGAATGAGATGAATCAGAGCGCAGCGCGGTGGACTCATAGGCAGATGAGCCTCGCGCATTTGCATCAGAAGTAGAATCCGACATTATAGAGAAAAAAAGGAAACTTACGAGTTTAGGAGAAGAGGTGGTTGTTGTGCAAGCGGAGAGGTTGTAGTGGTTGAAGATCACCTTAGTTGGGGAAGTGTTGTGCTAAAGAGAGAGGAGAGAGGAGAGAGGCGAGAGGAGAGAAATTTTTAAGTTCAAATTTGCAGAAAATGACAAATGAATGTGGTGTTTGGTTTTATATAGGTGGAGTGGGGTATGATCTCAATCGTTGATCTAAAGGTAGATTGGACGGTCAGGATGCATCTAGGAAATTGTGCAGGCATGTGAAAGGACATGCACGATGATCGAGGCGTTAGGCTCATTATTACTTCGAAATGTGAAACGATCCGGACCGTTGGAATTCTAGGGCATGCGTCATCATGATATCATCATGACTGCTCGAGAATACTAAACGACAAAATATTTATAGTCTGGGAGTCATGAGGCCCCGACATCTTATCTATAGTCTGGGAAATTGAAGCTCCCGGCACCTCATCCCATCTCTGGGATATTTGAAGCCCCCGATGCTTTTATAAATTTGGAGTGGATAATCTTTCTAAGGAAGCCCATTCATGATTGATCGGGACAACGAGCAAGACTCTAGTCCGACTATTTAAGGGATGGGTGGCGATACCCTCATAAGAGCTCGGATCACATCATGACCCGGAATACTAAATGAAAAACCCAAATCAGAGTCAATATGAGAGTACTTTCTTTAGCAGCCGGGAATGGAGATGCTCGAGATATTTTCTCCCCGGGAAATCAGGAGCCCGGGCTCTCATAAAAACTCCCGGGAACTTTCTACCCGGGTTGCCTCGAGAAGCGCACCACACTTGAGTGTATCAGTATGGGCTATCTTATCTGTCAGAACAACATGGGTTTGGTGTGTTAAAGAAGCCATCAGAAGTGCAAGATATGGGCAGCCGCCTTACCCTACTTTGCAGGTGGACACTGAATACAAGGTAATGATGAGATATCCTCTAATAAATAGAAGGTATATTTCTCATTTACAGATTCTGGAATTCTTAATTCTAAAAGACTCACGTATATACATCCATCCTTACTTTCTTCTTCACCTGCTGATTTAAGCATCAGAGTGAATACGTTGGACACTCATCCGACGTCCATTCACGAGTTCATTTCATTGTTTGCATGTCACGGTAGAAGCCCCATAGTTACAGAGATATATTTTTTCTCACAAGATCCATCCTTACCTTACTCATTTTCCTTAAACCTTACATCATCATCCGGTTGATCGCCCCAACTTTTGCTGACCCAATTCATCCGGATATCTTCAATAAGGTTTTTCCAATTCAGTCTAGAATGAGGTCTTCAGTTATGATTACATGATTGTTAGTTAGATTCTTCAATTTTATTCTTGATTTATTTGTCAAACTCTGAAAATTATAATATTCCAACAATTTTCCCCTTTTCGATGTTTGACAAAACTTGGATGTCATGTACTGATTGAACAGAACAAAATCGATTTTAGATAAAGTATGTACAAATTCGTAGATACATTTTCAGCAATAACAAGTTTATATATTTTGAAAGAGGTAAGTACAAATTCATACAAACATTTAAAAACAGAAAATAAGATAAGCCTTCTTCAGACTAATCAACTGACTTAGGACAAATAGTTTATCTCTTGGACTTTGTCTCAGTTGTTCCTTTATCAGTTGACTTGTCTGGTATAGTTCTCTTCTTGCTGCTTGCTCCTGCTACCTCTGTCTTCTGTTCTTCCCCCTTTTTTTGTCAACACCCGCTAGTCTTGTGAAGAGGAGGAATGCTGAACTAACTTGAGCAGATACTCAGCCAGCTGATTCTGCATTATGTCAATCTTCTTAGATAGACTTGTATGAACAAAATCAATCTGGTTGTTGATTTGTTCTTGGGAGGAGAGTAAAGTAGGAAGTGTAACTGATTCTCTTTTAATGTTTCAATTGAGTCAAAAAGAACAACTCCATCCTTGGTCAGCTTCTTCAAGTCCTTCATTGTATGTTTTTTTAAGGTGTACAGACATAAATAATGCAGCAGCTGAGTAGATTTTATCTGGCTCATATGTGAACCAAGATTGTTCAGTTCTGAAATGATGGTTTCCAACATAATATCAGCTCCTAGAGGCAATTTCGGGATAATGTTTCGGTAGGTATGTTTTCTTTCCCTTTTCCTTTATGAGAGAATTCCACAACAGCAAGCCGACGTGGGGCAACGTCTTGGTCAATATTAGCTACAAGTTCTTCTATTGTTTCATCTTGAACTGACTGGGAGGGTGATCTTGTTGATCAGTTGTAGAGCTAGATGCTTTAGATATTGTCTGAGCAGCAAACATCTGAAGAATTGCTTCTGACTTAAATAAAGTCTCAGGAAACAGCTGGTTGATTGATGGCAATTCAGGTGCTGTTGAAGGTTCCGGGACCGAGGGAGTAAAATTTTTTTCAGTTGGTAACTGAACAACTTCAATTTGAACTTCCGCCTTGGTCATTGATATCATGTCTTGATCTTCAGTAGGTTTAACAATTCATTGACAACTGAATCGTCTTTGTATTCCATTCGAATATCCTCAGCAACTGATTGCAGCTGATCATTGATAGGCTCATAATAGTTAGTATTTTTATTTTCATATTTTCCATTATTTCAACCTCCGATATGTTTAATTGACACATTTTTGTGTAATTTATTGTAGGATGAACTTTTACGGTCTTGGAGCAAATTTGAGTTAAAAAGGTGATGTTTATCACATTTGAAGTTTTCAAGATAGAGTTTTGAAAGAGAATGACCCAACCAGATGAGGTCCTGGAACAAGGCGTGGCCACGCCTTGTGATGATGCTTCAGCTGCCAAAAATTTCCAAAAGGGAAAAATCTGATTTTTTGAAGATTATGCAAGATTTGAAAGAATTAATTATGGTGTCTGATTTAGTGGAAATTCTAGGAGGGAAGCTAGATAAGGTAATATATATTATTTTATATTTTAAGATTTAGGGTTAATTAAGATTAGTGGGCCTTTTTTAGCTTAAATAATTCAGACCCAAAGCCTATTATTCACGTTCAAAAGAAGGCGGCAGCAAGAATTCACTCTCCAACCAATCACCACAACTCACGTGAAGAACAAGGAAAAAAGGGCTCAAGGATTTTTTCCGATTCTCTCCACACTTTAGGCTAAGTTTTATTCTGAATTAAGGGTTGTTTTTACTGTTTAATTTATCACTGTGAGGTATTCGTTCTTAAATTTAATATTCTTGTTATTCCAAGTATTTGTCGATTTATGATTTAATTATATGAATATCGATTAATCTAAAAATTTAATTCGATATATGATTTTCTACTGCTAACCATGAATTTGGTGATCCGTAATTGTCATGAATGATTGGTACACGAGTAGCATAGATTAGATGTGTTGTGCTATCATAATATATTTAATCTAAATAAATCAACGAAACTCGATCTATCAATTGCAGCTATCTCGGTTGTTAGATTTTAGGGATTAACTGTTTCACAAAATGAAAATGCTATCTTTAATTAATATGGAACGCTATCGTGCCTTGTTAATTATTAATAAGTTTTGACTGGATGCTGGGTTCCGTCAATTAATTTAGGAAAACACAAGAATTTTAGCGGCTATCCCTATAATTCTAAGGTCAATTGCTCGGAACAACTTGAATGAATTGTTTATTTGCCGATGAACAGTGATATGATTAAATAGTAGAACTCCCTTGAATCAGATCTTTCTCGTATTAAATTCTTCACTTTATGCTAGTTGATTAATTATAATTTAAATTTATGGTTTTCCTTTTTTGGATAAATTTAGTTTAATATTTTATTAAATTCATATTCCAAAATCCCCCATTTATTTGCATTTAACTCGAAATGAATTATCCCCCGTTCCCTGTGGATTCGACCCTGCTCACCATTACATTAGTTTTATTTAAAGAGAAGGAATTAAGTTTGGTGGCACAATGACAACACACCAATCATCTACATTTGCCAATGTCAGATTTTCTTAAGTATATGTAGACAGATGCGTTGTAGGTTCAGAGACTGGGAGGATAATCAATGCTGCAGAAGATGAGGGTTGTTCATCGGTGGAGAGTGGTGGATGGACTTCTAAAACCAGTTCAACCGGTTGAACTAGAACTACTCTGTTTAAGCTGGATCCATCAGCTGCTCCTCTGCTATTTCAGTTGGGACGTCCTCCACAGCTGACTCAGATGGAATTTCTTCCTCAACTGATCTTGAACTGCTGGTCTATACTGGAACAAGTAATTGATGTCTCATCTCCCAATTCTTCACTTTCATATGAAGAGAGAGGAGATCAAAGTTCAGTTGTTGAAACACTGCTATGTCTTCATAGGTAGTAAGAGCCGCTGAATCATATTTTGATTTCAGTTAAGTTGTCACCATAGCCAACCTCTTGATTCACATACGATCAAATAAGTATGATTTTCTCTCCATGGCTTGGGAAACTGTGGTGGCTTTGACAGCTTTCATGACAGCTGATTCTAGAGAAATGAACTTTTCCAGAACTTTCTTCTTCTTTATCTTCATTGCAAGAGTGACTGTTCTGAAGTTCACCCATTCATCGTAATGTTCCAGCTTCAGCTCGGCATTCTCGTTGATAGCTTGCACAACAAGATCTATTTGCATTTGAATGGCATTTCTGGGTCTTGGTTCCTCAATCATCTTTGAATTGAACTTTGGATCAGTTAGGGAATGAAGCAAGTCCAGTGCTGAACCAGTTGTGTCCACCGATTCTCTGATGATTATAATTTTTGAGCATGCCGGAGGTAGAATTGTGGGGCGGACAACTGTTGTGAGAGGAGCAGGGATTGCTTATAGTTTCGGCTCTCTCCAAATTCAAAAATGATTGTGGAAGGGTAGTCATTTGTACTCTTCTGTTTAGGTAGGGCAACTGGTTGAACAAATTGAATTGGAACAGTTGGAAGAGGTTGATCAGCTCCTGATGGCAACAATCTGAGCTCAAGAAGAGCTCCAGGAGTAGCTATTGGCTTGGTCTTCTGCGACCTTGGTTACTTCAACACAATAGGAAAAAGGGTTTTCTCTGAATCACTGGTAGATAAGATCATTTTTTTTTGGACGTAGGGGCAGCAGCTGATTTGATCTTTTCAGTTTTATTTACTTTAGCTACTAATTTATTAACCTTTCTTTCTTTGGCTTAAATTTGGCGGCTGTGAAGATCTTGTACTTGATAACTGAGAAGGAGGATGCTGGAAGTATCCCTGAGTCCTCAACAAGTCTGCTAAGCTGAAGTGCAAAGTCTTTGGACTGATTTCAGGTTTGCACCATGTTCTTTAGGATTGTAAAGAGGATGGACGACCAGTTCACCTGTATCCCCTTGACAGTTTCAGTCATAACTTGAAATTTCTCGAGAGTTAGAGCAGCAAAGGAACCTGACTTTGAAGTTGGTGGTATTCTGGCTTTAGTTCTTTCTTATGGTCAGACATTTGATATTTTCCTCAGTTGCAGACAGAGTGGTCTGCATCTAACAAGAAAAAAATCTGAGAAACTCGTGAGGCCTTCAGTTAGGAGCTGAAACAAGCTCCTGAAAAATTCTTCATCCACGATCAGAACGTGGTCATTAACCTTCATTTGAATCTTCTCGTCATCAGTGACTGAGCTAGATTCATAGATAGAGATAATCTCAGCAATGTAGATTTCTTGGGTCACTAACCCTAGGAAGATACGAAGCCCAGATGCTTCGATCTTTTCGAAAAGGCTGCGAACTGATTTTTCAGAATGTGCGAAAATCGATTGCAACAACATTGGAGAGATAAGTAGGTGTCTGAGATGTCAATTGAATGAATATAGCTGAAAATAGAGAAGAACGCATGCGATTTGCTCTGAAAATACGAAAGTTATAAGCTTTGGAAATTTTGAGACACTCCTGAGAAGCGGTTTCTATTTACATCTCGTGACCATTCAAATTTTGGACATGTGGTAGTCTGTGAAAGGTTTTGACCAAATAAGTAAGAAATTTAACCATTGTTCATTTAAATTTAGTAACTGGTTTGAGCAGTTAGATGAAAATTGAAATACGTTTTAAATTTGATAATTTGTACTTGGTCAGTATTTCAATTAAGGAACTTAAAAACAAATTAAAGTTTGATCAACATATGGGATAAGATCAGTTTATTCAGATACCAACTGATTAGTTCGAAACTGAATCAGTTCAGTTTATGAACAACTGACTGTTGTCTTATCATTTGACTTACTGAAATTCAATATTACCCTTAAATTAAGCATTTAAGATAAATCAATAAGCCCTAAGATATTCTAAAGTAAGAAAACTTAGTCTCTGGTAATGTCTTGGTGATGATATCAGATGTTTGTTGTTCTGTTGAGATATATTCCAATCTGATGTCCCTTTTGATAGCATGATCTCTAATGAAATGATGTTTGACATCAATGTGTTTGGTTCTGAAGTGAAAAACTGGATTGTAGGTAATCACAATGAAGCTGGTGTTGTCATAGAACATCAGTGACTCTTTAGCTATTACTCCATAATTTTTCAGTTATTCCTGAATCCATAGCATTTGAGCACAACAACTTCCAACAGCTAAATTCTAAGCTTCAGTTGTGGAAGTGGTGATAGATGTCTGCTTTTGCTGAACCATGTGATCAGTCTGTCTCCTAGAAACTGACATGATCCACTTATACTTTTTCGATCAAGCTTAAATCTTGCAAAGTCTGAATCTGAATAACCAACTAAATGGAAATATGAGTTCTTAGCATACCATAAGCCCTCATTCCGTGTGTCTTTAGATATTTCAATATATGTGAAATGAGATTGTTTAGGATTAGCCTGAAATTGATATTCTCCCTTCATATTTATCTAGTTTAACTGATAAACTCATGGGAGTGGATGCAGCTGAACATGTTTTCATGCCAAACTTCTTCAGCAATTCCTTCGCGTATTTGGTCTGACTGGTAAAAGATATCACTCTCCAGTTGCTTCACTTGCTAGCCTAAGAAGAATGTCAATTCACCCATCATGCTCATCTCGAATTTTTCCTGCATTAGCTTAGCAAAATTATCACATAATTTGAGGTTAGTTGACCCAAATATGATATCATCAACATAAATTTGAAGAATTAATGAATGCACTTTCTTGGTAAATTTGAACAAATTTTTGTCAAATGTTCATATTGTAAAATCATTATCAATCAAGAATTTTTTTAGGGTCTCATACCAAGCTCCTTCAGGTGTTGTTAATCACTTACTCCCTAATCATGTTTATCATTTGAACAAAAAGCTTTATATGGTCTAAAACAAGCTCGATGAGCTTGTTTTAGACTACATGAAGCTTTTTGTTCAAATGATAAACATGATTAGGGAGTAAGTGATTAACAACACCTGGAGGTTGTTCTATATATACCTCTTCTTGCAACTGACCGTTCATAAATACGCTTTTGACATCCATCTGGTACACTTTGAAGTTTTTGTAGGATGCATAGGCTAGGAATATCTTGATTGCTTCTAGTCGAGATACTGAAGCATAAGTCTCGTCATAATCTATTCATTCCTCTTGTCTGTATCCTTTTGTGACTAGTCTAGCTTTATTGCACACAACTAAACTGTCTTTGTTCAGTTTTTTTTGGTATACCCACTTGGTACCTATAATAGATTTTGAAGATGGTGTTGGAACTAATGTCCAGACATTATTATGTATAAACTGATTAAACTCTTCTTGCATAGCAATGATCCAACTAGGATCATCTAGAGCTTCTTCACTTTTCTTTGGTTCCAATTGCGATATAAAAGCAGAATGAATAAATATATTCAACATCTGATTTCTGGTTTTCACTGGATCAGATGAGTTACCTAATACCAAGTCCTGAGGATGGTTCCTGCTCTATCTGTAATTAGGATCTTCTTGACACGTTTGCCAGTCTGGTTCAATTTGTAACTTATTAGTTCCTTCTGTTTCATTTGGAACAATATCACTTTGAGGTTGAATATTTTATAGCTGATAATCAAACTGATTATTAGGAGTTGCCTCCTGTCCAACTTGTGGTTCTACCACTTCTGGCTCTGATGTTTGAAGGAAATTTTTGACGATATGATTTTCATCTTCATTGTCATCCTCCAAACTTATATTTGTTAAGCGATTAATTAACTCAACTAGATCAGTTGGCTTATCGGTTAGCACATTGTCATCAAACACAACATGTATAGATTCTTCAACATGGAGAGTGCGTTTATTAAAAATTCTTTATGCTTTGTTAACAAATGAATATTTTAATAATAATAATCCTTCGTTCGATTTAACATCGAAGGCAGTTAGGTGAATCTTCCCATTGTTATGAATGAAGCATTTGCACACGAATATTTTAAAATAAGAAACCACACTTTTCTTGCCATGCCAGATCTCATATGGCGTTTTCGAATGATTTTTATTAATCATTGATTTGTTTTGAGTATAACACATGGTGTTAACTACTTCTGCACAAACATTTTTTGAAATACCAGAATCAACTAGAATTGTTCTTGGTGTTTCTTTAAGAGTTTGATTTCTTCGTTCAGCTACACTATTCTGTTGTGGTGTTCTTGTAGCAGAGAACTCATGCTTGATTCCTAAATTTTCAAGATATTGAGAAAATTCTGATTGAAAATTTTAGTTCTTCGGTCGGATCTTATTCTGTCAATCCCGACTAATTTTTCATTTAAAAGTCTTTTAAAGAGTGTGATCAGTTGTGAAGCAGTTCAATCCTTTGATTTTAGAAAGATGACCCGTAAATCTTGAGAAATCATCAACAATCACAAGAGTGTGTTTCATTCTCCCTAATCTCATGACTGATATTTGACCAAATAAGTCCATATGCATCAGTTCTAAGCATCGGCATATGCATCAGTTCTAAGCATCGGGTTGAAGATTTACTACCTTTATTTTTTAAAGATGATCTAACTTGCTTCTCAAACTGACAGGCTAAACAATTTTTTTATTTTGAAGAATAACATTTGGCAGACCAGTTACCAGCTCATGTTTTCTTATTTGTGCAAAGGATTTGAAGTTTAGATGGTTCAATCTTTTGTGCCACAGCAAGTTCTGAGATTGATTAGAAACTACTAAGCAAACTAGCATATCGAGTGGATTGCTCCAACTCACTTTGTATGTGTTTCCACATCTTTTTTCTGTCATTATTAAGTCACCAATTGCATTTCTAACTGAACATGCATGCTTACTGAATTAAACTGAATGATCATTATCGCATAGTTGACTGATACTGATAAGTTGATACATCATTGATGATAATGTTACCATTGATAAGCCTACACTTACCCACAGTTTTACCTTGTGAGGCATCACCAAAACTGATCTTATGACTAGAAAACCTCTTCCTGACACTAAGTTTTCTTTTTTTCGAAATGTTTTTGGTTTAATTGTTTTGCCGTAACTATTGATTACTATCTTCTGATTTTTATGCATTAATTAGAAAAAGTAGATAACGTAAGTAAAAGTAGTACAAGAAGTAGAACAAAATGAACTGTGTCATTCATTAAATCAGATGCGTTACAATAGATAAGCAATTAAAATTGTCGATATTTTAAGTATGGAGATTTACAGTCGATATCCTAACTAGAACCTACTGGAATCATCTCCCTCTCTTCGCATTATAATGTTTTGTGAAATGGATGATTCCGCAGCTTAAATCTAATAATATAAAATAATCTAACTGATTATTCAGAGTACAGATCCAAAAGTTTGTTCCCAGTCTTCATCATATTAAGAACGATGTCTTCAAACATCTTCATACGGGATGCCGCAAGTTGTCTTTGGAACTCCCTTGATTTATCCGACTTTGGAGCAGACTCTGATGAACTGCTTGCACTATCCATTTGTTAAATGTTTAAAAATTACTTAGTTTGTGTTGTTGCAGGTATTTATAAATATCCTCGGGCTAGTTGAAGAGTCACTTGACTATTCAACTCCTGCGTGTTCCTATTGGAAGAATATCAAGAGTCATCTGTTATTTACTCCGATCTTCAATCTTCGCATTTAATATTTGTTTATTTACTTTAATTTAGGGGGGAAATGTTTAATTGTGATTGATATTTCCGTTTCAAGTCATAAACGGAAGAAGATTTGTCTTTTCGATAAAACAATGTGTCTGCTGGACTTTGTCAAAAATGCTGGATATATTTCAGTACTTTATCACTTCCAGTAGATATTATCATAAAACGACAAATCCTCTTCTGAATTTTTAGTAACCGCTTTGGACAACCCGCCTTTTGTTGATTTTTAAAATTTTAAAATCATTGGTTCAACTGACACTCATCTTTTAACTTTTCAAATCTCACCGTAAACATATTGACACGTGTCCCTATGTTTTCACTGACGGCTGTACATTTTGAAGTTAACCGCCTCTTCTCTCTCATTTCACTTTTACGATACATATTGTTGCATATTTGTTACTGTTGCTTTCTACTACAAAATCTACTTCGAATCCTTCTCACTTACAGGAAAGTGGGTGGAGCCTATACACTCAATTCTTATCAAGTCAACTTCGCATCGGTACTCACCATCAAAGATGAAAATCTCGTTATAATGTTCAAGGCCATTGAGAAATCTGGTCTTAGAAAATTTCTAGAATCACCCGCAATTATTTACAAGACCACCCTCCTAGATTTCTATGAAAAAAAAACCATTGAGGATGGAAAGATCGTATACTCTCAGGGAGATGCGTCAATAACATCGATGATGCACTTCTGGGATCAACATTTTTTCTCCCATTCTCAGGCAACTTTGAATGTTCTGTTATTACTAAGGAGGAAATGTCTACTGCTCTTACCACCTTCTCGGCTTCTGGAGAGGAGCTTTCTCCCTCCTGTTTTAAGTAGCTTCTGAAAATGGAGTATCAAGTACTCGTTGATATTGTTGCGAATGAAATTCTGGTAAAAGCTGGCACTTTCAATAAATTGACCAAGGAAAAAGTCCAAGTGATGATGGCCATCACTTCTGAAGAAAAAGTTGATTGGAGTCGTTTTTTATTCAAAATCATAAAGGACGTGATTTTAAGAAAGGGTACTGGTTTTACTGTCCAAGTCAGCAAGTTGTTCAAAGATGCTGGTTTTCTGCTTACGTCAGAACATGATGGATCGTATGTTACCATGGCTAATGCTGACAACATGCTCGCATTAAGACCAAAACCAACCGTGGCAGAATTTGTTGCCATAAAAAAATGAGATTGATGATACTCAAGGTGAGGCTCAAGAACTTTAGAAGAAAGTCAAGCAGAAAAGAGTTGTTGTCTTGTCTGATTCCGATAAAACCATATCTGAAGAATCCGCTGCCCCTACCAAAGTCTCACTCCCAGCCACTCCAACCAAAATGAAACCACGAACTAGAATCCATATCAAGAAGACAACATCACTTACTGATCTTGATAATGTTCCTTTGAGACAAGTTTTTCCAAATGTCACCTCATCCAAACCAGTCTATATCCTTTCTTCAAACCACACAGCCATTCCTACTGCAACTACTTCAGCATTTCCAACCACCGGACCCTCTACTGGAGTTGTAATTAGATAATCTCTCGCAGGGTCTTCTGCTTTTCGACCCGTGCTACCTGCCTTCTCAGACAAAGGCAAAGGTAAACTATTTGAAGAACCAAAAAATCATGGTGCCAAATCATCTGTTCAAACATCTTTTGATCTTCACTTGGATGAAATCGAAAAATCTGCCATTGAGGATGTGATTTTCTTCGATGACTGGCTCAAGGTTCGAGTTTTCCACCCCATCACATATTTAAGAACTCCTTGTTCTTATGCCAAAATGGTGAAGAATGTGAAGCAAGTCTTTGCTTCTGCTAAGACCAGAAATGTCATTGAAGCTGTAAACAGAAGAAACTACATTCTTGATCAGCTCAAGCTTCAGAATCTAGATATCTAGATTCTGTTACGAAGACTCTTAAGTCAGATTTTGACTCTACGAATCCTACTGCTGGTCACGATCAAGATGTCATCTAACTTTTTACTGCCCGGTTGAAATTCCTGAATGAGCAAGTTCTTGTTTAGGAACAGGCTTTTCCACAATCTCTGCAATACAGAGTATGTCATGTCCCAGATATTCTCAAGATAAAGCTAGTTGAGGAAAAAACTACAGCTCCTTCTAATGCTAAAGTTTCCAGTACTCCTGCATCTACGACAATGCCTACTAAATCTTCATCATTAATTTCTGTTCATGACCTAGCGTCCGTTGATGAAGTGATTCAATCGATTTTTCCAACTCTTACTGCACCAGAAGCATCTCTGGTTGTCGACTTGGTACTTCCAGAAGGAAACCTAGAAGCACAACCTGCAGAACAATCCATGAAAGAATCAGATGCTGCTCCATCCTCTTCACTACCAAATTTGGAAAAATTTTCTGATGAACATCAAGCAGAAATGGAAGATCTGTTGAATGTTCCATCTGAACCAAATCCAGCTGTTGAGCCCCTGGAAACCACCAAAACAGCTACTGATACGCACAAACCAGAAGATATTGCAGCACTTGAACAACCTACTGCTCCTGAAGGAACTTCTACAGCACCAGCAATAGCTCCATCTATTGCTCAACCAGACGTTGTCCCCTCTACTGCATTGATTTTCCCTCCTTCTGGTTCAGCTGCTCACATTGCTCAAATTGCAGAATTCCAGTAGCGTCTTCAAGAGAAATCTCCATCCCCAAAAGAATAATTTGCTCTTGAATTTGAGATAGATGTTTTGCAAAGAAATCTTAACAATCTCTCAGAAATAGTAAAACAGTTGTTTCATGAACATGCTGGTGAACTAAGTGCTACTAAATTCTTCCGTGACCGCATCTCTAAGGAAGTCACTCGCATGGCATAATCTTTGAACAAACTGAATGTTGAAACTAGTATCTTAAGGAAATCTGTTTTCACAAATCAAAGTAACATTTTGCTCTGACAGGCTGAGATAACGAAAACTGTCTCCGACCATGATTTACAAATCAAAGTATCCAACAATGTTGCAGCTATGAATTCGAATCTCGAACTTATTTTTGCCAAGATTGAGTCACAATCTCAATCTTTTCATGCTCTTACTGAACGAGTTTCCAACCAAGCACCATATCCGGAGATGCTAAATGATGGAATTCATACCCTTAATAGCCGGGTGGATGATTTGCTCATTCGAATTCAGGCTAGTGATGCCAAAAAGGGGGAAGCAGAAAGCAGAACAAGGGGCAGAACTGGAGATAGCAGACCTCATGCAGAGTCATCTTTCAGAGATCAAGATCCTCAGAACGAGGAAACTATTTTCAAAGACATTGGCACCGATTAAGCTCTTTTACATCGAATTATTGTTTATTTGCTTATCAATTATCATATTACAAACTCTATGTGATTTTTGTTATAATTGTTGATCTTTATCTTTACTAATATCTAGGTTTTGGCATCACCACAAATGGAGAAATTGTTAGACTTACTTTATTTGTGGTGATGAGAGTCAAAACCATTAGGTGGTGATAGTAAAAACAGAGGAAAATATAAATAGCAGACTCACTCGTATAGCTAAAACAGAAGCAGTACTTATCGAGTATTTCTTAGCTAAACTTAACGGTTAGCAAAAGCAGAAGCAGAACGTAGCCAAAGCAGAAGAAGAACTTAACGTCTTTCGTTTGATCGTTACAAGTCTTAAAGTTGTTGTTACCTTACATAGTACTAGTATTAATTGCACTATTTAATGATGTACGAAAAAATTTAACACGCTTTACTAGTTTTAGTATAAAAAAAGACTGATTATTCTGAAGCTTTCTTCAAAACCCTTTTTCGGTGATAAAGCTGATTCACTCAAAGTCAAAGAATCCGTTTTGTATATAGACGCTGGATTCATGGTTTCTATATATTAAAGGATCGATCTAATATAGAAAACAACGATTATTATTAACAAGGAACACATTCTCTGTCTATCATTTCAACGTTATGTTGAGCAATCAAGAACTACTCTTTATCTTCAAGCTCAATATACAGAAAAACAACACACTCTTTATAGCAGATATCTGATCTTCTGAGATTGTCTTGTGCTGCTGTTTTTTATCTCTTCACAAGCTATTCACCTTATTACATATTATTGAGAATAGTCTGTAATCTGAAAAGAGACTTTTCCAGAATCTTGTTGTATTCATTATATTGTGTTGTGAAACTAAGAGTTTCAGCAGGCGAATGGTAAGTCCTACTAAAGTGGGTGTGTACAAGAGTTGTACTGTAAAAAACAAAGTCTTTTAGTGATACATTCTGGAAACAGAAGAAGAGGATACGTAGAATATTTCATCTTCGAACTTCCAGAATTGAAAAAACTATTGTCTACTGCCTACTGTTTTATTGTTTTCACCTCAAATCATCAGAACGTTTCCGCACAAGTTATTGTGATCTGCTAGAAATATATTCGAACAAGATAAGCTATAGTTTCTAACATGATTCTAGCACCTTTGCAAAAATATCAAAGAAAGGAACGTGTTTATTCATCTCCCTCTAAACTGTAAATCGATCCCCAACAAAACATAGTTTTGTCAGGGAGTGAGAAGAGATAAATG
Organism: Primulina eburnea; assembly: GCF_022965805.1. Taxonomy (NCBI): domain Eukaryota; kingdom Viridiplantae; phylum Streptophyta; class Magnoliopsida; order Lamiales; family Gesneriaceae; genus Primulina; species Primulina eburnea. The sequence continues at coordinate 8,874,491 of NC_133102.1, forward strand.
ATGCATAGGAACTGGCAACAAAGTTTGTCACGGGAGATTTATTGATCATTTGTTTTTTTTTTTTGTTTTTTTTATGTAATTGATCAGTATTTAGAAAATTTGGAAAAAAAGTATCAACAGAATATATAGATATATCCAAAAATGAAATTACGTGGAGGAAACATTTAAAATTCTTTGGCGCAGTTATGATTCGGACTTCTTTATTAAATGAATATTTAATTCGAAGTAAAGTTTGTGGTCTTCGTTGACCGCAACATAATCGACACTCGGGTATTTATGATGATTTTTTGTAAGGAAAAATTTATGTGAGACGGTCTCACGGATCGTATTTTGTGAGACTGATATCTTATTTGAGTTATCCATGAAAAATTATTACTTTTTATGCTAAGACTATTATTTTTTATTGTGAATATCGGTAGAGTTGATCCGTCTTACTGATAAAGATTCGTGAGACTGTCTCAGATACCTACTCTTTTTTTAATGATTCATGTTAAAATTAAATTTGAAAAGTCAATATATTATAAAATAATTTATAATTTCATATTCTGAAGTGGCTAAATGAAAAATTTAAATACAACATATTATGTTTGCAAACCGTTCGTAATAGGATTCACGACGGAAAACAATTGTTCTTTTTTCTATATTATGGAGAGTGATAGACCCGGCTATTGATGGAATTCACAAGGTGGATGATAGATTGGTTAGCTACTGAAACTCAATTAAGATGACTCTAATTTTTTATGACGTCCGAACTTGTAACTGCTATCTTTCTATGTGTAATAAGTAAACCTTCATGTTCACATAGTAGTCTTACAAATCACGCTGTCAAGTGTTATCTTTCTATATATGCGCAGTATGTATACTTTCTGACTAATGCATCAGTAATACAAATCATGCTAGTAAAACAAATCGTACTAGTCCACTAAAAAAAATATTGATAAGAAAAATCGAACAAATGACCTATTAGTCAAACATTTATCAATTACATCAATTCAGAGACCATTTGAAAGCAAGATGACTATAATATTCCTGGATAGACTTTTGGACATGCAAGTAGACTTTTGGACATGCGTCGATTTCTCAGTCAGTGTGTGTCTTAAGCCAACGAGGGAGCGGAATCCGCAAGGAAATTGAAACTACCATGTTTGGAAAGGAAGGTCATGAAATAACTAAAATTTATAATTTAATTTTTTTAAAAAAAAATCAGTTGAAGAGAAATTAAGGGAGTTTTTCCAGAAATTTTACTTATTTTGAAGTAATTTTTTAGAAAATATAAAAAAATAGGTGAGAAACAAAAATATAATGTTTGGAAATAAAAGTCCAAAGCTAATACAAATTAAATTTCGAGTGTTTGGAAAAAAAATTGCTTACAAGTTTAATTTTAACAAAATGACAACAATATTCTTAATATATATAACACTTATCTAAATTTGTACACGCATTATTGACAATGTATGTATATAATTATTATTATATTTTGAATATTTTTGTTAAAATTAATTTATTTTGATACCAGTGCTTAAAAATTTATATGTGATCAATAAAAATTTTAAAAAAATGAGAAAATTTGTATAAATGCACAGAATATGTAAAAAAATCTGGAAAGTAAAATTATTAAAAAACTTAAAATATTATTTTTAAAAATAAATGTTTGTAAAAAAAAACTATTAGAAACTCTTAAAAATTCATATGAATAAAACTTAAATTTTTAATTAAATCCAAAAATATTTATAAAAAAAATGGAATGAATATGAGAGAAAGTACGTGTAAAAATAATTGAGGATATTTGAATTGATGGATTTCAAATCTATAGATCTCAAATATATTTTTATTGTTTAGAGAAATAAGACCGTAAACTTTAAATTCAATCCTTATATTTTTATATAATATTTCACGTTAGTTATATTGAATTTCATGTTCACATAGTAATGGTGTCATTTGAAAAATATTATACTCTATATTAATATTGTGTAAATAATCAAGGTACTAATTGAAGATTTTATCTATAATTTGATTGTAAACAATAAAATTATAATCAAAATACATATATTTTGAATACAACTCTTGAAGTACATCCTTAACAAGTATGATACAATATGGATAAAACATGAATGAGTAATTTACAAAGGGAATAATATATTGTTTGATATGTTTTTAACTTGCATCATTCATGTGTATACTATTTTATAATATCTTATATATCTTTGCAAAATCAAAATCAAATATGATTGTTAAAGGGCGTAACTGTAAAATTTTGTTCATATCATGCTTATAATATGTTTATGATATGATTAGAGAGTGATGTTTAATGCAAAACATGTCATCACAGATATGCTACCCTTGGGCTAGGGTGGGCTCCAGCCTCACCTATTTTGTTTGTTAAAAAAATACCAGTTTTAGTTTTTTTTAGCACCATTTTAAAAAATTAAAATAGAATAACCCCATAAATCATATTTCATTTTCCTATATTGGTTAGTGTTGTAGATTCTGAACTTATGCGAATTGAGGTAAAATTAAGACATAAAAATTATGTCGAATATTTAGTTATGATTATCTGAATTACGATAATATTGACTTATGATGTATATAAATTACCGAATTTATTAGAAAAAAATTTATTCCTGGATTTTGAGAAAAATAATCAATTAATTGAAATATTTGAGATTAATAGAATATTTAAGAGAGTTTTTGAATAAAATATGAGGTTCGAAGAAAAATTATTTGTTGTAAAATTTTGAGATAATTGATTTTTTCTATATAGGTAACTCAAAAAATGAAAAAAAAAAACAATAATTTATTCTCGCTTGATTTTAACCTGTAGCAGGCAAAAAAAAGGCCTTGCTTGATGGACCTTGGAAATTTTTCAAGGAGTTGGTAATTTTTGCGGAACCTCGAGGGCTACAAAATCCAGCTGATCTCTCCTTCTCGGAAGTTCCGCTGTGGGTACAATTACATAATCTCCCAATGGCTTTCATGCAGCCGGCTATTTTAAGGAGTCTTGGTGAAAAAATAGGGAAAATGATTGAAGTCGAAGAGGAGGATAGAGGTCAATGTACAGGCAAATTTGCACGAATCAGAATACTGAAAAACATAATTGATCCTCTCCTTAAAGGATTATGTGTTAGGATTCCAAACTTGACGGAGGAAGCTTGCATCATTCTCATTTATGAAAAGCTGCCTAATTTTTTCTTTGGGTGTGGAAGATTGGGCCATATCTCTAGAATTTGTGAGGACAATACTATAGATCTAAATGCTCTGGACTTTGGTAATTGGATGAGAGCTCCCATGACTCCAGTTAAATTTCGGCCAAGGAATGCGTGAAGCAATAATTCAGACTCTAGTGTTCAGTCCGATCGAGGAGTAGCTACCGATACTCCTTCTGATTCTGAAATTGGTAAATGTACAAATCTTCTGGAGATCAACCCAGTAACCTCAGTCAATTCAGGACATCGAGTAATTGACGAGGATGAATCTGAGACAGTGCACTTACACTTGGATGCCAATTCCAATCACTCTGATTTGTTGGGATTATTTGGACCAAGTTTGCTAAAGGAAGCTTTTGATAGGGATGGACAAGGCAAAAAGAATGTATTGGTGGAAAATATGAGGGATACTAAAATAATCAAAGTGATGGCAAGAGATAAGGAAGCGACGATCGTGGAACCTGAGATTCCAGTTAAGGGTAGGAAACAGTGGAAACGCCTTGCTCGTGTAAATATGGTACACCGTAAGGAACATGAAACAGAGGTGAAGAATGGAGGAGGCGGTAAAAGGACCAGAGAGTCCCTTGAGCCATCTGTAGTGGTCAGTAAGAAATCCAAACATATTTCAGGTTCAACATCTTTATTTATTGATGAATTGGCGGCGGCTGCGAACATTATGAATTGTTTTGTTTGGAATGCACGTGGGATTGGGAACCCACGAGCATTCAGAGAGCTTAGGCGTCTCGTTTCCAAAAGTCACCCGTCTTCGCTTTTTATTTGTGAAACTAAATTATATCAGTCTCAATATGAAGTGTGGAGAAACTATCTTCAATTTAAAGGTTTATTTTCAATTGATTGTGAAGGTAGGAAAGGTGGTCTGGTTCTGCTATGGAATGAGCCTTATGATATAAAAATTTGTTCTTATTCATCTGGTCATATTGATTGCATAGTGACTCATGAGCAAAATGTTTGGAGGTTTACTGGCTTTTATGGTAATCCTAACCCCTATTCTAGAATTTTTTCTTGGAAACTCCTCAGTCGCTTACATAGTATTTATGAGCTTCAACATCTACCATGGCTAATAGGGGGATATTTTAATGAAATACTTTTTGAAAGCGAGAAATTTGGTGGATCTTTGCGCTCCCTGTCTCAAATGTCAGCTTTTCGTACTGTGATCAACTCGTGTATGTTGAGTGATCTGAACTGTATTGGTGATCTATTTACTTGGTGTAACAGGAGGAAGAATAATGATATTATCTTTGAGCGGTTGGATAGATTTTTTTGTAACAATGATTGGCAATTAATGTATCCAGCTGCAGAAGTATCTCATCTTGATTTCTATAGCTCGGATCATAGGCTTATCTCGGTTAGCTTGAAGAAGGGGTGTGAGGTCCTATTCAGGAAAGGTCCAAAGAGGTTCATGTTCGAACATAAGTGGATGCTGGAGGAGGACTTTCACCTGGTTATGAACAAATGGATGCACGATGATATTAATGGTGATTTGCCTAATACATTATTCAAATTCAGCGGCGTTATGAAGGATTGGGTCGGATCTCGATTCTCTGATTTGTTTCGTAAAATAGAATCTTTTTGAAAGGAGTTCAATGGACTATTGAATCAACTCCATTCTATAAACAACACTGGCTGAATTCATGAGTTAGACCAAACCATTGAAAGACTAGTGGTTCAAGAGGAAACACATTGGAAACAGAGGGCTCGAACTAACTGGCTGGCCCAAGATGATAGTAATACTAAATTCTTCCACTCGTTTGCTTCTCAGAGAAAGCGAATCAACCATATCAAAGGACTGCATGATGAGAATGGCAATTTTTTTGTGGCTGAAAAAGACATAGCTGATATTATATTGAAGTTTTATGCTAATCTCTTTTCTTCCACTAACCCCTCCGTGCTGGATTTTGAGGCAACAATCTTTGGTAGATGAAGCAATGAATGCCATATTGTGTGCTCCTTATTCTATAAATGATATTTATAAGGCACTGTTCGATATGCAACCTTCCAAAGCCCCCGGTCCAGACGGGTTTACAGCTCTATTTTTTCAGAAAAACTGGAACATTGTGGGGGCATGAAGTAGTGGCTGCTTGTCTCAATATTCTGAACAGAAAAGGTGACTTAATGGTGGAATTAGATGACTATAACACTGATTCCTAAAGTGTCCAATCCAGTCACTCCGAAAGATTTTCGACCTATCAGCTTATGCAATACATGCTATAAAATTGTAGCTCTAGCTATCACGAACCGACTAAGACCTATTCTTGCCAAAGTCATTGACCATCATCAAAGTGCATTTGTTCCAGGGAGGCTGATCACAGATAATGTTATTATTGGATATGAATGCATGCACTGGATTCGTAACAACAAGAAAAATAAGACATGATTTGGGGCTCTTAAATTAGATATGAGCAAGGAGTATGATCGAGTGGAATGGAAATTCTTGGAGGCTATCATGATTAAACTTGGATTTGCGAAGGATTTTGTGGAGCTAATCATCATATGTATCTCATATGTGGCTTATTCAATCCGAATTAATCATGCCATGTATGGTAAAATCACCTCTCAGTGTGGTCTACGCCAGGGGGATCCTCTGTCGCCGTATTTGTTCGCTATTTGTGCTCAAGGGCTTTCGACTATTTTATCTCAAGCGGAGCATGATAAATGGTTTCAGGGAGTTAAGATTGCATCTCAATGCCCTTCTATCTCTCATTTATTCTTTGCAGATGACAGTCTTATATTTTTTCGTGCCTTGGAGACAGAGTGCTGTTATATTAGAAAATGTTTGCAGATTTATGAAAAAGAGTCTGGCCAAATGGTGAATTATGAAATATCTGTACTCACTTTCAGCCCAAGTGCCTCATCCAATACTATCGATGCAATCCAAAGAATTTTTTCTATCAGCGTGGTGAAAGGTCATGAGCTATATTTGGGGCTACCAACATTTTCTTTGAGGAGTAAAAGGATTCAATTTGCTGGGTTACGTGAAAGATTGCTAAAAAAAGATCAATGGATGGGCTTCGAATTTTTTTTTGGCAGGTGGTAAAGAAACTCTCATTAAATCAGTATTACAGGCTATTCCATCGTATGCAATGTCTTGCTTCAAGATGCCTATCTCATTTTGTAATGAGTTGGAACAATGTTGCTCTAATTTCTGGTGGAACTCTAAATCATCTGGTGGGAGTTTGCATTGGGTTCGGTGGAGGAATATGTGTAGACCAAAACAGTATGGTGGTATGGGATTCAGGAGCCTCCTTGCTTTCAATAGGGCTCTCTTGGCTAAACAAGTTTGGAGGATAATCAGAGATCCTTCATCACTTATGGCCCAGGTTCTTAAAGCTCGTAATTTCAAATATGATGATATCATTACTGCTCAATTAGGGTCTAAACCTTCTTATGTTTGGCGATCCATTTTGTGGAGTCGAGATATTATCCAGAAAGGATTATTGTGGCGAGTTGGGAATGGTCTGCGAATTAAAGCCTACTCTGATAGATGGATACCCAAGTTAGCATATGGGATGAGTTCTTTGTGTCCATCAGATGATTCATTGTTGGTGCATGAGTTAATTTCTCCAGATCGATCATGGAACGAGATTATGGTACGCTCTCTTTTTCCATCATTTGAGGCAGATAGAATTCTGGAAACACCGTTGCGGAATCTGGATTCAGAAGATATTAGATTTCGGAAATGGGGTTAAAATGGTCTTTATTCAGTTAAATCTGGGTATCTTCTTGAGACTGAATGCTTTGATCCTCTTGAGTCACAGTCTGCCTATTGTGTTGGAAACTAGATTCTGGAGTTTGACAAAACATAAATCAATCGATTAACAAAATATGAATCAACTGATGCGCAAAAGCAAATTCGGCAACTGAAGCAAGTTGATACTAGAATTCAAATACATATCAAAGTTACCGTTGAAAATGAAGTATAAATATAACTGAAGAACAGCAGATAAATAAGTGACGATAAGCTTGCTGTTACTCTGTCAAAATCTCAACTCACTCTCATTTGAATTATTCGTAGCAATCAAGGCTACAATCTGAGCTTATTAGCACTATCTAAAAACTGTTAGAATCAATTGTGCTAATATCAGTTACGTACTGAAAATATTGTGTAGAACTAAGAGTTTCAGTTTTGGCAGTTGTAAGTCCAAACCGAAGTGGGTCTGTACAAGTGATGTACTTGATCAAAGTCTTTTAGTGAATATCCTATCCTTGTGATAGAAGGGGTGACGTAGGAGTAATTAAATTCTCCGAACATCCAGAAACAACTCTTGCATATTTCTTTCAGTTTCGTATTCTATCTTTCAATCAGTTACTTTCCGCAACTATTCTAGTTTAACTGATTGTTATTGACCAACAAGATTCCGAAATTTAGTTTGTCACCAAAGTGATCTCAAATATTGTTAAAGAACATTTTTAAGTGTGAGTGTTTATTCAAACCCCCCTTCTAAACACTCTTATTACGAGAACCGATCCTATCAAGTGGTATCTGAGCATTTGAATCTTGTTTTTGAATACTTGATCTATAAATCTGTTAGCATGACTTCTTTCAATAAAATTCCTATGTTCTCAAGAGAAGATTTTGATGACTGGAAAATCAGAATGCAAGCTCACTTAGCTGCACAAGATGATGATATGTGGTTTGTCATAACAGACGGACCCATGAAGATTCTGAAAGCAAACACATCAATAGCCATAACTTAAGGGGCACCACAGAGAATTCAGAAGCCCAGAGAAGAGTGGACAACTGAGGACAAGAGAAAAGCCAATCTTGACAATGTGGCCAAAGATACTCTATACAAAACACTGGATAAAGCAACCTTCAACAAAATAAAGATGTGCAAAAAAGCAAAAGAAATTTGGGAGAAGTTGATTTAGTTATATGAAAGAAATGACCAAACAAAAGAAAATAAACTATCTGTTGCTGTCCAGAAATTTGACAATATAAAAATGAAGGTTGGAGAGTCAATGAATGAGTATGATGAAAGGGTGAGCAGTATTGTAAATGAATTAAATGCACTCGGAAAAGTGCATACTAACAAAGAGGTTGCATTAAAAGTAATGAGAGGTCTTCCAAAGGAATGGGACGTCAAAACTATGGCTATGAGAGAATCAAAAGACTTGAACCAGATCGAAATTCATGAACTGTTTGCTGATTTAAAAGCTTATGAATTTGAAATGTAGAACAGAGAAGGAGAACCATCTACTCCTACAACTACAACTGCCTTAGCAGTTGTCAGAACTGAATCAAGCAGTTCAGCTGAGAAATTTGCTGATCAGTTAAGCAATGATGCAATGTCATTATTCATCAAAAAGTTCGGGAGGTTCATGAGAAAGAACCAAGGAAACTTTCAGAAGCAATACCAAAAAAATAATTCAAAAGAAGAAACAAATGCTTGCTACAATTGTGGCAAAACAGGTCATTATATTGCAGACTGTCCTAAACCTAAAAAGGACAGTCAAGGATCAACTGACAGAAGAAAGAAACCATATGAGCATAAGAGAAGGCCCAGAGATGATAAGAAAACCAACAGAAAGAAATACGAAGTTCTATTAGCAGAAGAAAACAAATCCAAATGGGCAGAAACTGATAGTGATGAATCAGAACCAGAAAGCTCATATAGCTCAAGTGATGAAGAGGAAGTCAAATGTCTAATGGCAAATGATGCTGAAGCAGAATCTACAAGTCAACAGGTATTTGATTTTAGTTCAATTGATTTTACAAGAGAAGAACTCATTTTGACATTGCATGATATGGTAAATGAGTACCAGAAACTTGCATCATCATTTGAGGAAATGAAATCAAAGCAAAATGATCCCATAGAAAACAAAACCAAAACTGATGAATCAGTTGATGAGTTGAGTCTAAGAAGGGAAATTGCTGAGCTAAAAGCGGAGAAAAAGAAAGATCAGTCACTGATCCAGAAATTGATCCTTGAAAATTCAAAACAGACTGAACTCATTCAATCTTGGAATAAGTCGTCTACTGCATTGAATGAGATGCATAATTCTCAAAAATCAGTTTCTGACAAAACTGGTTTAGGGTTCAGTAATCAAGGAGAAACATTTTCAAAAGATACACAACCACAGTTGACAGTAAACAAAGGAAAGTACATTCAATTTGTCAGATCAACAGTAGATCAAGAAAAATTTGAGCCTAGCAAAATGAATGAACAATCCATTGAGAATATGTATAAGGGCAAAAGACATTGAGTTGGTTACAGTCCAAAAATCTCTACTGACTCAGTAAGTCAGTCATCAAAAATGTTTGGAAGTAATCGTTCAAATAACTATTCGAATTATCACAACTGCAAACCAGTCCAGAAAAGATACAGACTAAACAATCAGTCGAACCAAGTCAAAATGCATACTGTGTCATCTGTACAACACACACCTAACACACAGAAGCCGAGAAAAACAATTTGGAACACAGCTACTGGAAAGACAGTTAGACTAATCCAAGTATGGATTCCAAAGGGACTAATAAGTCGTGGACACAAATTGATATGGGTACCAAATCATATTATGTATGTGCTTGCAGGTAACAGGTACAGATAAAAATTCAATATGGTATTTGGACAGCGGATGCTCACGACATATGACAGGAGATGCAAGTATGCTATCTCAACTGACCAAATATAGTGGTCCAAACATCAGTTTCAGAGATAATTCCAAAGGTAAAACCGTGGGTAAGGGTAAGATTATCAATGGTACTTTACTATTAAAGATGTATTATTGGTAGAAAATCTAAAGTATAACTTGATTAGTATAAGTCGGTTATGCGACAACGGATTTTTGGTACAATTTGATAAAAACTCATGCTCAGTTAAAACATCAACTGATGAAATCATACTAACTGGCAAACGATGTGGAAACACATATAAAGTCAGTTGGAATGAACAGCCTCATGCACCAGTTTGCTTCATTGCTTCAAATTCATCTCAAAACTGGTTATGGCATAAAAGATTAAATCATTTAAACTTTAAATCCATTGCTTATCTGAGTAAACATGAACTTGTAACTGGTTTGCCCAAAATAAATTTTTCAAAAGAAAAACTTCGCTCAGCATGTCAGTATGGAAAACAAGTACGATCTTCTTTCAAAAACAAGGGCTGTAAATCTTCATCCCGATGCTTAGAACTATTGCACATGGATCTCTTTGGTCCAATTCCAGTCATGAGCTTAGGGGGAATGAAATACACCCTGGTGGTCGTAGATGATTTTTCAAGATTTACTTGGGTTATATTTCTAAAATCCAAAGACCATACGGCTGCACAACTGATTAAACTCTTCAAAAGACTTTTAAATGAAAAATCAGTTGGGATTGATCGAATCAGATCTGATCGAGGATCTGAATTCATCAATCAAACACTTTCAAATTTTCTAGAAAATGCTGGAATCAAGCATGAGCTCTCAGCAGCAAGAACTCCTCAGTAAAACGGTGTAGCTGAGAGAAGAAATCGGACCCTAAAAGAAGCTGCTAGAACAATGCTTGCTGATTCTGGGATTTCTCAAAGATTTTGGGCAGAGGCAGTAAACACTGCGTGTTATACTCAGAACAGATCGATGATTAATAAGAATCATATGAAAACACCATATGAGATCTGGCATGGAAGAAAAAGTATAATCACCTATTTCAAAATATTTGGCTATAGATGCTTTATTCATGATAATGGTAAAAATTACTTAAAGGCATTTGATGCCAAATCTGCAGAAGGAATTTTCCTTGGATATTCATCAGTTAGTATAGCTTATAGAGTCTTTAATAAGAAAACTTTAAATGTTGAAGAATCTGCGCATGTTAATTTTGATGAAGCTGTACTAATTGATAAGCCAACTGATCAAGTTGAGCTAGCTGATCGATTGACAGATATAAGTTTGGACGATGATGATAAAGATGAAAGTCATAACAATCAAGACATCTTCCAAACACCAGAACCAGAGATTTTAGATCAATTAAATGAGCAGGAAGTCAATGACAACAATCAGTTATTAAAGGAAACTGATAACATTCAAATACCAGCTGTTGAGACATTAACTGAAGCTGAAAATTGCACTCAGATGTCAACTGAAGAAGTTGCTGATGAAACAAATACAGAATACAGATGAAAAAGTCACATCCACCTCATCTAGTAATAGGAAATCCATCTGATCCTGTAAGAACTCGCAATCAAATGTTAAATTTATTTATTCACTCAGCATTCGTCTCACAACTGGAACCAAAGAAAACTGATGAAGCTCTTGCTGATCCTAACTGGGTAAATGCTATGCAAGAAGAGTTGAATCAGTTCACTCACAATAACGTCTGGAACTTAGTTCCAAGACCAACTTCAAAAACCATTATAGGAACAAAATGGGTGTACAGGAATAAGCTAAATGAGGATGGCTCAGTTATACGCAACAAAGCTAGACTATTAGCACAAGGATATAGGCAAGAAGAAGGAATTGACTACGATGAGACGTATGCTCCAGTTGCAAGATTGGAAGCAATCAGAATATTTCTTGCTTATGCATCTCACAAAAACTTCAAAGTTTATCAGATGGATGTGAAAAGTGCATTCCTAAATGGTCAGTTACAAGAAGAAGTATATGTCGAACAACCTCCAGGTTTTGTAAACCACAAATTTCCTGATCATGTGTACTATTTGAACAAAGCATTATATGGTCTTAAACAAGCTCCCAGGGCTTGGTACGAAATTCTTTCAAAATTCCTAACTGATCATGACTTTTCAGTTGGATCAGTTGATAAGATCTTATTCAAATTTACTAAAAATAATCATATCTTATTAGTTCAGATTTATGTTGATGATATAATTTTGGGTCAACTAACCCCAAATTGTGTGAAAAGTTTGCTAAGTTAATGCAGGACAAGTTTGAAATGAGTATGATGTGTGAACTGGCATTCTTTCTTGGACTGCAAGTGAAGCAACTGGAAACTGGCATATTCATTAGTCAAACAAAATATACAAAGGAGCTGTTAAAGAAATTTGGTATGGAATCATGTTCAGATGCAACTACTCCCATGAGCTCATCAGTTAAATTAGACACTGACGAAGGGGGAATATCAGTAGAGGCGACATTATACAGAGGGTTAATAGGTTCACTATTATACCTAACAGCTAGTCGCCCTGATATTGTTTTTGCTGTCTGTATGTGTGCCAGATTTCAAGCAAACCCTAAGCAATCACATTTCTCAGCTGCCAAAAGAATTCTGAGATATCTTAAGCATACACAAAATGTTGGACTATGGTATTCCAAAGACTCCACCTTCAATTTAGTTGGATACTCAGATGCAGATTATGCAGGATGTAAGCTTGATCGTAAAAGTACAAGTGGATCTTGTCAATTCTTAGGAGATAGACTGATCTCTTGGTTCAGCAAGAAGCAGACATCCATAGCTACCTCAACAACAGAAGCATAATATCTTGCTGCTGGTAGCTGTTGTGCACAACTGATCTGGATTCAGCAACAATTGAAGGATTATGGAGTAACATCAACAGAATCACCCATATTTTGTGATAATACTAGCACAATTTCCATCACCTACAATCCAGTTCTTCACTCAAGGACCAAACATATAGATGTCAGGCATCACTTCATCAGGGATCATGCATTAAAAAAAGAATATTCGGCTAAAATATATCTCAACTGAACAGCAAGAAGCTGACATCTTCACAAAACCATTACCTGAGGCTAAGTTTTCTTATTTTCGAAATATTCTTTGTTTAATCGACTTATCTTAGAAATTTTTCGTAATATTGTTATACTAACAGAATCATATACAGAAAATAAGAACACAACAAATAAAAAATAACACTTTATTATGAATACCAACGTTCCCATTTTACAGAAGATATCATGGCATCAATTGAATCTAGCCATGCTCTAACCCAATCATTTAACTCATAAATTCGAACTCTAGCAAATGCCCTAGATTTCGAAATCTTATCAACAACATGCCACTCTTTCCACAGCAATGCCTCCAAAAGACAATTGTCCTCCACCAAATCTATAACATGCCTAACTTCAAAACGTTCAAGATACTTCAATGCTCTTGCCTCCTGAGCACGAGTAGGAACAGCATCACTGTCACTAATCATCTTCAATTCATGAATCTTCTCCCATGTTCACAACACTTTCTGCAGGACATATATCTCCATCTTTCTTTTGATATTTATTAAACGAGGGGTTGATTGCTCAGTCACATGGACATGAGTGCTGCTGCATGCATCAGAATCGGACATATTGAAATATTTTTAAACTGATATTAAAACACATGTTTTATCACTATCATCCTATTTATAGGAAAATGACGATGGAGAAGCTGAAGAGTCTCAAGTCAATTAAAGAGTATTTCACATATACCGAGGACTTTTAAGTTATCAGTTGTTCATTATCAACTGACACCAGTTTGATTGTTCTTAACAGCTGTTTAAATAGTATCAGTTTATCATCAACTTATGATAATTAGTTTCTCAACAGTTCATTTGATTACTTATCACAACTGATATTTCTTAGTGTGTCATTACTCCATGTGCTTAAATCTCATACAGATCATTGTGTGCAGAAACAAAGAAAAACGACGCATTATCAAAATAAAGATTTTATTTTTCCTTAAATTTTGGAGAGAACTACATTTTCATAAATTTCTTCTACACTAGCTATCCACATCCTCATCCAAACAGCTAGAGCTGAAGAAGAAGTTTTGCAGAAGCTGTGGGAAGAAGCAATGCCATTAAGAATTTCCAGCTCCTTGCGAAGCATCAGCTCATAGAGATGGCCCTCCTTGAAAGCATCCACCTCTACAGCAATGTTTAAGTGCCTTCGTACTTCTCTCAGCTGGGCCATCCGCCTGAAAGTGGTAACCCTCCCAGAGTTGTACAGAAGCTCCAGCTCCTGTAACTCTTCCCAATAGGGAAGACTGGCATAAAAAACCTTGTCCTCAATGGTACTATTTTGAGCTTCAAGCGAAAGTGGAGAGACGTTTGAACTACTTGCTCCTTCCATTATTTTTACTGATACTTGTGACTAACTCCTTTATTTTTATTTATAGGCCAAGTCGAGAAAATGAAAGGACACTTTCTTAAGTGATGATTACTCTACTAAACCTCAGGATTATCTTATTTAATCGACTTTATATTTTTTTTAATAACGCATCTATTTAGGGGGAATGGTGGTTTAAAAGGTTAACTGAGAAGTCAGTTATTAGTGTATTTTCAACTGAAAGAACTCAGCCTCACTAACTGAACCTTCAGTTGCTAATTTCACTAATCTTCTCATGTAAGTTACCCAATTAAACCTATCATATTCCAAATCAAATGACGTGACTGTCTGCCAAATCATGATGAATTTCAGTTTATAACGTGGACACATTTTTAACCGCTCAAAATTGTACACATGCTTACAGCACACGTACACACATTTTTTTCCTCAAAATTTTCCTGAACTGACACGTGTCCGATAATTCAAACAGTCACAAACAAAAGTACTTTACCCGCTTTGATTCAGTTCGTCTTCCTTACAATCACGATTATCCTCACTGTTCAAAGGAAATCTATATTTTTCGTTTCTACAGGAAATCATACAGCTTTCAATGGCGACTCAAACTCCTGCTCACATATTAAATGCAATGGTCATCGATTTTAACTCGGTTCTATCGATTGAAGAAGCAGATGTTAAGAATGTATTTCTAAAGCTTGAGTCGACAGGTCTCAGGATGTTCTTAGGACAATCTTCTCAGAAGATATATCTCAAGGAGGTCAATGAATTCTACAGAAAAGGATTTATCACTAATAATGATACTATATATGTGACTATCAATGATCAGCTGCTACGTCTTTCTGAGGAATCTTTCGGAGAAATCTTTTCCTTACCAACTGAAGGTTATGTTAATTTTTCTGAAGTAAAAACTCATGATATTGAAAAAATGCAGTCTCGATTATCTGCTGATGGACGAAAAATCAAGGTTTCCGATCCAAAGAAGGAACTGAAACCAGAAATTCAGTTGCTAGCTGATATCGTAGCAAAGGGAATATTAGCAAAAGTCGGTTCTTATGCTGCTCTTACACTCGAAAAATTCCAGGTAATGACCATAATCATGAGTGAAAAGAAAGTAAATTGGAGATATATTCTGTTTAACATCTTGAAGAATATGCTCAAGTCATCCAAACAATCATGTGGTTTTGCTATCCAAATCAGTTATCTATTAAAACTGAAGGGTTTAGTAGCTGAAAATGCTGAAATATCATCAAAATTCAAAGTCTTTACTGCCAAAAACATCTTACAATCAAAAGCCAAACTGGAAGTTGAGTCATCACCAGTCAAGAAGGTCAAAACAGCAAAAAGGAAACTGATTCTCAGTGAATCAGAAGCAGAGAAAATTCCTTCACCTAGGCTTGTCAAAAGACCAAGGACTAAAAGAACTAAAACAACAACAACAATGGAAGTTATCCAATCAGCTGATCAACAACCCATTCAAGCCATACCGTTGTAGATACTCTCACCTGATGAACCAGTTACCAAAGCCAAAACAACAGCTAAGGTTGAAGCCCCATTAACCCTTGTAAATCATCCTACCATCCTGCCTAGGGCCAGATCTAAAGGTATAATATTAAGGGAACCAGTGCAATCAACACACTCAGGAATGGATCTTCTTCACACTCTTTCAACTGACAAAGGCAAAGGACAGCTAGTTGAAGAATCCCGGCCATCCAATGCCATTCAAACATACATTGACCTTGTTTGGGAACATGTCAATGCATTTGCCACATCACAATTAAAATCTTTTGACTGTTGGAAAAGCTTCAGAACAGAAATCTTTGCCAAAGAACTGAAGCATAGATCTCAACTGAAAAAGTTCATCAAACTAGAAGCAATCGTGATGAAAGTAGTCAAAGCTGCTACAATTTCACAAGCATTGGAAAGGCAAAAATACTTCTTCGATCAGATTCGGGTCAAAAAACTAGCAAAAATGGTAGCACAGCTGAAGTCCAACTACCATCCAACAAGTCCAACTGCATACAATGATAGAGCTGTGTTCACTCAACTGGACGCTGATCTTAGTAGCCTACAAAGGGAAATAAGATTTTGGGAAGAAGATCAAGAACTAGTTATTCATGAAAAACCCTTCAAAGCAAATACTGAAAAAGATTTATCCTTCTCTCCACAAAAAGAACCATCTCCACAACGTTCAACTGAAAAGCCAGTTCAGGAAATACCTAAATCCTCTCAGCCAGAACATCAGTTATACTCTGAAGAAGAACTATCCTTGGCAAACATCGATGAAATCATTCAAGCTGTTGCCTTAGAAGCTCAGTATGACTCAGTTGCTCATTCAGCTGAACAACCACAGCAAGATATTAAGATATCGTCTGAAGCACCAACTGAATCACTCGTTGATGAAACATTTATATCTGCTCAAACAGAAGACCAAACTGAAGTGCCAACCCAAAAATCAGAAAAAAAAAATAACTGCAGCAGAAAAAGCTCAAACTGATGCACCTGTTCAGTCAGAAAGTTCTGCTGAACAAGTTGTTCAAACTGACGAACAAGCAAAATCAGCAGACCAAGAAACTGCTGAACATGAAGAAAGTCAGTTGCTCACTCACTCAAAAGAGCAAGAACAAAGTTCAGTTATCCCTCCACAGGCATCATCTATGCATAAACAACCCATCTCCATCATTCAGATAGACAGACAATTATTTGATCAAAATCAACCATCATCATCTCAATTTAAAGAAACCATTCCAGCTCAGTCTACGGTTGGAACAATGGAAACCAATCAAGCATTAGTTCCTTTTGGACAATCATCGAAGCATTCAGAAACGCCCAGCCAGAAATCTCCAATTCAATCCACAAAAATGGATACTGTTCTTGAAGAAATTCAGAACATACAGTACAGTATGCAGCAGATGCTAGCTGAAATCAAGAAAATTCAACTCGAACAGCTGTCGCATACTGTCAAATTGGATTCTTCGATTGAATTTGACTCAGAAAACTAAACAATCTTCAAGCCAACATGGACTCTCTTAGCAGGACTGTGCAAGAAATGAAGAATGGGCTAGTTAGCTCATTCTGTACAACTCAGAATGTAATCAGTCAGAGAGTTGAGCGACTGTAAACCTTTGTTTCTAATCGAATAGCATCACTTCAAACTTCCTTCACAACTGTCACCTCAAGCCTCTCAGCAGATGTAAAACTTCTATCCATTGACGTCCGAAAGCTGTCAGATAAAATGGAGGTATTTGAAAAAAAGGGGGAAGGACAAAGCAGCTGAAGAAGATCCAATCAGAATATTTATATAGTCATATTTTATATTATCTACAAGGAATCCATATATTATATTCTCAGATGTTATGTTATCTACAAGGAACCCAGTTATTTTATAATTCAGTTGCGTAACCTACAAAGAGCTTAGTTATTTGATCTTAAATCACTTGGTTTTGTCAAACACCATAAAGGGAGAAATTGTTGGAAACTTGATTCTGGAGTTTGACAAAACATAAATCAATCGATTAAAAAAATATGAATCAACTGATGCGCACAAGCAAATTCGGCAACTGAAGCAAGTTGATACAATGATATAAGGCAAACTGATCAGTTTCTCAACTGAAGACATCTCGGGAAAGAACAAAGGAGACATAACAGATTACAAGAACTTCGCACTTCAATCATTACAGCATAGAACAATGTGTTTCAGCTATTGCAATTAAGACGCCGTATCACAATCAATGAAGAGAACATTGCCCAAGGAATGATAAAGTGGCAATCAACGGATACTAGAATTCAAATACATATCAAAGTTACCGTTGAAAATGAAGTATAAATATAACTGAAGAACAGCAGATAAATAAGTGACGATAAGCTTGCTGTTACTCTGTCAAAATCTCAGCTCACTCTCATTTGAATTATTCGTAGCAATCAAGGCTACAATCTGAGCTTATTAGCACTATCTAAAAACTGTTAGAATCAATTGTGCTAATATCAGTTACGTACTGAAAATATTGTGTAGAACTAAGAGTTTCAGTTTTGGCAGTTGTAAGTCCAAACCGAAGTGGGTCTGTACAAGTGATGTACTTGATCAAAGTCTTTTAGTGAATATCCTATCCTTGTGATAGAAGGGGTGACGTAGGAGTAATTAAATTCTCCGAACATCCAGAAACAACTCTTGCATATTTCTTTCAGTTTCGTATTCTATCTTTCAATCAGTTAATTTCCGCAACTATTCTAGTTTAACTGATTGTTATTGACCAACAAGATTCCGAGATTCAGTTTGTCACCAAACTGAACTCAAATATTGTTAAAGAACATTTTTAAGTGTGAGTGTTTATTCAACCCCCCCTTCTGAACACTCTTATTACGAGAACCGATCCTATCATATTGTTTAGAGAGTTGGTGGAAAATGATATGGAAGATTCATATCCCACAAAAAGTCAAGATTTTTCTTTGGCGTGCGAGCAATGATCTGTTACCTACTGAAGGGAACCTTTTCAGGAGACATGTCCATGCATCAGGATGCTGTTTTTTCTGTGGTTCGTCGGATGCCACTACAAGCCACAGTCTCTTATTTTGCTCCAAAGTTCGTGATGTTTGGAAAGCTACCAATTTTTGGTCTTGTTTAAAGAAAGACAAGCTACTGCCATTCATCTTTTGTGGCTTGAGTTTAATGATTTGTTTTTCTACAGCTGAATTTGAGCAGTTTGCCTTGCTAGCTTGGGCTATATGGACAGATTTATGCAAAATCAAGCACAATATTCTTATCCCTAACAAAGAAATTAAGGTAAATTGGGTCTTCTCTTATCTTGAACAATTTCAGAATGCTCGTATTGCTTATCGTGCTACTTATGAGAAAACAAAGCTTATCCCAAATGATAAATGGGAGCCTCCCCCCATGGGTGATTTATGGCTTGATGTGGATGCAGGGATTAAGGAGAATCTTGGTACCTGTAGTGTTGGTGCTGTTATTCGTAACCACCTTTGTATGATTTGCGCAACCTCTGCATCTTGTCATAGCTTCTCAGGTGCAGTAGTGGATGCAGAGCTTCTTGCAATCCATTTTGGCATGTTGCTAGCTTTGAAATGTGACTTCCATAAGGTGCGGCTATTTTCAGATTCAAGTGTTGCGGTCAAGCTGGTGACTTTGGTCACTGTTAGTCTTAATCACCAAGGAGTTCTAGTTTCCAACATTTTAGATCTCCTTAATTCTGGTAGATTCTTTGGTATTTATCATGTTAGTAGATGTGCGAATCGTGTAGCGTATAGTCTCACTCATTTTGCCTTTACTCACCCTTCACCTTTGTGTTGGGTTGATGCTTTGTACCCATCGTGGCTGATGGATGTAGCTTCTTTGGATTTATCTATTGATTAAGATTTCTTTTTCTCAAAAAAAAAAAAAAGAAAGAACATACATCGATTACAGTGTAAGGTGAGTAAGATATTGATTTCAACAAAATAATCGACCGTACTGAATTAATTTGAAAAATCGATTTGGTTTATTCTTAAGTTCGGTTTTAGTTTTCTATAATATCGTTTGTTCGATTCAGTTTCAATTTTTAATATAAAACTTTGGTTAACAAAAAATGCCGAATTACTATAAAAAATTAATATTATTAAATTTCATAATAATATTATAAAGATATAAATATTACAAATTTATTATAAAATTTTATTAGGATAATATAATTATAAATAAAAATATATATTTTAAATAAAAGTAAGGTTTGATTCTATTTTTCTATTACATTTTTTAATTAAAATTTGATTTTATTTTATTTTTTAAAAAAAGATAAAAGAGTTTGGTTGATTATGTTACCGACCACAATAACTAATTTTTTCGGTTTGTTCGATTTTTCGAAAAAAAATTCGAATAATTTGATTATAGAAAATTGGTCCAGTTTTAATCTAATAGTAACACCCATGTCACTATCTAACATGGAGGCGGTGCCATCCCCAAATATTTTGTGAATCATGTCTCCGCCCCTTGTTAAGAGAGATATCCTTGCTCCTTAAGAGTGGCTAATTTCGGTGAAGTTTTAAAGGAGTAAAATTAATAATTATTTTGAAACTATATAAAATAATCTATGATTTATAATTTTATGTTATTCATTATGTTGGGTGCAATGATTATCTCTGCTTGATAGAGCGATCGAACCGTGGTGCTTGAGCTGCTGTGCGGTTTAAAAGATTTGAATTGCACCATTACCATCAGGTATAGTTTTTGGTAAAGCGGTAAGCACTCGGTCCTACAATTGGTATCAGAGCTAAGGTCATAGGTTCGATTCTCATTTATCGCATGTAGTGCAATTATTGGGAGGAAGGTTGTTGGATGTAATAATTGTCTCTACTCGGTAGAGCGAACAAACCGTATGGCTTGAGCTGCTATGCGGTTTAAAAGATTTGAGTTGCACCATTACTACCAGCTATAGCTTTTGGTAAAGCGGTAAGCACTCGGTTCTACACATTCCTAACAAAATATATATGTTCTTTTAGCAATAAATTTTTCACTTAAATTTAGCTGGCAAGAAAAATAAAAATAAAAATTTATATTATATCCACTATTTGAAATTGCAAGATTATATTTTACATATAGATGAATGATTTGACCTAAGAAGTATTGAATAGAATACTTATTTCATACCATTCCAAAACAACTATATATTGGGTTTTTTTTAAAAAATAATGTAATTTTTAAAATTAATTTTTAAAATTAATTTCAAAAATAATTTTAAAAAAATGTTTGCAAAATACACCAATCCGCGCTTACGAAGCGCGGACGCTGCACACGTGGAGCAGCGTCTGCGCTTTGTAAGTGCGGACGGTGCTTGCGATGGAATTTAGCGATAGAATATGTATCACAACCGTCGCTAAAATTGAATTAGCGACAGTTTCTAAAAACCGTCGCTATAATTGAATCAAACCGTCGCTAAATTTAGCGACGGAACAAACCGGGCGAAATTTTGCTATTTCCACTTACGTCGTACATTGCACACTACAACCGTCGCTAAATTTAGCGACGGAACAAACCGTCGCTATGCAGAAATTTTGCTATTTCCACTTACGTCGTACATTGCACGCTAATAATAGTATTAACAGCATATACATGTACGTCGCGGATAATCTTAAACTTTCAACGGCTTGCATCTTTGCAGCATGCAATGTGCGCTGCGGAAAAGAATTTGCGCTCTGCGAAAAACCATTTTTGTTATAGTGAAGACATTGAAAAAAAAAACAGACAAAAATTTATCACGAAGTAAGTTTTTTCAGGAACTTATACTATTCAACCTGGTTTTTTCAGTGAGTCAGGGATGGCTGACTTTGGTTTGTTTGGCCCAGCAGGATTTTCGACCAAGACGGAGTCTGAAAATCCTGCTGACTTATAAATTATAGTCTATTTTTTTATGAACAATATTAAATATACTACAAATATATTGTTAGAACGACATTTATAATTATTATATCACGAGATTTTACTATTATATCACGAGATTTTACTGTTATATCGCGAGATTTTGTATTCAATATATCAGCCCGGACAGGTAGTGGAGCTCAAAGTAATAGAATTCCAGCAGCCTCCCAGTCTTCCCATCAGCCTAGTCGCCCTTCGCATCAGAGCAGAGGGCAAGGTGACGGGTATTTTCATTTGATATATTTGATCAATTTATTATTTGTCGAGTACGAAAATATTGTTTTCTGTCACCAGAACCTTGAGTTAGGGTGGGCTTGTGGGGACCCGGGCTCTAACTCAATTCTTTTGGGATTTAGTTGGATCTTTGTTCGAAAATGTGGGTCAAAATTTTGCTTTTAACATTAATTTAAATGTATAACTAAAGCATATCATGTCTTGATATTAAATAAACAACATAATATACATACATGTCTGTTTGGTAAACTCATACGCTAGTGTTCAAATCCCAACTACAACATAAATAGTACAAGTCAAAAGGAAAACACTAGAAATCTTCAACGCCCGTGATCTCCACGCTATCGTCAATCTCTCATCTAGCTCGAGACCCAGATCCTGCCCCACCTGTTGCCATGCACACATACAGACACGACAACAGCCGGATAACTCCGGTGAGAACATATCCCAGTATAAAACATGGATGCATGCAATGTAAACATCATATACAAACGCATAGCATAAATCAAGTAACATGAATAAAATCTAAACATGTAGAAGAATACAAATCTGTATTCAACATTTAAATCTTGACTCGACTCATTTCTAATCTAGGGATCCCGGTGTGAATAAGACGGTCTGTTACCTACCCAACCACTCGGGGCAACGGTACGTCTTATTCCTAGACTTCGGTCAACTCTGTATCGAGGGTCTACACAAATAGCAAATCTGCTCCTATGCGTCGATACACCGAAACGTCTAGTTTTGGCAAGTCTGCCAATATCTCCTATCTCAGGACTCGAATCTAACTCAATAAACAAAACATTACATAATCAAATGTAATAACAATCTAGTATGTGATTTAGGGAAACTCGTATCAAATCTGAATCGAGTTGTGCAATCCCGTGACCACATGAATTATACCTTTCGTCGCACTGTCTGTGTCGTAGTCGAAGTCTCGAATACCAAATAGCCAATATAAATCTGAAATGGCATAATCAATGTGTACTCTATCAATATACATCTCAACCAATTCAATATACAAGACTGATATCGGTTTCAACATAATTCGACGGCGTAATGGCGTAATTCTTCGATACCGCTCAGCTCAATAATATCATACTCAATCACAATCAACTCGTAATCTCATCTAACATCAATATACATGCTGAAATCTGCATATGCTCAACACAATACATGCTGAAAAATCGAACAATAGCATACTGTGTCCGAAACTCAATCTGACAACGAATATACGATGCTCTATATCTCAAGACTACATATTCGAACTCAAATCTGAATTTCCTCAACACATAAATATCAAAACATGCTGGAAATGAACAATACTTACATCCTTTCGTAGCCAACGATGCAAGGATCACAAATCTTAACTCGGAATATAAATCGGATGGCTAAATCATTCAAACTCTCAAGTTAAAGATCAAAAGAATGAAAGCTCCTCCCTCTAAGCTCTCTCGGTTCTCTCATTCTGAAATAGAAGGAATGAAAGACACATATCATATATTGCATGCAAAAGGGACGAGTGTTATGTTTTCCAATTGACACGCACTATCGCGGGTGCGGCAGCATAAGGGCGCGGGTGCGCTGTGCTCTCGGCAGCAATGCATTTTCCTAAATGTCGATCACCGCGGGTGCGACGCTTGCATCACCGCGGGTGCGGTCTCACCACCGCGGGTGCGGTCTTACACGCACCGCGGGTGCGGTGTTGCTTCGCACATTTCCCTTAATTTTCTGTCACCTACACCGCGGGTGCGGTAGTCCTAGCACCGCGGGGGCGGTGTGGCTTCGGCCATGCTTCAAAAATTCCACTCTAAATGTCATGCATTACCATAGCTTCGAGTCAACATCAATGACAACCAATAATTCTCGAGCCTTACATTTCTCCCCCTCTTAGACGAGAGTTCGTCCTCGAACTCATGAGCAAATAATAATGCAAGTATATACAAAACTGTACAGTCACAACGGGAAGAAAGACTCACATCATAAAAATAACTCGGGATGCCTCTGTCTCATCTCAGACTCCGTCTCCCAAGTTGCTTCCTCGATGCCATGACGACTCCATTGAATCTTCACTAACGGAATAGTCTTCGTCCTGAGCTTCTTTTCTTTCCGATCAAGAATCTGTATCGGTCCTTCAACGTAGCTCAGAGTCTGATCTAGCTCGGCTTCGTCAGGTTGAATGACATGAGAATCATCCGGCATGTATTTGCGCAACATCGATACATGAAACACATCATGTATACCGGACAGTGAAGGAGGAAGAGCAAGTCTGTAAGCTCGATCGCCAATCTTCTCAAGGATCTCGTACGGACCGACGTATCTAGGAGACAACTTCCCACGCTTGCCAAATCTGACAACGCCTCTGAAAGATGAAATCTTCAAAAATACTCTGTCTCCCTGCTCAAATACCAACGGTCTGCGTCTGACATTGGCGTATTTCGCTTGCCTATCTTGTGCTGCCTTCATTCGTTTCTGAATGATCTTTACTTTCTCGGTCATCTCACGAATCATATCAGGCCCTAACTCTGGTACCTCAGAGATATCATCCCAGTACAACGGAGATCTGCACTTCTTTCCGTATAAAGCTTCGAATGGTGCCATCTCAATGCTAGTCTGATAGCTGTTGTTGTATGAAAACTCACACAACGGCAATGAATCTTGCCAACTAGTACCAAAATCTAGTACTACAGCTCTCAGCATATCCTCTAAAGTCTGGATAGTCCGCTCTGACTGTCCGTCTGTCTGGGGATGATAAGCAGTGCTCAGGTGCAAAGTCGTACCCAAAGCCTGCTGCAAACTGTGCCAAAAGTGAGAAGTGAATCGTGAATCACGATCTGATACGATCGACTTCGGCACACCGTGCAATCTGACGACCTCTCTGACATACAACTCTGCCATCTGATCGTGTCGATAGGTCATTCTGTACGGAATAAAGCACGCTGATTTGGTCAGTCTGTCTATCACAACCCAAATCGCGTCACAGCCTCGCGAAGATCGAGGTAACTTCGTCACGAAGTCCATGGAAATGTGGTCCCATTTCCATTCAGGAACAGACAAACTTTGAAGTAAACCTCCGGGCTTCTTTCTTTCTGCCTTCACCTGTTGGCAATTCAAACATTTAGACACAAATTCTGCAATATCTGTCTTCATCTGCTTCCACCAGAATTGCGTCTTCAAGTCATTGTACATCTTCCTGCCACCAGGATGAATGCTGAACCGACTACAGTGTGCTTCTGTCATGATCTGTCGTCTCAAATCTGAAATCTCTGGCACTACTAAGCGGTTATTCACATACAGAATAGAATCTCTAACCTGATACTCTGATATATGACCAGCTCTGACCATATCAATCGATTTCTGAACACTCGGATCAGTTCTCTGCGCTTCTTTGATCCTCAAAATCAGATCTGGCTCAATCTGAATCGCAGCAAGTCGCAACGGTCTACTCTCTGTATCAAATGTCAATCCAGACAAGCAACAATCCTCTACTAAATTCGATACACCTACAGTCGACAAGGAAAGAGCACATACCTTTCGACTCAAGGCGTCTGCCGCTGCATTCGACTTCCCTGGATAGTACTTGATCTCACAATCAAAATCTTTCAGTAGATCAAGCCATCGTCGCTGCCTCATGTTCAACTCTGACTGAGAAAAGAGATACTTCAAGCTCTTATGATCGGAATAGATCTCAAATTTCTCGCCATACAGATAATGACGCCAGATCTTGAGTGCAAAAACAATCGCCGCCAATTCAAGATCATGAATCGGATAACGAGTCTCGTGCGGCTTCAGCTGTCTAGAGGCGTATGCTATCACGTGCCCTCGCTGCATAAGAACACATCCTAACCCTCTGTGAGATGCGTCACAGTATACAACGAACTCACCTGTACCTGCAGGAATCGTCAAGACAGGCGCACTGGTCAGCCTCTTCTTCAGCTCTACAAAACTAGCTTCACACTCTTCGGACCACACAAATGGCATATTCTTCTGTGTCAACTGGGTGATAGGCTTCGCTATACTGGATAAATCTCGGATAAAACGACGATAATATCCGGCTAGACCCATGAAACTGCGTATCTCAGGCACAGAAGTCGGTCTCGGCCAACTGATCACAGCCTCAACTTTACTCGGATCTACCGCAATACCATCTCCAGAGATAATGTGACCCAAAAAGACAACCTGTTTCAGCCAAAATTCGCACTTGGACAGTTTAGCATACAACTGCTCTTTTCTCAAAGTCTTCAATACAATTCTCAGATGATCTGCATGCTCAGTCAAACTCTTCGAATACACCAAAATATCGTCAATGAACACAATCACAAAATCATCTAAATATCTCTGAAAAATTCGGTTCATCAAACTCATAAACACCGCAGGTGCATTCGTCAAACCGAAAGGCATAACAACAAACTCGTAGTGTCCATACCTGGTTCGGAATGCAGTCTTCGGAATATCAACGTCTCTAACTCGGAGTTGATGATACCCTGATCTCAAATCAATCTTCGAGTATACAGAAGATCCCTGTAACTGATCAAACAAATCATCGATGCGAGGCAAAGGATACTTGTTCTTCACTGTTGCCTTATTCAGCTGCCTATAATCAATACACAGTCGCATCGAACCATCTTTCTTTCTAACGAAAAGCACCGGAGCACCCCAAGGAGATACACTAGGTCTGATATATCCCTTGGACAAAAGATCCTCCAACTGTGCTTTCAACTCTTTCAGCTCTATCGGTGCCATCCTATATGGAGCTCTCGAGATAGGAACACTGCCTGGCACAAGATCAATGCTGAAATCAACCTCTCGAACTGGAGGCAACCCTGGAATTTCGTCAGGAAAAACATCTGCAAACTCGCAAACCACTGGCAAATCTGCCAATGCTGGGCTCGACTTCAGTAGATCTACTGAATATACAAGAAAGCCCTATGCTCCTCTTTGAAGCAGTCTACTCATAGTCAGAGCAGATACTAAGGGAATCCGAGATCTGGAACCCTTGCCGTAGAATTTCCACTCATCTGTCATGTCGGGTCTGAATTTGACAATCTTGTGGAAACAATCTACAGTGGCCCTGTACTTGGTTAACATGTCTATGCCAACTATACAGTCAAAATCAGCTAAACCAAGTACTACACAATCAAGATCAATCTCATGCCCCTCAAACTGAAGCATACAGTGTCTAACAGTAGTCACAGATATCAAACCACTTCCCAACGGAGAAGCTATAGACACTACTGTCGACAACGACTCAACAGGCAATGAATGTCTCAATGCAAAATGTTCAGATATGAATGTATGAGATGCCCCTGTGTCAATCAACACATATGCAGGATAACCGCAAAGAAAACAGTTACCTGCAATGACGTCATCTGGCGCCTCCTGCGCCTGCTCCTCTGTCAGGGCAAAAACACGTGCCTGCTGTCTGGGAGGCTGACTCACCGTCTGACTACCTCCTGGTCTCTGTTGGGTCTGTGTAGAGGGTGGCTGGAAGGAGTGTACAGAAGATGCCTGTCTCTCCATCTGTGGCGCTGGTGCTGATGATCCGGTGCTCTGGAATCGTTGTGCACCTCTCTGGGGACAAACTCTGGCGAAATGTCCCTGTTGCCTACAGATGTTGCAGCGTCCCAGAACTCCTTGACACTGCTCCGTCGCATGTCGCCCTCCGCACGAACCACAGTATGCGCCACTATACTCTGACCCCTGACCTCTCTGTCGAGATCCACTCGAACTCGATGAACTACTCCCAGATTTCTTAAACTGTTTTCCTTTAGCCTTCAGAAATTCCTTCTTACCACTACCACTAGCTCCGCTGTCAAAACGAGGAGGAGGTGGTGGAATCTGTACGGTAGTAGGCTGTGGCGGTCTCTGCCCCTGAACACCGTAGGAAGCCCCTCGCTGCCTGATCAAGCCAGCCTCGGCTCCCTTCGCTCGGTTCAGTGCCTCTGAAAAAGTACTAGGCCGGCCCGTGTTCACCAGGGTAAAGACATCGGGATTCAATCCGTTGATGAACTGATCGGCCACTGCCTCGTCGTTCCCTGCCACATGAGGTGCAAATCGTAGCAATGCAGAAAATTTAGCCACATACTCCTCGATGTTCCACTGTCCCTGCTTCAGATTCGCAAATTCAGCTCCTTTATCATTTCGGTAGGAAACGGGGAAGAAGCGCTGATAGAACTCATCCTTGAAGACTTTCCACGTAATGTCAATGCCTCGGTGCTCCAAGGCTCTCTTCGTAGTCAACCACCAGCTCTTGGCAACCTCTTGCATCTGATGCCCTATCAGTTTTACACGTCGCTCATCAGTATATGCCAAAGACTCAAACAACATCTCGATATCATCAAGCCAGCTCTCGCACTCTACTGCACTCTCTGAACCCTTCAGGGTAGGCGGATGGAAAGACTGAAATCTCTTCAATAAGGTCTCCATCGGCGTAGCAGTGACATCCATCTGTGCACCTGATGTGCTACCCTGCTCTGGCTGTGGTATACGTCTAGGCGGCATAAATCTGATTATCACACTGATTAGTACACAATCAATATCATCTGTCTCAGCCCTCCTCTGATCATAGACTCTGATCGAGAATCGGTTCTGATTCAGGCTTGAAATGCTGTAAATCAATTCAGATAATACAACACAACATATAATAGGGAAAGCAATAATCATGCTAGCATCTCAAAAGCAAGGAAGATGACTCGATCTACCCCGCTCATTCTATTCTATCTCAGTCTACAGAACCTACTGCTCTGATACCACCTGTTGTGGGGACCCGGGCTCTAACTCAATTCTTTTGGGATTTAGTTGGATCTTTGTTCGAAAATGTGGGTCAAAATTTTGCTTTTAACATTAATTTAAATGTATAACTAAAGCATATCATGTCTTGATATTAAATAAACAACATAATATACATACATGTCTGTTTGGTAAACTCATACGCTAGTGTTCAAATCCCAACTACAACATAAATAGTACAAGTCAAAAGGAAAACACTAGAAATCTTCAACGCCCGTGATCTCCACGCTACGTCTTATTCCTAGACTTCGGTCAACTCTGTATCGAGGGTCTACACATATAGCAAATCTGCTCCTATGCGTCGATACACCGAAACGTCTAGTTTTGGCAAGTCTGCCAATATCTCCTATCTCAGGACTCGAATCTAACTCAATAAACAAAACATTACATAATCAAATGTAATAACAATCTAGTATGTGATTTAGGGAAACTCGTATCAAATCTGAATCGAGTTGTGCAATCCCGTGACCACATGAATTATACCTTTCGTCGCACTGTCTGTGTCGTAGTCGAAGTCTCGAATACCAAATAGCCAATATAAATCTGAAATGGCATAATCAATGTGTACTCTATCAATATACATCTCAACCAATTCAATATACAAGACTGATATCGGTTTCAACATAATTCGACGGCGTAATGGCGTAATTCTTCGATACCGCTCAGCTCAATAATATCATACTCAATCACAATCAACTCGTAATCTCATCTAACATCAATATACATGCTGAAATCTGCATATGCTCAACACAATACATGCTGAAAAATCGAACAATAGCATACTGTGTCCGAAACTCAATCTGACAACGAATATACGATGCTCTATATCTCAAGACTACATATTCGAACTCAAATCTGAATTTCCTCAACACATAAATATCAAAACATGCTAGAAATGAACAATACTTACATCCTTTCGTAGCCAACGATGCAAGGATCACAAATCTGAACTCGGAATATAAATCGGATGGCTAAATCATTCAAACTCTCAAGTTAAAGATCAAAAGAATGAAAGCTCCTCCCTCTAAGCTCTCTCGGTTCTCTCATTCTGAAATAGAAGGAATGAAAGACACATATCATATATTGCATGCAAAAGGGACGAGTGTTATGTTTTCCAATTGACACGCACTATCGCGGGTGCGGCAGCATAAGGGCGCGGGTGCGCTGTGCTCTCGGCAGCAATGCATTTTCCTAAATGTCGATCACCGCGGGTGCGACGCTTGCATCACCGCGGGTGCGGTCTCACCACCGCGGGTGCGGTCTTACACGCACCGCGGGTGCGGTGTTGTTTCACACATTTCCCTTAATTTTCTGTCACCTACACCGCGGGTGCGGTAGTCCTAGCACCGCGGGGGCGGTGTGGCTTCGGCCATGCTTCAAAAATTCCACTCTAAATGTCATGCATTACCATAGCTTCGAGTCAACATCAATGACAACCAATAATTCTCGAGCCTTACAGGGCTCCAGGCATAGCGATGGATTTTGGACCGTCGCTAAATTTAGCGAAACCGTCGCTGATGCAATTTTAGCGACGGCCGTCGCTGATGCAATTTTAAACCGTCGCTGATTCAATTGTAGCGACAGTTGTGTAAAACCGTCGCTAATTTAAATTTTGCGACATTTTTGATATATATTCCGTCGCTAAATATTATGTTGCTACGACGTGGAGCACACGTTTTCAGCGTCCGCGCTTCGTAAGCGCGGATTGGGTTATTTTTGCAAACGTTTTTTTTAAAATTATTTTGAAATTAATTTTAAAAATTAAATTATTTTTTAAAAAAACCCTATATATGCCATGTTTGTGAGCTCTCTAATTCTACTTTATCTAATTTTATACTTTTATCTATGTATTAATTAGATTTTTTTCATTTAAAGAATTGTTCGTGATTTAATATCTCACATGTCAATAGACTATTGTTTCATACATAATTAGCATCGCAAGACCACGTATTTTCTCTCTTTTTTTCCTAAAAAATTTAATTTGTCTCTAGTAATTTTTGAATTTAGTCGAGTGGAAAGCTCAACCAAGGTGTCATAATTCCCAACATTTGAGTATAGTTCATAGGACGAAGAGATATTTTTTGAGGACCTTATACTCATTATGACTAGCATTGAATGTACTGGTATTCAACTTATCGATATCTCAAATCAATGATGGGGTCTCTTTCGTACCTAAATGGGGTACCAAAATCGGATTGAACCGTTTGTCATGTTATTGTTCCCTTAAAGTTCTGGAGTAAGACATCGATTTCTCAATAAGATCAATTTCTTTTATTGTATGATGGACTCTCCTGAAAAACATTAGCGCGCGTGTAAACGAGTTGCTCTACCAACTGAGCTATAGCCCTTAGTGCTTGTGATACATATTTTATCATGTATATAATTTCTTGTCAAGATCAATATTCTATGATCCAACATCATAAATTTTTGAATGGTATTGCTTATTAAGCAATATTTTATTTATCATCCATCCAGGGGATGGGTTTCATTTCGTTCTCTTTGGGATCATATGTTTACCGACTCCGTGAGAGTCATCAGATGGCGAGATTGGGTACAATTGCAACGCTTGTAGGAGTCAGTGCATTATAGTCGGGAATTCACCTATCACCTACGGGTGTGGATATTCTGTGTGATCTGATGAAATAATAGTACATGGAATATCTGGCCAGAGTATCAAATGTACGTTAGAGAAGGAGTTTTCCAATTGTATATTCGATGCCACTATTTCTTCTCAAATAATTGTCACGTAGTTATCGAATTCTTATGCAACCCTCGATGAACCAATGGTTGCAGATTCGATCGAGATATATGAGATGAAAGGACCTTACTATACTTTAATCATAACTGAATGGTTCTTGCAGGCAATATCAATGATATGCTACTAGACGCTCTTACCATGATTCGATGGGTTTTATCAGAGATATGATTTCTGACATTCTCATGATCAATTGTTGATACATGGAATGGGGAAAATTAGGGTAAGCTCGAATAAAAGATTATGTCTTGAATCACAAAAAGTTGTGAACACATGGCTAGCTGTATCCCTGAACTATTGAAGGTCACACAAGCACTGGATCATTTGTTCCCGTGGAGATAAAATAAATTCAAGGAGTTGAATTTATATAAAATAGTAAATTCAAAGAGTTGAACTTATGATATTTAATTTGAAGGGAATAAATTCAAAGGTGTTGAATTTTTAAAATATGATAATTTAATTTATTAAACTCAAAAAGTTGATTTTATTAAATAATAAATTAAATATAGTGGAAACTATGTTTAATGGGTTTGTAGGAGTACAAGTCCAACATACTAAATAATTAAAGTTCTTAATGGACCTTTTATTAATTGATTAAACTAATTGGACTAGCTCAATTAATTAATCAAACTTATTAATGTTAATTAAGAGGCCCAAATATTATATTATGATAATTAGGTCATGAAGGCTTGTTTTAAGTAAGAGACTCAAACCCTAGCCTCATAACTCACCATATTTTCAAGAAAGCCTCCCCCTCTCCTTTTAAATTTTCGGCCACCCTCTTGGAAAAAAAGGATTGAGCCGTCTCTCGAATTTTGCTCTCCTACATCGAAAGTTCTTCTAAATATTCTAGTGTTATTTGGAAGAAGAACTAATCTTCTAGTCGTGAACCTGATTCGAAGATTGAAGAAAGGAGATTTGAAGAACGTATGTGAGATTTACAACAAGAGCTACGTTCGTTAATACCGGCGTAGTTGGAGCCAAGTGAAAAATTCACTAAGGTAAAAATTTTCAAATGTCCTATGTGTGTTTATTCAATTCAAACTATACGAGTGCTCAAACAATATCTTGAATGTCAAGATTTAATTTTTTTTTTTTAAACTTCAGCTGTGAAAGGAATTAAATTCCTTGATATAATTTCCTTTTTAATATCTCTAATGTTTTGCCTTTCTAGACTTGAGAATAATCTCTAATTTATGATGTGATCTCCTGTAGATTTGGTATTCGATATGAGAGTCATAATATCTTTAATATATGGAATCTCATATCTTTAAGATATGAGATCTTTATTCTTTAAGGAGTTTTTTTCTAATAAAACTCTGTGTGTGCTTTAATAGGATACAAGGGTGAAAAAGGAGTGGGCGAGATACGAAGGAGTTCGAAGAGTTTTTCGAGACTGTAGCCATCTCGTGATTGATAACTTGTTGCTGTGAAGTGCTGCCAACATCTGAAGACAACACCTAATCACGGTTGTGATTAGTGTGTTGAGTCTCGAAGATTTTTCACTTCTCGGTTGATGCATCTGACATAGTTTTGTTATACGGTTTGTTAGAGGTGTAGGATGCAATTTGTTACTCGCCTTTATAAGGGAGTTGTTTGATTCTTTCACTAGTATTGGTTTTTTTGTAAACTTACAAGTTTTTCTAGTGAATTATTTTGCCCTAAGGCACCGCACAAGTATTTGATACTTGTGCATAATTTATATATCGTCTCTCTTATTATTATTATAATTCAAGTTGTGTGTTAACTTCTTAAACTGAAACTTCTTCTGCGTGTTGTCGTGAGTGTTACAACATCCACGCACAACACCTACTTTCTGATACACACAACAATTACCCTCATCACACTCACACTGTGGGAACAAAACTTTCAATTGGTATCAGAGCCTCCACTTGACGCTACTAAGTGAGATCCTGTTTTGTTTTGTTTTCACAGAAAAAAATGGAAGCATCAACAAACACTGTTTTTAGACCTCCCGTGTTGGATGGTTCAAACTATGCTTTGTGGAAAGTAAAGATAAGGGTCTTTATAAAATCTATTGAAGAAAGAGCTTGGCTGCGTGTACTTGATGGTTGGAGCCCACCAAAGATCGAGGATGCTGATGGAGACTCTCGGCTCAAACCCGAAAGTACATGGACAATTGATGAAGTGCAAACTTCAAATTTTAATTCCAAGGCTCTCAATGCTATATTTTCATCAGTTGACACAAGGATGTTTAACCTAATCACCAGTTGTGTCTGTGCTAAAGAAGCGTGGGATATACTTCAGAAACATTGTGAAGGATCTGAGAGCGTGCGTAAAACCAGGCTAAGGATGGTGACATCAAAATTTGAAAGCTTGAGGATGGAGGACAAGGAGTCTATTCTTGAGTACGATAGCCGGTTGAGACAACTTTCTAATGAAGCTCACAGTCTTGGAGACCCCATGCCCAATGAAAGATTGGTGAACAAAGTCTTAAGATCTCTACCTGAGAGATTTAATGTCAAAGTGTGTGCAATTGAAGAATCTAAAGACACTTCAAAAATCAATGTGGATGAATTAATGAGTTCTCTCAGAACATTTGAGATGAACCTCGATTTACAAAGGAAGGATAAAGGGAAAACAATAGCCCTTGAAGCCTCAACCGAATCTTATGATGAAATCCTTCAAATATCAAAAGAGGTGGAAAAGTCTGATTTAGGTGAAGAATCGATCTCTCTGTTTACTAAGAAATTCGGTGATTACTTGAAGACCATGAAAGAGAAGAAAAAAAGTGGGCAGAAATCTGTGCTACCCAACATCACCACTTCTGCAAAAGCTCAAAAGTTTACTCCTATGAAAGGACAGTTTCGACCAAAAACCGAAGTGCAAATCCAATCAAATGTCAGAAACCTGGATTCAGTGCAATGTAGAGAGTGTTCGGGATATGGACACTATGCCAATGAGTGTGCCAATCGACTTAGGAAAAACAAAGGCATGACTGTCACCCTGAGTGATGAAGAGTCTGATGATGATCAAGGATCAAGTGAATCTGAAAATCACACATCGTTATCTTCTGTGATCAAGGAGAAACGCTTAATGCAAATCAATCCTTTGGGTGTTGCCACAGGTGTTGCAATACCTGGCCGCAACACCTCTTCGAATTCAGTATGTCTTAAATCTACAACCCTTGCGGAGGCAAGTCAGTCTGAAACTCAAGAGGTAGATGATGATGAAGTCACTCTAGAAAGTGTGCAGACGATGTACGAAGAACTATATGAAGACTGGATCAAAAGAACTAAAGGAAATGCAATTCTCTCCAAAGAGAATGCTGAGCTAAAGTCACAAATATCACGACTTGAAGTGATCTTAAGCAAGAAAGATTTTGAATTATGCAAAGTCAAAGAGGAACTTGGAGAAGCAACTCAGATTCTTGCCAAGATGAATTCAAGTTCATCCAAACTTGATTCACTTTTGATGATTGGACAAAATGACAAAGCTGGACTTGGTTATCCGAATAGTCTGTTCGAAATTGGAGAATCTTCCAATACTGAGAGAAAACCAACTGTTTTTGTCAAAAGAAGTGTTGAAACCTCGAATGCTACACAAACTGAAAAAGGTGCTCCATCTAAAAGGCAAATATCTACCAAGAAGTCCAAATCCAGAAAACGCCACTTTATCTGCCACTATTGTTTTAGACCTGGTCATATCAAACCCTACTGCTATTACAAGAGATGGGAATCAGAACAGGTGTTGCCACAGGTGTTGTATAACACCCGGCGCAACACTGCCAACAGAAAACCGACGGTAAAAAGGGTTTGGGTACCAAAGGCTAAGATTCAATGTTCCGTTATTTGTACTTCATTAAAGAATAACATTGCAGGAATATGGTACTTTGACAGTGGCTATTCACGTCACATGACAGGTTCTAAAGACCATTTGATTGACTATGTTGAACTGAGGAGTGGTCATGTGACGTATGGTGGTGGTGCTAAAGGAAGAATTGCTGACAAAGGAACCTTGAATGTTGATGGACTGCCTAATCTACACAATGTGCTTTATGTCGAAGGGCTTAACTCAAACTTAATAAGCATAAGTCAACTTTGTGATGACGGTTTGCATGTTAAGTTTGATAAAGACAATTGTGAAGTGTTTGATAATGCTAATACTCGTATTTTGACAGGTACAAGGTCTGCTGATAATTGCTATCAACTTGGAGAAGACTTAGTATGCAATCATTCAAAGGTCAGTGAATTAAACTTGTGGCATCAAAAATTGGGACATGCAAACTTCAAGACATTAAAGAATCTTGGTAAGTATGATGCTGTGAGAGGTATGCCTAATTTATCCTCTGGAATTTCGTATGTTTGTGGTGCATGTCAAAAAGGTAAGCAAACACGTGTTCCCCATCAAGTGTTGCAACACTTTGGGACAACACAGTGTCTTGAACTCTTGCACATGGATCTTATGAGTCCAATGGAAGTGGAAAGCCTTGGAGGTAAGAAGTATTCATGTGTTTGTGTGGATGATTTCTCTCGCTTTACTTGGGTAAGATTTCTTAGAGAAAAATCCGATACATTTGATGTTTTCAAGAAATTACATGCTAAGATTACTAATCTACATAATCTGAGGGTTGGTAAGATAAGGACCGACCATGGTAAAGAATTTGAAAACTCACACTTTATATCATTTTGTGAAAAGAGAGGGATAACTCATGAATTTTCGGCCCCTAAGACTCCTCAACAAAATGGAATAGCCGAAAGGAAGAATAGGACACTGCAAGAAATGGCTAGGGTCATGTTAAGTTCAAAGAATATTTCAAAGAGATTTTGGGCCGAGGCCTTAAAGACAGCATGTCATATTTCAAATCGTGTGTACTTAAGGAGTGGTTCTACTATGACATCCTATGAAATCATCATGGGAAAGAGGCCGAACCTTAAGTATTTTCATGTTTTTGGGTGTGTATGTTATGTTTTGAATGACCGAGACCATCTTGCAAAGTTTGACTCTAAAAGTGACAAATGTTTATTCGTTGGTTATTCATCTAATAGTCGTGCTTATCGCGTGTATAATCTGAGAACAAGAATGACTACGGAGTCTATTAACGTTGTTTTTGA
This sequence comes from Primulina eburnea, assembly GCF_022965805.1. NCBI lineage: Eukaryota > Viridiplantae > Streptophyta > Magnoliopsida > Lamiales > Gesneriaceae > Primulina > Primulina eburnea. The sequence goes on from NC_133102.1 coordinate 8,910,962, forward strand.
TGATCTTGCAGATCTAACGGGAAAAACAATCGAGGATGATATTGATGGGCTGCTGAACGAAAGTGAGACACTGCCTAACACAGATGTTGCACCCGGTGTTGTAACACCGGAGACAACACCTGCACTGGCAGAATCAAATGATGAACTAGGAAAGTATACTGAGAATGATGACGGTGTAACCAATGAAGAGATTGATATTCCCAGCAAGGTTCAGAAAAATCATCCATCATCTCAGATCATTGGAGAAACATTTGGAGGAATGCAAACGAGAAGAAAGGAGAAGGTAGACTATCGGAAAATGATGGGACTAGTATGCATGACTTCCGTATACTCTCAAGTAAGTCACTCTTGTTTTGTTTCGCTCATTGAACCCAAAAATATAAATGAAGCCTTAAAAGATGAATTTTGGGTTGATGCAATGCATGAGGAACTTGAATAATTTGTTAGGAATGATGTGTGGGATTTGGTTCCCAGACCTTATAATGTGAATGATATTGGAACCAAATGGATTTTTAAAAACAAAACTGATGAATCTGGAATTGTTGTGAGAAACAAAGCTAGGCTAGTTGCTCAAGGGTATACTCAAATTGAAGGAATTGATTTTGACGAGACATTTGCCCCTGTTGCCCGGATTGAATCGGTCAGACTTTTACTTGCTATTGCATGTCACATGGACATAAAATTATATCAAATGGATGTGAAAAGTGCTTTTTTGAATGGCATCTTGAAAGAAGAAGCTTATGTAAGCCAACCTAAAGGATTTGAAGATCCACACCACCCTAACCATGTCTACAAGTTGAAGAAGACACTTTATGGACTTAAACAAGCTCCAAGAGCATGGTATGGTAGGCTTACTGAATATCTGCTTGACTTAGGCTTCAAAAGAGGTGAGTTTGATAAAACCCTTTTTATTCAAATATCGAAGCATGATATTCTTGTGTGTCAAATTTATGTGGATGACATCATTTTTTGTGCTTCTTCTCAAAAGCATGTTGATGAATTTGTTAAATGCATGTCTACCACATTTGAAATGAGCATGGTAGGAGAATTAAGTTTCTTTCTTGGATTGCAAATCAAACAAATGCATGATGGTATCTTTCTATGTCAATCCAAGTATGCCAAGAATTTGGTGAAGAAATTCTCTACCGAGAACACTAAGCACATGAAAACACCAATGGGGTCGACTGAAAAATTGTCCAAAGACGATGTTGCGGCAGGTGTTGACAACACCCAGTATCACAGCATCATAGGCAGTCTTCTTTACTTAAGTGCAAGTCGTCCCGACATCATGTTTAGTGTATGTTTGTGTGCTAGGTACCAGGCTGATCCTAAAGACACTCATCTAAAGGCTGTCAAAAGAATTTTGCGATATATATCTGGAACAGTTGACTTAGGTTTGTGGTACACCAAAGAAACAAACACCAATTTAGTGGGCTTTAGTGATGCTGACTGGGCTGGAAACTTAGATGATAGGAAAAGTACCACGGGTGGGTGTTTTTATCTTGGTAACAATTTGGTGTCATGGTATAGTAGAAAGCAAAATTGTATGTCTTTGTCCACCGCTGAATCTGAGTATGTTGCAGCCGCTAGTTGCTGCTCACAACTTCTGTGGATGAATCAAATGATTAAAGATTATGGATTCAACAGTGACACCTTAATTTTATACCGCGACAATTCAAGTGCAATTGATATTTCAAAAAATCCAGTGCAACACTCTCGAACGAAACACATTGACATTAGACATCATTTTATTCGAGATTTGGTTGAAAAGGGTATGATTCAAATGGAATTTGTTGGAACTGAGAACCAACTGGCTGATATCTTTACAAAACCATTGGATTTTGAGAGATTTTCCAATCTTAGGAAGTCTCTCAGCTTGTGTACACAGTGATCACTCACGGATGTTGTCCTTGGTGTTACAACACCTATGGACAACACTCAGCATGCATGTGCATTTTATTTTTAGGATGCTAGACATATTGCATACATCTTGTTTTGTGTGAAGCCTGTACAAGTGAAGGATACTGAATGGTGCGCTCTCAGTTGTGAATCAAACTTTCTATCAAAATTCTCTAAAGTATGGAATGTGCTCAATCTAAGTCGTAAAGCTGTTGAGGATGTTCGTGTCCTACATGATCTTATCCAATGTAGACAATGACTTAGAAAATACTTGAGCAATAAGGTGAAAAATAGAAAAGAGGAGAAGAATTTCAAAAAAAAAAAATGGAACAAAAACATTGTTTAGAAGAAAATGGAAAAAGCTACCTAGAGGAGTCCAATGAAGACCGTTCTTCTAGTGTGGGAGCTACCACTTCTAAGTCAAAATCCAGATGGAAAAAGCTACCTAGAGGAGTCCCATGAAGACCGTTCCTCTAGAGTGGGAGCTACCATGTCTGAAATAAAAATGTTCAAGAAAGTTTGAGTCCAACTTGTGAGTGTTGCCAAGAGGTGTTGCCAACACCTAACTACAGACTGATCACAGTTTGATCACATGCGTGTATATTTCATTTTTTTTTATCATATTTTAGGCATAAATTTAAGTCATTCATACTACTGCTTTGTGAATTCATCATGTCCAGTGGGCTACCAGCTTTTAATTCATGATATTCGAAAAGAACCTAACCAACTTAATTTTGAAATACCTTGATATATAACGGTTAGTGGGGTTAATTCGATGTGGCGTTTCATCCTGGCTGATCTTCTTGAAAGAATGATTACACTGTCTCAGAAAGTTACCGTTGGAGTAAAAACGGATTTGGAAAGATGCCGGAGTTGAGGCTCATCAGAATGTTACCGTTGGAGGGGTGTGCTTAAATATTTAGGGATAAATAAGGAACAAATTTACGGCTTACTATTTTCCCTCATATTCTAAAATCTCTCCTACCCTAACTATTTGTTTTCTTTCTCGCGCAATAGTATCTGTGTTCTTCGTAATTTTCTGTCTTCTTCGAACTTCCCTACTTTGTTGTTCTCTATTTCGCAGATGGCTGGCTTTGATCCTCAAGACATTAGGAGTGAAATGGCTGCGAGCATGGGCGACAAATCACCTGACACAACACCCACAGCCGCAACCGATGTTGTGGGCATGGAAATTGTGGGTGTACCAGAAGAACCAATCCCGCTGGAAATGATCGCTCCTGGTGAACCTGGGAACGAAATCAATGTCGAGGATCCCCCAAATTTTGAGGCCGTGAATAGAGCCTTTCCCCCTGTTCCTATGCGCCGTAAGTCAAAGAGACAAGCAGGGTTCGATCCTGACTTTGTCCCTACCAAGAAACCAAGGGCATCCACCGTCCCATTTATTCTGGACCCTGATTTCTCATCTGGAGACGACTCCAATGATGATGATTTTGAGTTGGTGGCTCGCCCCAAACCACCTGTTGCTGCTAAGGAATCTGGTTCTACTTCTGGTAGTCAAAAACCAAACCCCATCACGGACTCTCATGAAGCTACAGAAGAACAATCTCCTGGTGAACCTGAAGATGATGAACAATCTTTGGCAGAGTTTCTTGCTCAGCTCAAAGAAGATAAGGCCGCCCGAAAACAAATGGCTAAGGAGGATGAACATGACTCGGAAATGATGAAGGAATTCGAGCAAAACCGGCCTGGTGCCTCTGATGACTCCTCCTCATCGTCTGTATCTGACTTTGAATCTGAGGAACAAGGTGATGATGCATCTGAGGACATTGACTCTGAATCTAGCGAGTCTTCTGAAGATGATGCTACTGATGATGCTGCCGGTGTTGAGGGGAATGTTGACAACACCGAGCACAACACTGACTCTGCTGATTATGATCTCAGTAAGTCCTTCTCCCCGAAGTTTTATTCAGAAGAGGCCTTGGCATTATGGCCCTTATTTATTCATCGAGAGTTGATTGAAGAGAAAAACATTGATTTTGATGCCTATGGAAAGCATAATTTGATTGAGTTCTTGAAGAGCCAAAGGATGCTCTCAACTGTCACCGCAGTCATGCCCTACTGTCGCCGAGTTGTGTTGGAGTTTTATTGCAATCTTTTGAGGAGTGTGGCAGATGAGGACTCGGTGAAATATGGCAGAGTGTTCGTTCGGGATCGGATTTACAATTTCTCACCGACTGTGATCAATGCATTTTATGACACCCCAGATATTGAAGAGGCTGAAGAGGATCTGGACATCCATGTTGTTACCACTGTGCTTACTGGAGGTGCGGTCCAAGTTTTCCCTGATCATCCCAAGAAGTTGAGTGCCGCCAATCTCACCTCTTTCTTTTCTGTGTTACACAAAACCGCTATTTGGAACTGGACTCCATCGACCAACACTACCGCGGTCACTCGATCACAGGCCATGATGCTATTTGCTATTGGAACCGGGCGGGCCTTTAACTTTGGAAAGCTGGTATTCAAGACTTCATTGCAATATGCTGAAGGTGACTTCAAGAAAACCAAGCTGCCTTACCCTTTGCTAATCTATGGAATCTTGGAATCTCAAGGTTTCATTCCGGATATTGATGAAGAGCTCTGCCCTGTTGGCGATTCCCTAAAGATTTCACCAGCTTACTTCAAAGGCAACCGAAGAATCGATCTGCCTTGGCTGGGTTCGAGTGTTGCTGCAGATGTTGGCCACACTGCTGAAACAACATCTGAGCCTCTGCCGGACACTTCTAGTCTTCCCCCTACACCTCCTGCTGGCTATGTTACGCAATCTCTCTCTTACATTCAAGCTCAGATTGCGTATGGTCCCCAACAGATTGCTCATGCCAAGAAGATCATTGAACATTATGAAAATCAAGTGGCAGATTATGAGCTTTTACTTGCTACTAGCATCCATTCTGGACAAAAAGAGGGAGTACATGATACAGCCGGAACCAGTGGAGCCAAAAGAGATGATGATGACAGCAGTAATGCTGGATAAAGAAGATTTTGAGTGTTTCTTTTGTTTTTGTCTCTCTTGATGGTTCTAGTCCTTCTTACTTTAGTTGTCCTAAAGTCCTTTTATTTTCTCTAATCTTTGTTCCTCCTGATTAATGAAATGAACTGTTTCGGTGTTATGATCTGAATGTTGCAACATCTAACATACAACACCTGTGATATTTTTCATTAGGGGAAGGCTTAACAGCAGAATTCAGGGGGAGACAACTAAGTTGGCTGAGTCACTGATTTGCTAACTCAGGGGGAGTTGAGCCGTATAACCATGTTGGGGTGTTTTGTCCAGAAAGGCAAAAAAGGGGAGATTGAAAGGAATTAAATTCCTTGATATAATTTTCTTTTTAATATCTCTAATGTTTTGCCTTTCTAGACTTGAGAACAATCTCTAATTTATGATGTGATCTCGTGTAGATTTGGTATTCGATATGAGAGTCATAATATCTTTAATATATGGAATCTTATATCTTTAAGATATGAGATCTTTATTCTTTAAGGAGTTTTTTTCTAATAAAACTCTGTGCGTGCTTTAATAGGATACAAGGGTGAAAAAGGAGTGGGCGAGATACGAAGGAGTTCGAAGAGTTTTTCGAGACTGTAGCCATCTCGTGATTGATAACTTGTTGCTGTGAAGTGCTGCCAACATCTGAAGACAACACCTAATCACGGTTGTGATTAGTGTGTTGAGTCTCGAAGATTTTTCACTTCTCGGTTGATGCATCTGACATAGTTTTGTTATACGGTTTGTTAGAGGTGTAGGATGCAATTTGTTACTCGCCTTTATAAGGGAGTTGTTTGATTCTTTCACTAGTATTGGTTTTTTTGTAAATTTACAAGTTTTTCTAATGAATTATTTTGCCCTGAAGTACCGCACAAGTATTTGATACTTGTGCATAATTTATATCTCGTCTCTCTTATTATTATTATAATTCAAGTTGTGTGTTAACTTCTTAAACTGAAACTTCCGCTGCATGTTGTCGTGAGTGTTACAACATCCACGCACAACACCTACTTTCTGATACACACAACAAGCACCCTCATCACACTCACACTGTGGGAACAGAACTTTCAAGCTGCGTTTGGTCACGAGAGAACACAGATCACAACAGTTTTATGTGGTTCGTGATCACCTTCGAGCCATCTATAATCATTTTGGATCCAGATTTAACATCTGTGTGGAACTTCTTGCTATTCTACTATGTGGTTCGGAACTTTTCCAGATATAATCAATCTTGTTACATTTTTTTACGAAATCTTGCTACATTTTCATCACTCATATATTTCACGAGAAAAAATGCTTTGACGGATGTTTGGGCAAATGTCTTTGAGCGTCAGTATCACCTTCATCGAGAAGACATGCTTGATATTCGTGGGTAAGGATTGTGTTTTTACTAGCGTTAGGGTATTTAATGTCCTAATGATGAGAAACTCGAAACGATCACAAGAAGCGACATGGGTCGGTCGTGCTACGAACCACAAGAATCCAAATCGACACAGGTTTACGACACCAAGAAAGTTTTCAAATTAGATCTCACAACAAATACAGACACAGAATAAAACATCGACATAGCAAGACTCAAAAACTATACAAGAAACACGATGAAACCTAAAACAAAATTAAACACAAACAAATATGAACATGATAATATTGAGATGAAACCTCGAATCACTTATTAGCGAAGCAAGAACTAGGGATGTCAATAGGTTGGAATGATTCAGGTACGATTTCATATAATCTGTCCTTATCTTCTTTTATTATATCAATATTTATCCTTGTCAAGTGTTCGACTTTCATACTCATCCCCTTATCTGTCAGAGAATCGAATATACATATCCTAACTTAAATATTTTATCACTGAATGGTTGGTGGCAAATGGTGGTAGATGACATGCATATGGGCGAAAGGTTGGACGAAACATTGTCAATGTGCATAAATTTCAATGTTCAGACGCGAAGTTTTTCATTTGTTCACACGAGGAAGAACTTCTATAAATAGATGCATTCATCCATCATTTCAAGTATCCCAAAATCCTCAATTCTCAAGTTTCTCTTAGTACATTCATAACATTTGACACTGTATAATATTTGTGAGATACTTGTTCTCCTATATTAAGAGAGTGAGTGTTCTCTTTAAAATACAATGAGATGTTTTAACCCACAAAATATTATAACGGAATTCTTTTCATTTTTCCCGTGATTTTTATCCTAATAATATTTAGTTGTTTTTCAATCAAATCTCGATATTCAATTTATTCTTTATTTCATATTTATATCTCAAAATGGCGTACCTGAGACCAACAAGTGGTATCAGAGTTTTGGTTTAAAATTTTTTAAAATTATGTGTATGCTTTATAATTGCAGCCTTGATTGATCTTCGACATCAGAAAAGTTTTTTATGAATTTTTTATTAAGGCGAGATTATTTTGTTTATTCAACTATATTATTGTAGATAGAATGTCGAAAAGGTACGAGCTAACGAAGTAAAATGTGAACAATTTTATGCCGTGGAAAAAGAAAGATACAAAAAATTTTAAGAAATGAAAATTGTTTGGCGACTATTGAAATAGACCGAGAGAGATCAAATTTGATAAGTGAGTACTTTCAAGTATGTCTGAGACAAAGACGACAAAAGTTATCGGGGAAACTTTGACAAAAATATATGAGATTCCACAACAAAATTTTTCTAAAGAGAAGACTTTATACTATTCAAATGCCGGGATCTTCATCAATGACCTATCATATCAACACATTAAATACTGTATTTTCCTTACTAACTCTATGGGGAATATAATTGAGGAAAAAGAACGTGCAAAGCTTCTACTTCAAAGTCTACTAGATTCATATTATTAACTTATCATCAATTTAACTAACAATATCCTTATGGGGTGTGGTGAAATATTATTCAGTGAAGCATCAACAGTAGCAGAAGGTAGAAAATTGTTTGTGTTGTATGGATTATGGATTCAGGAACGACGTGGAACATGACGTCTCGTAGAGAATGGTTCGATCACTATGAACATATTTCAAGAGGATTCACATTCATGAGAAATGATCAAGCCTTAAAAATTGATAGGGTCAGTACCATCAAAATAAAAATGTTTGATGACACTTCACACCATACATGAGATATGACATTTAAAGGGTCTGACAAATAATATTTTGTCGTTGGGTAAATTGGATGATATTGGGTGCAAAATCCGTATCGAGAACGAAATCATGAAAATTTTGAAAGGCGCTCTTGTGTTTATGAATGCGGAAAGGTTACTGCAAAACTATATTTATTTTTGGAAGAAACACAAAAAGAGACGAACTAGTGGTTGCATCAATTAGTGTATGAGAAAAATGAACAATGTTATGGCATAAAAAAGCTCGTGCATATGCCAGAACAAAGGTTGAAAATTCTCTCAGAATAGAAGCTGCTCCCTGGGCTTACGAAAGTCAGTTTACCATTTTGTGAGCAATGTGTTACCAACAAACAACATACTTTAAAATTTGGTATTTCTACTGGCAAAACTAAAAACATAATGGAGTTGATTTATTTTGATGTTTGGAAAGCATCGATTGTATCCCTAAGAGGAGAAATATACTTTGTCTTGTATATTGATGATTTCTTTTGGGGATGTTGGGTATATCGAATCAAGATGAAATAAGATGTTTTTCCAAACTTTAAAGATTTCAAAGGTCACGCTGAACTTTATTCTGACAAGAAAATCAAGTGTTTGAGGACTGAAAATGGAGAAGACTATACCAGTGATGAATTTGATACATTTTTTCAACATAAGGACATCAAAAGACAGTTAACTGCGGCTTACACACATCAACAAAGTGGAGTAGCAAACTGGATGAACAAAACTTTGTTAAAATGAAAAAGAGACATGTTGAAGACTGCGGGCCTAACCAAGTCAATTTGGGTGGAAGTAGTCGAAACCACTTGTTATATCATCAATCGTTCTCCTTCAGTGGTGATTGATCCGAAGACTATGATGGAAATGTGGACTGGGAAGCCGAATAATTATTTTCATTTACATATATTTGGAAGTCATGTGTACGTTTTATAGAATGAGCAAGAAAGATCAAAGTTGGATTCAAAATCCAGAAAATGTATCTTCTTGGGTTATGCTGATGAAGTAAAATAGTTTCGCTTGTGGGATCCTATTATCCACAAGCTTATAATCATCAAGGACGTTATCTTCGAGTAAGATAAAATAAAGGAAGAAAAAGGCACACTCAATTCACAAACTATCATAATTTAGGTGGAAAATAAGATAAAACAATATCAAATTTATTGTGAAGTAGTACCTGAAGGATCGTTTGCAGAGCACCTTGAGGTGCTTCAAACAAAATATTATCCAAGAGCTACAATAAGTCGTGTTCAAAGAATGTATACACTGATGAATTAGATCGAGTTTGGTATTAAACCAAGCGGAAAACACTCAAAATAATTCTACATAAAAACACTGATATATTTTTTATATCATGTGTAAATGAATAACTGAAAATAACATGAATCAGTTGAGACATATATCAATTCAATTATGGTGAAAAACTGAACCGACAGATTCTCTTACTGGTTAAATCAGTTTGAAAACAATAGTTAAACAATTAAATATAAAAGATATGTTTATGGATGTTCGTAGACTTCAACTGCTCCTACATCACCCCTTCTACCACCTCGGGTAAGATCCGCTAGAAGACTTTGATTAATTACAGCAAGTGTAATAACCCACCCAGCTTAGGACTTACCCACTGCCTAACTGAACTCCTAGACTAGACTGAAAGCAGCACCTTCCAGACAACACTTGTTTAACATCTGTGTGTCAAAAACTACATACACAAGTTTATTGTCTTTGTGCAAGACTAAATTTGAGTGATAGTGTGTGTGCGTGTGTGAGAACTTGAACAAAGAAAGCACCACGAAGGTGTTCTCACACACTGAGAGAAGTAAGCTTCTAAACTAAGCTGATATGACTGAGTGTTCCCTCTGGGAAGATTGCTTCTTGTAAGCTGATAAGTAAATAAGCGTGCCCTTTCTTTCTATTTTCACACACTCTTGTTTGTGCTCTCTATTTGTTGATGGTCTTGAACTTGTATATATAGAGGCATTGACACCATACTTCGAGACTCATCCCATGTGATCATTGCAGCTTTGAATGCGTTCTTTGGTTTATGTGAATTGACTTTTCTGACATGCCTCCAGGAATATCTCGGCTTTAATCTTTGCTGTAACGTCCATTATTGTACTTTTGAACGCAAAAATGCTTTGTATCTTTGTGCGTAGTTGGAATCCACTAAGATAAGCTTGTCTTGATCTGCAACTGATTGATTCCTAGCTGATGTTCCAAACTGGTCATCTCAACTAATCCTCAGTTGGGCTGGTGAAATCAGTTGACTCATCAGTTTAACTGATTTCACTCTTTCGTTGAACTGGTCAACTAGGTTCTTCATCAGTTGAACTCTTCATCAACTGGCCGGGCTTCTGAAGATCTTCTTCTGAATCTTCTATCAGCTGGAGAATCAGTTGAACTGTTCTTTGATATGTCATTTGAAATGATTCAGTTTGGTCGATCAGTTGGTGTTTTCAGTTTATGTCTCGATAGCTTCAGTTTTACCTCGCTTAACTGATTAGTTCGAAGCCTCATCAATTCCAGCTACCTGCACACTAAAGTAAATCATTAGAAACAAAATAACAAATTTCGTTACCATCAAAATCAAGATTGCGAACATGAAATGTTCCAACAAGTACCAGAGCACAAGGAACCAGAAAATGTTGAGTCTTAAGGTTTCCAAGTTAGGTAGTAAACTTGAGAGAGAAGACTACCAGGTTGGATTTCAAATTATTTCACTGAAAGTGATATTGCATATTGTCTATTAACAGAGGATGATGATTCATCGAGTTTCCATGAGGCTACTCAAATCTCGAATGTATCCCTGAGGATGACCAAAATGTAAGAAAAAAATGAGACATTAGACATGAATAAAACTTGGGATCATGTTACACTACCATGAAAGAGGAAATTCATTGGTAATAGATGAGTCTATAAGATCAAGTGTGATGAAAATAATCAAGTGGAGTGGTATCATGTTAAATAGGTAGTAAAACAATATGCTCAGAAAGAAGGTGATATGTGTCGTTTTTACGTGTTTTATTGCATTGGTTTAGTTGTGTTTGCATGGTGCATGTATGCATTTCGTTTACTTTCTGTTCATTTTAGAGTAAATATTTGCATTTTATCCTATCTCACTCGGGCGTGATTAATTTGCAGGAAAAAAGGCCGGAACAACCAAAAATCGGAGCCAAGTGCCAAGTCAAGACAAAAAGGACAGAAGGATTGGCGCTCGGGCGGTGAAATTCTACCGCCCGAGCGCGAGATGAAAGCCCCGAAGGAACTTCGACAGAAAGGTCGGCGCTCGAGCGGTAGTTTTCTACCGCCCGAGCGCGAATGCTGCATATGCCAAGGAAAATTACAGAGAATGTGGCGCTCGAGCGGTACTTTTCTACCGCCCGAGCGCCACCTATTTTTGGAAAGTGTTATTCGCGATGTCTTGCCTTATTTGATGATGGGGAACGATATGGTAAGTCTGGGAGACGAATTGGGGGGAAGATTCAGAGATTTCAGACATATTTTGAGAGCCAAAAAAGGGATTTTGGAGAACTTTTGCACTTGGATTGAAAATTCGACGGTTTCCGGGCATCGTTCTTCGCAGATTTCGTCACGCCTAGTATTTCTAGTTTATTTTCCTTTGTTTAAACATTGTTTTGCTTATTTTAATTATGAATTCTAGTAGCTAACTTTCATATTTGTTGGGATTAAAGGGGATCCTACCCCAAACTTTTAGTTGATTAATTCATATTTTGAGTTGTGCTTTATTCTTGATTACACTACGATTGTTATTGTGTCATTTGAGCATAGCTAACTTTTACGACGATTTTATATCACGAGTGAGTTCGAGAGAATAACTAGTGATAGGATCGAGTAGTATAATCTGCGGATCAACAATTTGCATAGACATATGAAATTGGATACGTGCCGATAGTCATAGTCCTTAGAGTCGAAAACTAGGGGATTTCATCAATCGAAATGCGGTTCATTCTTGATAAATGATTAAAGACATTTAATTACTTCATTGAGTGAATTAGTTTGGCATAGCTCGAGAGAGTGTGTTCAATTAAATAGGAAATCCTGTCGGAAGCGTAGAACACAATCGAACGAATTAATTAATTAATAAGGGGTAGGTGAACCAGAATTCCCAACAAATTCTTTTATCATTTGAAATTTAATCCATTGATTTAGCATTCATATTTTATCATTTAATCTTTGAACTTGTTTATTTAATTTTCTTGCATTTTAGTAGTTATAAACAAACAACCAAACTTCGTCGCTAAAGTTTCAATAACTAAAATAATACTTGTTAAATACAGTCTCCAGTGGAACGATACTCGTATTCATATACACTATACTATTACTTGACATCGTGCACTTGCGATTACATTTTGAGCATACAAAATCATATTTTCTTGGGGAATTCATAGTGCAAGTTTTGCTCGATCAAGTTTTTGGCGCCGTTGCCGGGGACTGTTAATCTACAATTATATTCTTAGTTATGTTCTTTAGTGTATTTTATTTTTACTGAACTAACACTCCATATTTTGATTCAGATATCTCTTCCGGTGCATGCCAAAGTCACTTGACTTGGAGCTTGAGTGTGACCCTGAAATTGAAAGGACTTTCCGCAGGCGAAGACAACAGCAAAGACTTAAGGAACTGATGGAGAGGCACGAACAAGAGCAGGAGGCAGAGCGCCAAAACGAGAGACGAATTGAGATGCCACGCCGCATACCCATGTTAGAGTATGCCCAACCTTCTTTGGATGGTGCACGCCCCAGCATTGTGAGGCCGATTGTGCGGGCAAACCAATTCGAAATAAAACCAGCCATTATCCAGATGATTCAGAACACCGTCCAATTCGGAGGAACTGCTGTGGACGATCCAAACACACACATCGCGGATTTTCTTGAGATTTGCGATACCTTTAAATTTAATGGAGTTTCTGATGATGCTGTTAGACTGCGTTTATTTCCTTTCTCTTTGCGTGATAAAGCTAAAGCTTGGTTAAATTGTTTACCTGTAGGTTCGATCGCTACATGGGAGGACATGGCGAAGGCGTTTCTTATCAAATACTTTCCTCCATCAAAAACCATGAAGCTGCGAGCTGACATTACAACATTTGCTCAGTTCGATCAAAAGTCACTATATGAGGCGTGGGAGCGTTTCAAGGATCTATTACGAAGATGCCCACATCACGAGTTACCACTTGGGTTAGTCGTTCAAACTTTTTATTACGGTTTGCTTACTCCTAACCGTACTATGATAGATGCTGCAGCGTGTGGGAACCTATTGAGGAAGACTGCGGAAGAAGGATATGAGATGTTGGAGGAGATGGCTGCTAGCAGTTATCATCCTCAATCTGACAGAAACAACCAGCGGAGAAGTGCAGGAGTGCACCAGGTAACTGATTTTTCTGCTATTACTGCACAACTTGATGCTTTAAACAGGAAAATAGATGGCTTGAACTTGGGTGGCACGGCTATGCGTTTGCAAGAGGTATTCTGTGAGAAATGTGGAGGTGAGCACTATGTGAAAGACTGTCAAGATGACAATCCATTCTATGTGCCCGAAGGAGCACCTGTGCATCAAGTGGGAGTCCAAAACCGTCCACGGAATGACCCTTACTCAAACACATATAATCCTGGGTGGAGGCAACATCCCAACTTCTCATGGGGCGGTCAAAACAGTCAGAATAGGCCGCAAGGAGGACAACAATATGGGAAACAACCGATGTACAGATCCGATCCTCCTAGAGAAGAAAAGCCCAACTTGGAACAAATGATGTCTAAGTTTATCTCATCCACTGAAACTCGACTCCAAAACCAAGATGCATCAATAAAGGGGCTCGAGAATCAAATTGGACAGTTGGCCAAGATGATAGCAAGTCGAGAGCCGGGCACCTTGCCAAGTAATACCGAGACTAATCCAAAAGAGCAAGTAAAGGCCATTGAGTTGAAGAGTGGAAAGATTTTGGAGCCTAGAGAGAAAGAGAAAAGCCAAGAACCGGATGAGCAGGCTGAGGCGTCAAAAGGTAAGTCATCTAACTCTACACCAGCACCCACGGCACATCCTAGGATTGTTATTCCCCCGCCTTTCCCTGCAGCATTGAAAAAGGCAAAACTAGATGCACAATTCGGTAAATTTCTTGAGGTGTTTAAAAAATTGCATATCAATATTCCCTTTGCCGATGCTTTAATGCAAATGCCTAGTTATGCCAAATTCTTGAAGGACATCTTAGCTAACAAGCGAAAATTGGAGGATCACATGACAGTGAACTTGACTGAGAGTTGCTCTGCTTTGGTGCAAAACAAAATCCCACCGAAACTAAAAGACCCAGGGAGTTTTTCTATCCCTTGCATGATTGGTGATGTTGTTTTTCGTAAAGCATTGTGTGATCTTGGTGCAAGTATTAATCTGATGCCCTTATCTGTTTTCAGGAAACTCGGATTAGGAGAGCCTAAGCCGACGAGGATGTCTTTACAACTGGCTGACAGGTCTGTCAAGTACCCCCGCGGAGTGATTGAGGATGTGCTAGTGAAAGTGGACAAGTTTATCTTTCCTGCGGACTTTGTGGTGCTTGATATGGATGAGGATGAGGAGATGCCTCTGATTTTGGGTAGACCGTTCCTTGCGACTGGCAAGGCACTGATTGATGTGCAAGAAGGGAAGTTGCGATTGAGAGTGGGCGACGAAGAGATTATTTTTGATGTGTTTAATGCACTTAAGCACACACTGCATTTTGATAGTTGTTTTAGAATTGATGCGTTTGACTCTCTTGCGTCTAACTATGTGCAGGATGCTCTTAGGGACCCTTTGGAGGCCACTATCGATACTGATTTGGGAGAAGAGGAATTGGATGAGGAAAGAGCCGAAATTGTGGCACACTTTAATGCCAACCAACCATGGAGAAGGCCAATGAGGATGCGACTAGAGGATCTGGGAGAACGAAGAGATTTGACCCCTCAAAGGTCAAGCATCGAGGATCCCCCAACACTTGAGCTGAAGCCGTTGCCTCCACACCTCAAGTACGTGTATTTAGGTGAGAATAACACTTTACCTGTCATTATTTCTGCTGCTTTGACAGATGTGATGGAGGAAAAACTGTTGGAAGTATTGAAAGCACACAAGGGTGCATTTGCGTGGAAGGTGGCGGATATCAAAGGGATCAATCCATCAGTCTGCATGCACAAGATCTTGATGGAAGAGAAGTACTCACCTCTTGTGCAACCTCAGAGAAGATTGAATCCTAAGATGCAAGAGGTAGTGAAAGCTGAAACGATTAAGCTTCTCGATGCAGGTATTATCTACCCTATATCTGATAGTGCATGGGTAAGTCCCGTTCAATGTGTGCCAAAGAAAGGTGGGATTACTGTTATCACAAATGAAATAATGAATTAATACCCACTAGGACTGTTACGGGATGGCGTGTGTGCATTGATTATTGAAAATTGAATGATGCCACCCGTAAAGACCACTTTCCCCTTCCCTTTATCGATCAGATGCTTGAGAGGTTAGCGGGTCATGAGTTTTATTGCTTTTTGGATGGGTATTCGGGGTACAACCAAATTATGATTGCGCCGGAGGACCAAGAGAAAACCACTTTCACTTGTCCTTACGGCACTTTTGCTTTTCGCCGCATGCCGTTTGGTCTCTGTAATGCCCCTGCCACATTTCAACGTTGCATGACCGCTATATTCCATGATATGATAGAAACTTTTCTTGAAATTTTTATGGATGATTTCTCGATATTTGGTTCTTCTTTTGATGATTGTTTGCAGAATCTGACGGTAGTGTTGAGGAGATGTGAGGAGACAAACTTGGTGCTTAATTGGGAAAAATGCCACTTCATGGTACAAGAAGGAATTGTCCTAGGGCACAAGGTTTCGGGGGACGGAATCGAGGTGGACAAGGCGAAAGTTGAAGTGATTAAGAACTTACCACCTCCGGCGTCCATAAAGGGAGTTAGAAGTTTTCTAGGCCACGCCGGTTTTTACCGGCGTTTTATCAAAGATTTTTCTAAAGTTGCCAAACCTCTATCTTCTTTACTCATGAAATATGTATCCTTTAACTTTAATTCTGATTGCTTGCAGGCATACGAGAAGTTGAAGGAGCGCTTGGTGACGGCTCCTGTCTTGGTAGCACCGGATTGGGATCTACCTTTCGAGATCATGTGCGATGCTAGTGATACTGCGGTAGGTGCTGTCCTCGGCCAAAGACAGAACAAGGTATTCCACACTATATACTATGCAAGTAAGACCTTAGATGAGGCACAATTGAATATGCTACCACCGAAAAAGAGTTACTTGCAGTAGTGTTTGCACTTGACAAGTTTCATGCATATCTTGTTTTGTCTAAAGTCATTGTCTACACTGACCACTCTGCACTGAAACATTTACTTGCGAAGAAAGATGCAAAACCACGCCTATTTCGGTGGATTCTATTGTTGCAAGAATTTGATTTAGAAATAAAAGATAAGAAGGGTGTTGAGAATGTGGTTGCAGATCATTTATCTAGATTAGAGTGTATTTGTAATGATTCTGTTGATAATGCTATCGATGATTGGTTCCCGGATGAGCAACTATTTGAGGTGAGAAATTGTCCATGGTATGCAAATTTCGCTAACTTTCTTGTCACAGGCACACCTCCACCGAACCTATCTTTTCACCAACGAAAGAAATTCTTTTCTGACGTGAAATACTATTTTTGGGAGGAACCGTTCTTGTTTAAGATTTGTGCAGATTCCATGATAAGACGGTGTGTTGCGGAGGAAGAGTTTTATAAGATTCTCAACCATTGCCATGACCGTGAGGTAGGTGGTCACTTTGGACCAACGAGGACGGCATCTAAGGTACTCGAATGTGGCTTTTATTGGCCAACCCTCTTTAAAGATGCTCGTTCTTATGTGCTACATTGTGATAAATGCCAACGGTCAGGTAACATCTCTAACCGTCACGAAATGCCTTTAAATAATATCATTGAGTATGAGGTTTTTGATGTATGGGGGTTAGATTTCATGGGACCATTTCCTAGTTCTTTCACAAAAAAATACATTTTGGTGGCGGTGGATTATGTGTCTAAGTGGGTAGAGGCGGAAGCATACGCCACTAATGATGCTCAAGTGGTTCTAAGATTTTTGAAGAAAAATATTTTTAACCGCTTTGGAACACCACGAGCAATCATTAGTGATGGTGGCACTCATTTTTGCAACAAACTCTTTGAAAAACTTTTAAGCAAATATGGTGTCACACATAAGATCTCTACCCCTTATCACCCCCAGACGAGTGGTCAAGTGGAAGTGTCGAATCGTGAGATTAAGCGAATCTTGGAGAAAGTAGTAGGTGTCAGTAGGAAAGATTGGTCGGTGAGGTTAGATGATGCTCTTTGGGCGTATAGGACTGCTTTTAAAACACCTATCGGCACTACACCATATAGGCTTTTGTTTGGTAAAGCATGTCATTTACCTGTCGAGTTGGAGCATCATGCATATTGGGCAACAAAAGCGCTGAACTTTAATTTTACTGATGCAGGTGAACAGCGTTTGCTTCAATTGGACCAATTGGAGGAGTTCCGGAATCAGGCATATGATCTCGCATTGTCATACAAAGAGAAAACAAAGAAGGCTCATGACAAGAGGATCATCGAGAGAGAATTCAAAGAAGGCGAAAGTGTCCTACTCTACAACTCCCGGTTGCGACTGTTTCCCGGAAAATTGAAGTCACGATGGTCTGGTCCATTCGTGATCGCAAAATTTTATCCATCGGGAGCTGTAGAATTGAAAGATGGGAAGGACGGGACATTCACGGTCAATGTCCAGCGCCTCAAGCACTACATGGGTGGCACAGTTGAGCCACAACTTGGAATCACACGGTTCCAAGATCATCTGAACTGAGACGGACCGACAGTCAAGCTCTCGACTATAAATTGAGAACTATTCTTTTTTCCTTCATCTTGCATTCAATTTGATTTTAGTGTAATTTTATGTTTTTTTTATACAAAAAAAAAAAGTGTGAATTGTCCCGAGAGCTCGGCGCTCGGGCGGTAATTTATTACCGCTCGGGCGCGAAGTTCATACAAATGTCCAGAGAGCTTGGCGCTCGGGCGGTAATTTTTTACCGCTCGAGCGCGAACATCTGCCTCTGAAATTTTTTTTCCCGAGGACTCGGCGCTCGAGCGGTAATTTTTTACCGCTCGAGCGCGACTGCCTTTTAAGTCGCGAACCCCTTTCCCCCTTTCATTTTCTGCACGCCCCTACCCTCAAAATCCCTAATTCCTCTTCACTCTCTCCCTAAATTTTTGTGTGCAGGTGGTCGATTTCTTCTCCAAACCTTGGCAAGGCGACTCTTCTTCGTAGGAACACACGCCTAGTTCATCAATTGGGTCTTTGCTCCGGCCATCGTCTTCCTCTTCCATCCTTCCACTCCTATGGCTCCTAAAAGACAAAAAGGTAACCCCGGCTCTTCTTCATCGTCTCCCGCGTTTGATAGACATCGTTTTATTAGTGTGGAGGCTAGGGCTCGATACGAGCATGCTAAAATTCATAGGAATCCTATAGCCGAGCGGGGGGTTCGGAAACAATATGAGGACCGCCAATTAGATATTCTTGTCGATATGAGCAGGCGTGGATGGGACCAATTCTGTGATCAACCTCATGCGGCGGTAGTCTCGGTGGTGCGTGAATTCTATGCTAATGCCCCCGAGGCGCGTGATGGTAGGGTGTTTGTTCGGGGAAAACATGTATCGTACGACGCGACTAAAATCAATGAACTCTTGGGGACTGCCGCGGTTGACGATTCTCTCTACGAGGCAATGGCCGCCGACCCGAACTATGATTTAATTCTCGAAACCCTTTGCCATCCGGGCGCAACATGGAAACCGATGGGCGGACCGCCGAGTTGTTTTGAGGAGAGATATTTGAAAATTGAAATGGCTATTTGGTATCTGTTTGTGGCGCGACGAATGATGCCCGTCTCGCACAAGAGCGAGGTTCAGAAAGAGCGGGCGATACTGCTGTTCGCTTTGGCCAGCGAGTACCCAATCGATGTGGGCAAGCTTATCAGCTCTCAGATTACCATGAGTGCTCACAACCGGCATATCGGGCTCTTTTTCCCCACCATCATCTCTGAATTGTGCGCCGGGGCAGGAGTCGTGTTTCGTGATGATGAGGAATGGTTGCAGCCTATGAAGGCTATTTGTATGGATGACCTCCAGCGGAAACGCGCCAAACGAAACATTGACTTCCCAACTCCGGCCGAGAACACGGGTGGACCCAGCACTGCCGCCCCACGCCGCCTACCACCACAACCCCGCAGGCGAACGACGAATGATAAAATGGATGAAAATCTAGCCTTTCAAGCTCATCAGGGCCAGTTCAATTCGTACGTCGCAGACCATTTGTCTCACCTGGACTACATGATGCGCTCGATGCTTGTGCACGGGGGCGTGGACCCGTCGACCATTCCACCGACTCCGATACCCCCTCCCCCATTCCAGTTCCAGTATGATTATTCTCAACATGGGGAGGCCGGAGGAGTGCCACCGCCGGAGCACGAGGAGGATGACACTTGATTAGGGGAGTTTACTGTTTCCCCTCTTTTGCACATTTATTTTTTATTATTTTGTTTTCTCCTTTTAGCTGTTTCCTGTTTTCTTTTTCTTTCTTTTCGTTGTTTCCGCCTAGCATGTTTATTCGTTTTCATGTTTATTCGTCTGCATTTGTGTTTGCATGCCTATGTTTTAGTCTTCTGTGCAATGGGGACATTGCTCACGTCTAGTATGAGGGGGTGGGTAGATTGTTTTGGTTGTTTAGTTAATTGGTTTAGTTTCATCGCATGTCTTTCGCTTGGGGTCGTTTATGGTGAGAAGACATCGTTATGAGCCAATGATGATTTGAAATGATAGTTACAAAGGTATTGATTGGGTCACTTCGTGAATGATACTCTTGATTGTTAAAGCATGAATTTTGGTGCAAAATTTGAACTTTTTGAGCACACATGTGTGGGGGCTGGAATTTTGTAGGAATAATGGTGAAATTTGAAAGTTTTGTGTGGTTAACTTGAAAGACACCATTTATGAGTTGATTTAGCATGTCAACCCGTGAAAATGAGTCGCTAACTGGGACCTTGAATGCGAAAAATGGATCTGCCTTGAACTTTACATTTACCTCCGGTCCAATGCACTGAGTTCAAATATCATACTCCTAACCAGCTATAATCCAAAGTCATATATTCTTAGCCTAGGGAGTACATGTGTGAAAATTGTGCATCAACATGTTGAAATGACAAAGTTTCTTGCAAAAAGAACTTTGAGTAAAAAGGAAGATGTAAGGTGAGGGGGGAGCCGAAATAAAGGGAATGAAATTCTATTCCTAGGCTAAAAGTTGGAGATGTAAGGAGACGAGGAAAGTCAGACGAAAAGTCTTGACGATTGCACAATGAAAATGATCGGTGTACTCCCAACTTGTAGCCGCTTGAGCTTATTTTCGTTCTTTTCAACACCCTTATCTGCACTTAAAAGTTGAATAAAGTTCAATTAATGGCTAGTGATAAATGGACACGGGGATGCATGCTAGTAAGACTCGTATTGAAGTGTTAATTGAGTGACTCGCATGATTTGATAATTGATCTATTTGAAGTGCGAATGACTAGACCCATCATGACACAGACACACGTTCAAATTAGTGTCAAGATTTATGTGTAGATGAGAATGAGTACTCGTTTGTGATTTGACTGGATTATGATTTGTATGTACGGAAGTTCACTGAGGCATGATCATAAAAGTTGTCAACTCACCATTGAAATTTAATTGTGTTGGCTAGTCCTGTTTGAGTCTTTTATTTTCGTTATGTTTGTTTAAAATCTCGTGCTTTAACCTATTTTGCTCGAGGGCGAGCAAAAGGTTAGTATGAGGGAGTTGATATGTGTCGTTTTTACGTGTTTTATTGCATTGGTTTAGTTGTGTTTGCATGGTGCATGTATGCATTTCGTTTACTTTCTGTTCATTTTAGAGTAAATATTTGCATTTTATCCTATCTCACTCGGGCGTGATTAATTTGCAGGAAAAAAGGCCGGAACAACCAAAAATCGGAGCCAAGTGCCAAGTCAAGACAAAAAGGACAGAAGGATTGGCGCTCGGGCGGTGAAATTCTACCGCCCGAGCGCGAGATGAAAGCCCCAAAGGAACTTCGACAGAAAGGTCGGCGCTCGAGCGGTAGTTTTCTACCGCCCGAGCGCGAATGCTGCATATGCCAAGGAAAATTACAGAGAATGTGGCGCTCAAGCGGTACTTTTCTACTGCCCGAGCGCCACCTATTTTTGGAAAGTGTTATTCGCGATTTCTTGCCTGATTTGATGATGGGGAACGATATGGTAAGTCTGGGAGACGAATTGGGGGGAAGATTCAGAGATTTCAGACATATTTTGAGAGCCAAAAAGGGATTTTGGAGAACTTTTGCACTTGGATTGAAGATTCGACGGTTTTCGGGCATCGTTCTTCGCAGATTTCGTCACGCCTAGTATTTCTAGTTTATTTTCTTTTGTTTAAACATTGTTTTGCTTATTTTAATTATGAATTCTAGTAGCTAACTTTCATATTTGTTGGGATTAAAGGGGATCCTACCCCAAACTTTTAGTTGATTAATTCATATTTTGAGTTGTGCTTTATTCTTGATTACACTACGATTGTTATTGTGTCGTTTGAGCATAGCTAACTTTTACGACGATTTTATATCACGAGTGAGTTCGAGAGAATAACTAGTGATAGGATCGAGTAGTATAATCTGCGGATCTACAATTTGCATAGATATATGAAATTGGATACGTGCCGATAGTCATAGTCCTTAGGGTCGAAAACTAGGGGATTTCATCAATCGAAATGCGGTTCATTCTTGATAAATGATTAAAGACATTTAATTACTTCATTGAGTGAATTAGTTTGGCATAGCTCGAGAGAGTGTGTTCAATTAAATAGGAAATCCTGTCGGAAGCGTAGAACACAATCGAACGAATTAATTAATTAATAAGGGGTAGGTGAACCAGAATTCCAAACAAATTCTTTTATCATTTGAAATTTAATCCATTGATTTAGCATTCATATTTTATCATTTAATCTTTGAACTTGTTTATTTAATTTTCTTGCATTTTAGTAGTTATAAACAAACA